>NW_006921983.1:1799732-1801273 GCF_000298275.1 Orycteropus afer afer | reverse complement strand
GATCATATCATCAGCAAATAGGGATAGTTTGACTTCTTCCTTACCAATATGGATGCCTTTGATTTCCCTTTCTTGCCTTATTGCCCTGGCTAGGACTTCCAATACAATGTTGAATAGAAGTGGTGTTAGAGGGCATCCTTGTCTGGTTTCTGTTCACAAGGGGAATGGTTTCAGTCTCTCCCCATTGAGCGTAATATTGGCTGTTGGTTTTGCATAGATGCCTTTTTTTTTTTTTTTTTCCCGGTTGAGGAATGTCCCTTTTATTCCTATTTTGCTGAGAGTTTTTATCAGAATGGGTTTTGGATTTTCTGCATTGATTGATATGATCATGTGGTTCTTTTCCTTTGTTTTCTTTATGGGATTATTATATAATTATTATTGGGTCTATAGATATTTATTATGGTTATATCTTCTTGTTTGGTTGGTCCTTTAATCATTATATAATGTCCTTAGTTGTCTGTGATGGTGGTTTTTGTCTTAAAGTCAATTTTATCAGAAATTAGTATTGCTATTCCTACTCTTCTACAGTTTTCATTTGCTTGATGTATCTTTTTCCAACCTTTGATTTTTAGTCTATTATTGACTTTGTCCCTAAAATGTGTCTCTTATGGACAGCATATGATGGGTTATGTTTTCTTATCCAGTCTGCAACTCTCTGCCTCTTGAGTGGTGCATTTAATTCATTGACATTCAATGGAATTATTGTCAAGTATGAATTTGTTGCTGTCATTTTGTTATATGTTTTTCTGCGGTGTTCCTAGGTTCTTTGTTCCATATAATTTTCTGTGCTGTGTTCATTTTATGTATGAACTGGGTTATCATTTCCCTTGCTGCTGTTGTTTTAGTATGTGCCAAATATTTGTTCTTGTCCTCTTTTTTATTGTGATGTGAAGGTTTATCATTTTTCTTTGAGATTACCCTGTGATTTATAATTTTCTCACTGAGTTTAGAATAGTCTGTTCTATTTTGCAACTCTCTTGACTTTTTCACCATTTAGAAGTTCTGCAACTACACTATTTTTTCCCTCATTTTGGTGTGTGTGTTGTTGTTGTTGTTGTTATGTGCCATAGAATCAGACCCTACTCATAGAGACTTTCCGAGACAGTATCACTATGGAAGTAGATTGCTTCATCTTCCTTCTGAGGAGTGGCTGGTGGGTTTGAACCATCAGCCTTCTGGTTAGCAGTCAAGTGCCTTAGGCACTATGCTACCAGAGCTCCCTTTTGGTTTGTAGTTGTCCTCATTTGGCAATTGATGTCTGTAGTTCCCTGTTTATAATCTTGCAAGCTTATTTTACTTTGGATACTTCCATAACTGGGTTGATTTTGGGGTAATGTCATCATGTGTATTAATGCTTGGTTGTTGTTTGCTATTATTGGTTCTTGTCCAAAGGACTCCCTTTAGTGTCTCATGTAAGGTTGGTCTGGTTTTAACAAATTCCCTTAATATCTGCTTATCTGGAAATAAGGGGAAAGTTTGCATGGTATATAATTCTTGGTTGGTCCATGATAGACCATATGTAAGGCCATAAAGCAAGGCTT
>NW_006921983.1:1788403-1796332 GCF_000298275.1 Orycteropus afer afer | reverse complement strand
AAAAAAAAAAAAATCTTGGTTGGAAAATTTTCTCTTTTAGGGTTTTATATGTACCATCCTATTGCTTCCTCACTTGCATGATTTCTGTTGAGAAATCAGAGCTTAGTCTTGTTGGTTGCCCTTTATAGGTAACTTTTCATTTTTCCCATGATGCTTTCATGATTCTTTCTTTGTCTTTGGCTTTGGTGAGTTTGATGATGATATCCTTGGTGATTTTCTTTTTGGCGTCTATCCTGTAGGAGAGTCATTGGACTTCCTGAATAGATATATTTTCATCTTTCATCATATCAGGGAAGTTCTCTTCCAACAAATCTTGGACAATATTCTTTGTGGTTTTATTTTTCTCTTCCTGTTCTGGAATTCCGATTACACATGTGGTGTCCCACATGAAACTTAGGCTTTCTTCATTTTCTTTTGATCTTTTTTTCTGATTGATTCCTTTCCAAAGAAGTATTTAGGTATTTGTCTTCAGTTTCATTAATCCTATCTTCCATTGATTCCATTCTACTCTTTTGCCCTTTTAATGTTTTGTCTATTTCTGAAAATTTGATTTCAATCTGTAGATTTTGTATCATTTCTATTTTTCATTTATTTTTGTCATTTTGTTCTTGTATTATCTTTTTCAATTTTTCCAGGGTTTTCTCTGCATTTTCCTCAATTTTGTCAGTGTTTCCCTTGATCTGTCTCTCAATCCATTGAAGGTACCTCAATATAATTCTTTTGAATTCCTTACCAGGGAGTTCCAATGCTGCTTCTTCCTCAGGGATGTGTTCTGGGTCTGTAACCTGCTCCCTTGTTCCTACCACTTTATCTTGCTTCTTTGTGTGGACTGTGATGGTCTGTTGTCCCCAAGAGATTGTGCCTTTGTTGTCTTTATATTTAATTGGTGATTTTATGTTGGAGTGATTCACTGAAGATTTTCTTTTTCTTTTTTTTGGGGATCTATCTGAGTAAGCAGGGTACTGTGCTCCTCTATTTGCTAGTTGGCAGCTCTTATGCATTCACCTCCTGTCTCCTGCTGGGTGGGATAGAGAATGAAAGTGCTGCACATTAACTGTTTGTGAAGAGCAGTTAAGGGTGAGTTAGGCTGTTATTGGTGGTTGTGTATCATTGGCCAGTTGTTGCAGAAAGAAGTGATGGGCCTCATTTAGTAAGTGGAGCTGCAGGAGGTGTGGGTTGTATGGTTACAGTTGCTGTCTCTCACTCAGTTAGACAAGAACAATAATTGAAAAGCCATCAAAATGTAAAAGCAAGAGGACAAAAACACACAGCACACAAACACACAGGAACAGTCACCAAAAAGAGAAGGGGGGAAAAAAAAGAGAAAGGAAAAGCAATAAATGAGAGAAAATATTTAAAGAAATACTTTAAAAATCCAAAAGAAATTAGAATAGAATAATGGGGGGAAAGTTCCCACAATATCTGGGGAGGGGGAAATAATAAGAAAAGGCTATAGTAGGAAAATAATGAAGAAAATAATGGAAAAATTAAAAAAAGACAAAGAATGGGGAGAACCACAAGAAAGAAAAAAAATGGGAACCAGAAGAACAGAAGAGAGAAAAAGCCAAAAACTAGAATCTGGGAAGGGAAGAAGAAAGAACAATAATAAAAAGAACAATTCTTTTTTTAAAAATAATTTTAAAACAGAAACAAACACATTGCAAAAAAGGAAAAAAAAAAAAAAAAAAAAGGTGGGCAGGGCACCAGGCTCCTTCAGAGCACATAGACTGGGATGGAATTCTTGCTGGCCAGAAGGTGGGTGGGAGTGAGGGATGGCTGCACCTCTGTTCACCAAGAGGGTGTGGGTATATTAGTAACAAGGGGAATATCACATATTTCTGATCCTCAATGTCCAGTCTGTCCTTGTTATCCCCAGCAAGAGAAGCCTATTCTTAGGTCCCTGGGAGCTGAGAGAACACTGTTGCTTTAAATAACCAAAATAGTCAAACGACTTGTAAACATTCAAAATGGCTGTGCCCTCCAGATAGCCAAAAGTACACAGTTCAGTTTGTCTCCTTGTTTGCCATTTCCCCTTTTACTCACCAGCCACCAGTGCAGTCCTTCGTGCAGCCCCTCAGTAGCAGGGCAAATTTTCAGGTTAATTCTTAGGTCTTAACACCATGTGGAAATATCCAAATTGTTCATGCCATCAGGATCACTGACAGTCTGCAGCTCCATATGTCTCCTTTTTTTGGGTTTTGATGCAGTTTCTTCTACTAATTGGAATTTAGTCCACCTTTGTAGCCTTCCTTTCAAAGGTCAGGGCTCTAGGATTATCTTCTGTTTCTATGTTAATTGATTCCTCTTTCCTTTGTTGTAGAAGGTTTTAGTTTGTCTGCCTATTCTGCCATCTTACCCAGGAAATCCTTCTATCTTCTTTTAATGTTTCCTGCATCATTCAGTATTTTGCCCATAGAATTTTTAATATTGCAACTCAAGGACTGAATTTTTTCCTCAATTATTTCAGCTTGAGAAATGTTGAGCATGTTCTTACATTTTGTTTTTCTAACTCCAGGTCTTTGCACATTTCATTATAATAATTGACTTATCTTTTTGAGCTGCTCTTTGAAATCTACTGTTCAGCTCTTTTATCTTGTCATTTCTTTCATTTGCTTTAGCTACTTTTCATTCAGGAGTAAGTTTCAGAGTCTCTTCTGACATCCATTTTGGTCTTTTCTTCTTTTCCTGTCTTTTTAATAAACTTTTGCTTTCTTCATGGATGATGTTCTTGATGTCATCCCACAATTCCTCTGGTTTTCGGTCACTGATGTTCACTGTATCAAATCTGTCCTTTAAATGGTCTTTAAGTTCAGAAGGGATACAATCAAGGTCATATTTCAGCTCTCATGGGCTTGTTCTAATTGTCTTCAGCTTCAACTTGAACTTGCCTATGAGCAGTTGATGGTCTGTTCCACAATCAACTCCTGGCCTTGTTTTGGTGAAAATATTGAACATCTCCATCACTTCTTTCCACAGATATAGTCGATCTGATTCCTGTGTACTCCATCTGGCAAAATCCACATGTATAGCCACTGTTTATGCTGTTGAAAAAAGGTATTTGCAATGAATAAGTTGTTGGTCTTGTAAAATTCTATCATGCACTTTCCAGTGTCATTTCTATTACCAAGGCCATATTTTCCAACTACCAGTGCGATTCTTCTTTGTTTCCCACTTTTGCATTCAAATCACCAGTGATAAGCAGCACATCTTGATTGCATGTTTGGCCAATTTGGGGCTGCAGAGATTGGTAAAAATCTTTAATTTCCTCATCTTTGGCTTTGGTGATTGGTGTGTAAATTTGAAAAACAGTAGCATTAACTGGTCTTCCTTCCAGAGGTTTACAGATGGAAACTAAGCACAAGAAAAGATACTTAATAGCATTGGTCATTAGGGAAATGCACATTAAACCCATAAAAAACGTACCTTATCTGATCTATTTTGAATGGCTAAAATTTAAAATACTGACCATGAGTGTTGGAGAGGATATGAAGGAGCTTTAGCACTCAAAACTCATATCATGTTAAATGGTAAAATGGATTGGAAGTTTCTCAAAAGTTACACCTACTATATGATCCAGCTATTCTACATTAGATATTTACTCAAGAAAAAAGAAATATATGTCCACACAAAGACTTTAAATTAATGTTCATACGTGTTTTATTGAAAATAGTCAGAAACTAAAAACAACTCAAATGTACATCAACAGCTGACTAGATTAACAATTTGTGAGTATCATGCAATAGGCTGCTACTCAGCAGGAAAAGGAATGTATTATTGATTCTCACAACAACATGCATGAACTCAAAATAATTATGCTAAATGAAAAAAGCCAGACAAAAAAGAGTACAAACTGTATGTTTCCATTTATACAACACTCTGAAAAGTGCAAACTATTTTATAGTGACAGATGGGGAGAAGAAAAGAAAGTTCAGGAGAGATTGCAAAAGTGTGTGAGGAAATATTGAAGGTGGTAGTTATATTCACTCTCTTGATTGTGGTGATGCTTTGACAGGTGTATACATATGTCAACTTTTATAATTTATGTATTGTATGTCAAATATACCTCAATAGAGCTGTTTTATAAAAAAAGTAATACTAGTGATTCCAGGGACACATGTCAATTTCTTCCTACTTGCAAAACAGGGTGAAACTCCCAAATAGAACAGAGTGTCAGGTAACATGAACTTATACTCTAGGACCCCAAAATAAGACTCAAAAAAGACAACAACAACAATAACAACAAACTCTCTTTTAAGTTTACTTTAAGATTAGGCATATAGTCCATGATTTTATTTTTTTTAAATAAGAAATATGGTATCTATTGTTATATTTTAAAAATATTTTTTTTTCTTATGGCTATTCTTTCTTATAATAAAATAACTTTGGCAAAAAGGAGAAATGAGATGAATCTTGACTGAAAGCAAAGAATAACAGAATAACTTGTGTTTTATCGACTTGGCAAAAGCATTCAACTGTGTGGATCATAACACATTATGGATAACATTTTGAAGGATGAGAATTCCAGAAATCTTAATTGTGCTCATGAGGAAACTGTACATAGATGAAGAGGATGTCATTTCAACAGAACAAGACAACACTGAATGGTTTAAAATCAGGAAGGGTGAGCATCATGGTTATATCCTTTCACTATATTTATTCAATCTGTATGCTAAGCAAACAATCTGAGAAACTGGACTGTATGAAGGAGAATGAGGGATCAGGTTTGGAGGAAAATTCATTAACAACCTGTGATATGCAGATGACACAATCTTCCTGAAAGTGAAGAATATTTGCAGCACTTATTGATGAAGATCAAAGACTACAGTCTTCAGTGTGGATTACACCTCAACATAAAGAAAACAAGAACCCTCAAAACTGGACCAATAAGCAACATGGTGATAAATGGAGAAAAGATTGAAGTTGCTACGTGTTTCATTTTACTTCCAACACCCTTGGTAGCAGCACTCAAGAAATCAGACACTGGATTTCACTGGGTAAACATACTACAGAAGACATCTTTAAAGTGTTAAGGAGCAAAAACATCACTTTGAAGACTAAGGTGTGCTTAACCCAAGGCATGGTGTTTTCAGTAGCTTCATATGCATGTGAAAGCTGGGCAATGAATAAGGAAGACCAATGATGAGTTGATGCCTTTGAATTGTGGTGTTGGTGAAGAATACTGAAAATACCACGGAATCCCAGAAGAATGGACAAATCTGTGCTGGAAGAAGTGCAGCCAGCTTATGTGCAGGGAGTGAGCTCAGGGGGCAGGAGTGCATTGAGAGATAGACACTGGGAAGAAGTAACTATGGGGAGGAAGTGGGAGGGTAGCTGTTGCATTGTGGTAAACTGTGGTCAATGTCATGAGACAAAGTGTATGTGAACTGCTGTATGGAAAGTGAATTTGCTCTGTCAATCTTCACCCAAATCACAATTAAAAAAAAAAAAAAAGGCAGAGAGAAAGAGAGAGAGAAAAAATCTAGGAAAACAAACAAACAAACAAACAAACAAACAAAGAAGTGCAGCCAGATGCTCCTTAGACGCAAGAATGGCCAGATTTTGTCTCATGTAATTTGGTCATGTTGTCAGAAGAGACCAGTACCTGAGCAGGCGTATCATGCTTGGTAAAGTAGACAGTCAGTGAAAAAGGGAAAGACCCTCAAGGAGATGGATTGACACAGTGGCTACAATCATGAGCTCAAGCATAGCAAGGATTGTGCAGATGGTGCAGGACCTGGCAGTGTTTTGTGCTGGTGTCCACAGAATCACTATAAGTTGGAGCCAACTTGCTGGCACCTAGCAGCAACATTAACTATGTGTGATAGGCACCTTCCATTATGGTCCCTAGTAACTCTGACTTCCTTGTCTCCACACTTTGTGTAATATCCTTGGATGTGAGCTGGATCTGGCGATTCACTTCTTTTTTTAAAATATATTTTTATTGAAATATAATTTATGCACAGTGAAATATACAAGACTAAAGTGACATGGGTCAATGCATTTTTTTTTGTTGTTGTTGGGGCTCTCTCCCCTCCCCTCCCACCCCTGGTAACAAACAATGTTTCCTTCCATATATAAACCTTTCCATGACTTTTTACAATAATGTACTAATAATGTATTTGTCCTTCTGTAATTGACTTGTTTCACTCAGCATAATGTCCTCCAAGTTCATCCATGATATGCGATGTTTTTCAGATTCCACATTATTGTTTAGTATTGCATAGTATTCCATTGGCTGTATGTACCATAGTTTGCTTATCAATTCTTCTGTTGATGGGCACCTAGGTTGTTTCCATCTTTTTGCTACTGTAAATAGTGCTGTGATGAACATGAGTGTGCATGTATCTGTTCTTTTTCTGGCTCTCACTTCTTTAGGATACATACCTAGTAATGGAATAGCTAGGTCAAATGGTATTTCTAATTCCAGCTTGTTAAGGAATCACCATACTGCTTTCCACAGTGGTTGTATCATTTGACAGTCCCACCAGCAGTGTATGAGAGAGTCCCAATCTCTCCACAGCTCACCAGCATTTGTTATTTTCTGTCTTGTTGAACTTTGCCATTAGTGCTGGGGTCAGGTGGTATCTCGTTTTGATTTGAATCTCTATGATAGCTAATGATTATGAGCATTTCTTCATGTATTTGCTGGCCACCTGAATATCCTCTTTGGTGAAGTGTCTATTCATGTTTTCTGCCCATTTCTTAATTGGATTGTTAATCTTTCTGTTGTTGAGGCGTAGGAGTTTTCTATAAATTTGGTGTTGGAGTTTTCTATAAATTTTTGAGATAAGCCCCTTCTCAGTTATGTCATTGCCAAATATTTTTTCCCAATCCATAGGTTCTCTTTTGACTCTTTTGGAGAAGTCTTTGGAAAGACATAAAAATTTAATTTTTAGAAGGTCCCATTCATCTAGTTTATCTTCAGCTGTTTTTGCATTTTGGGTTATGCCTGACAGTCTATTTATACCATAAATTGTTGTTGTTGTTGTTGTTATGTGCCGTCGAGTCAAACCCGAATCATAGTGACCCCTCCTTAGGTTTCCAAGGCAGTATCACTATGGAAGTAGGATTGCCCAACCTTCCTTCTGAGGAATGGCTGGTGGGTTTGAACTGCCAGCCGTCTGGTTAGCCACTATGCTACCAGAGCTCCCATACCATAAATTAGGGCCCCTAAATTTGCCCTTATTTTTTCCGTGAGGAACTTTATGTTTTTAGGTGTCACATTTAAGTCTTTGATCCATTTCTTGTTAGTTTTTGTGTATGGTGTGAGGTACAGATCTCGTTTCACTTTTCTGCAGATGGATATCAAGTTTTGCCACACCATTTGTTACAGAGATCATCTCTTCCCCATTTAATGGATTTCAGTCCTTTGTCAAAAAATCAGCTAACCATAGGTCGATGGATCTATTTCTGGGTGCTCAGTTCTGTTCCACTGGTCTACATGTCTGTCAGTGTATCAGTACCAGGCAGATTTGACTACTGTGGCTGTATAGTGGGTCTTGAGATTCAGGAGTGTGAGAGCTCCTACTTCATTGTTGTTTTCAATAGTGCTTTGCTTATTCGAGATCTCTTTCCTTTCCATATAAAATTAGTAATTGGTTTTTACATATCCTTAAAGAGTGTTAATGGGATCTGGATTGGGGTTATATTGAATATAGATTGCTTTGGGCAGAACTGACATTTTCACAATGTTCAATCTTCCTATCCATGTGTGTAGTTTGTTCTTCCTTTTATGAAAGTCTCTTATGCTTTCTTAGAAGGAGCTCTGGTGGTGCAGTGCATAAGCACCTGACTGCTATCCAGAAGGCTGGTGATTCAAACCCACCAGCCACTCATTGGAAGGAAGAGTGGGCAGTCTACTTCTATAGTGATACCACCTCAGAAGCCCGAGAAGGGGTCACTATGAGTCAGATCCTACTCGACAGCAGT
>NW_006921983.1:1785974-1786776 GCF_000298275.1 Orycteropus afer afer | reverse complement strand
CCTGCTGCTTTGGGCATCCCTGAGTTGTCTCTCCTCACCTGTAACCCTGGGGCTGACTGCTCTTCTGTCTGGATTCCTGGCTTTTATCCCCTTTCCCCTGCTCTTCTGGCCTGCTGCTCTGGGAGGGCCTGAGTTTCTTTGCTGGTAGAAGAATCCAAATGATTTTTGGATGTTGATGTTGTTTCCTGCCACTATGCTAAGTCTCTCAATTAGTTCCAGCAGTTTTTTTCACTGCGTCTCTTTGGTTTTCTAGGTATAGGGTCATATCATCAGTAAATAAGGATAGTTTGACTTCTTCCTTACCAATTTTGATGCCTTTGATTTCCCTTTCTTGCCTTATTTCCCTGGCTAGGACTTCCAATACAATGTTGAATAGAAGTGATGTTAGAAGGCATGCTTGTCTGGTTTCTGTTCTCAAGGAAAATGGTTTTAGTCTCTCTTAATTGAGTATAATATTGGCTGTTGGTTTTGCATATATTCCCTTTAGTATGTTGAGGAATGTCACTTCTATTCCTATTTTGCTGAGAGTTTTTATCAGAATTAAGTGTTGGATTTTATCGAATTCCTTTTCTGCATCAAGAGCATGTGGTTCTTCATTTAACTGAGGTAGATACACTCCTTGGAGAAAACAATCATGGGAGAAACAAGGGCTGCTTATGCACAGGGAGACAGCTCAGGGTGCAGGAGTGCATGGAAAGATGGACACCGGGAAGAGGTAACTATTGGGAGGAAGTGGGAGGGGAGCTGTTGCATTGTGGTAAACTGTGGTCAATGTCATGAGACAAAGTGTATGTGAACTGCT
>NW_006921983.1:1777030-1783995 GCF_000298275.1 Orycteropus afer afer | reverse complement strand
TCTTTCTTCTTTTTGGAAGTGTGCATTTATTTCTATAAATTGGTCTTTGATCATTGCTTTTGCTGTGTCCCAAAGATTGTGGTATGTTGTTTTTTCATTCTTATTTGATTCAAGGAATTTTTTATTTTCATTTTTTATTTCTTCTATTACCCAGTCATTTTCAAGGAGGATGTTATTCAGTTTCCATGTGTTTACTCTTTTTCTGTTCATCTTCCTATTGTTGATTTCTAATTTTGTTGCATTGTGATCTGAGAAGATGCTTTGCAGTGTTTCAGTGTTTCTAAATTTATTGAGGCTTGCTTTGTGGCCTAACATATGGTCTATCTTGGAGAATGTTCCATGTGCACAAGAAAAGAGTTTGTATTTGCTGTTATTGGGAGGAGTGCTCTGTAGACATCTATAAGGTCATGTTGGTGGATTGTATTCTTTAGTTCTTCTGTACCTTTGTTGAATTTCTTTCCAGTTGTTCTATCTGTAATTAAAAGTGGTGTATTAAACTCTCCTACTATGACTGTGGAGTCATTTATTTGTCTTTTCAGTTCTGTTAGAGTCTGGTTTATGTATTTTAGGGCTCTTTCATTGGGTGCATAGATATATATTATTGTTATATCCTCTTGTTCAATTGATCCTTTAATTATTATATACTGTCCTTCTTTGTCTCTTATGGTGGTTTTTGTCTTAAAGTCAATTTTTTTTTTTTCAGAAATTAATATTGCCACTCCTGCTTGTTTATGGTTGCCATTTGCCTGGTATATCTTTTTACAACCTTTGATTTTTAGTCTATTATTGTCTTTGTCTCTTAAGTGCATCTCTTATAGACAGTATACTGAGAAGTTATGTTTTCTTATCTAGTGTGTAATCTCCATCTCTTGAGTGGTGCATTTAATCCATTGACATTCAGTGTAATTATCAAGTATGAATTTGTTGCTGTCATTTTGTTATGTGCTTTTTCTTGGTGTTGCTGATTTCTTTGTTCCATATAATTTTCTGTGCTCAGTTTGTTTTGTTTATGAATTGTAATATCACCTCCTGCGTTGCCATTGTTTTACTATTTGCTAAATATTTGTTCTTGTCCTGTTTTTTATTTTGATGTGAAGGTTTATCACTTCTCTTTGAGCTTACCCTGTGACCTATGATTTTCTTCCCAAGTTTAGAACTGTCCATTCTATCTTGCACTTGTCTTGATTTCCATACAATTTAGAAGTTCTGTAACTACACTATTTTTCCCTCTTTTTGGTTTGTAGTTGTCCTTATTTGTCAATTGATGTCTCTGGTTGCCTCTTTACTGTCTTGTAAGCTTATTTACTTTGGATACTTCCATAACTGGGTTGGTTTCTGGGTTATGTCATCATGCAAATTAATGGTCAGTTGTTGTTTGCTGTTGTTGCTTCTCTGTCCAAAGGATTCCCCTTAGTATCTCTTGTAAGGTTGGTCTGGTTTTAACAAATTCCCTTAATTTCTGCTTATCTGGAAATGTCCTAATTTCACCACCATATTTGAGGGACGATTTTGCTAGGTATTTAATTCTTGGTTGGAAATGTTTTCTTTCAGGGTTTTATATATATCATCTCATTGCCTTCTCACTTGCATGGTTTCTGCTGAGAAATTAGAGCTTACTTAGTCTTATTGGTTGCCCCTCATAGGTAATATCATTTTCCCCATACTGTTTCCAGGATTCTTTCTTTGTCTTTGATTTTGGTGAGTTTGATGATGATATATCTTGGTGATTTTCTTTTGGACCCTATCCTGTTTGAAGTTCCTTGGACTTATTGAATGGCTGTATTCTCTTCTTTCACCATACCAGGGAAATTCTCTTCCAACAAATCTTCAAAAATTTTCTCTGTGGTTTTATTTGTCTCTTCCTCTTGTGGATTTCCAATTACATGTAGGTTATTCCTTTTGATGGTATCCCACATGACTCTTAGGGTTTCTTCATTTTGTTTTGATCTTTCTTCTGATTGACCACTTTCCAAAGCAGTATTGAGGTATTTATCTTCAAGCTCACTAATTCTGTCTTCCAACCATTCAATTCTTCTCCTTTGCCCATTCAATGTGTTATCTTTTTCTGAAAATTTAGTGTTAATTCTTCTGGATTTCTATATATAGATTTTGTGTCATTTCTAATTTATCATTTATTTTGTCATTTTGTTCTTGTATTGTCTTTTGTATTATAGTGTTTTCTTTGTGTTTTCCTAAATTTTGTCTGTGTTTTCCTTGATCTGTCTCTCAATCCATTGAAGGTATCTCAATATAATTCTTTTGAATTCCTTGTCAGGGAGTTCCAATGCTACTTCTTCCTCAGGGATGTGTTCTAGGTCTGTATCCTGGTCCTTTGCTTCTCTTACTTTATCTTGCTTTTTTGTGTGGACTGTGATGGTCTGTTATCTCTGAGACACTGGGATGTTTTTGTGTTTATATTTAATTTGTGATTGTGTGTTGCAGTCATTAGCCCAAGATTTTCATTTTCTTTGTTTTGCTTCGATGTTATATAAGTAAGCAGGGTACTGTGCTCCTCTATTCACTAGTTGACAGTGTTTATACCCTCATTACCTGTCTCCCTTCCTGTTGTCAGCCTCCCATATGTCCCTGCTGTCCTTGGCAAACAGAGCCTATTCTTGGTCACTGGAATCCAAATGAGGATGCTGTCACTTTAAATATCCAAAGTAGCCACCTCTTGCAAACGTTCAAAATGGTTGTGCCTTCAGTCACTTTAAATATCCAAAATTGTTTACTGCTTGTAAACAATAAAAATGGCTGTGCCCTCCAGACAGTCATAAGTTCACAACTCAGGTTGTCTCCCTCTTTGCTGTTTTTCTTCCTAGTCATCTGCTATCAGCACAGTCATCCCTACAGCCCTTGGCATCCAGGGCTGATCTTTCAGTCAATTCTCAGGTCCCAACACCACTGGGAAATATTCAGGGTGTTGGTGCTGTCAGAGTAGCTGACAATCAGCACCTCTGTCTGGCTCTGTACTCACTGTTCTCATTCATTTTTTTCAGCTAGTTAGTGCCTAATCCACTTCTGTATACTTCCTTTCAAAACTTGGTGCGCCAGGATTATCGTCTGTATCGCTGTCAATCGGTTTATCTTTTCTTTGTGGAAGAGGGTCTGTGTAGCTTGTCTGCCTATTCTGCCATATTACTGGAAGTCTCTGGTGATTCACTTCTAGGAAGTTAAATTTTCTGTAGGAGGTTTCCTGGTGCATATATTCTTCACAGAGGACTATGGAACAGCAATATTTAGGAATGTTGTTGTTGTTAAGTGCTGTAGAGTTGACTCTGACACATGGTGTCTCCATGTTTGCAGATTAGAACTGTGCTGCACAAGATTTTCAAAACTGTGGCCTTTTGGAAATAGATTGCCAGGGGCCTATTTTCCAAGGTACCTCTGAGTGGGTTTGAACTGCCAATCTTTTGGCTAGTACTTGAGCACTTAACCATTTGTGCCACCTGGGGAATCTTTGTGATTCACTTCTAAGGAGTAGAATTTGGCAAATGTGGTGCCCTGTAACTTTTTCCAAGTTACAAAAGACTTGCTTCTGTCCTGGCTCTCTCACAAACTCCATTGCTCACTCTGAGGAAATTGTGCCTTCAGGTTGTAAATTGCTCTGTGGATAGGCTCATATGGCAAAAAGCTGATGTCTCTATCCAACAGTTAGAGAGGATCTGATAGCAGCTATGTGAGTGAGCTTGGAAATGGATCCTCCTCCAGTCAAGCTGTGGGAGGATTGCAGCACCAGCTGACCCTTTGATTCAAGCCACCTTGTAAGAGACTGAGCTGAAGCACTCAGTTAAGCTGTACTTGAAGTCCTGATCCTCAGACTCAGTGAAATAACAAATGCAGACTGTTTTCATCTGTTAAATTTTGGGATAAAACATTTTAGAAATGGTAGAAGTGTTACCATCACATCCTTTCTAACTTCAGTGGGCATAATGCAAATAAAGATCAGCCCAAGACTGATGCGTATAAGGTGGAGGTCAGACATTACCTCCACTCTTCACCTTTTTACCAGCTAGGTTTGATAATCCATGGCAATGGTCACAAAGAACTCACAGACCTTACTTATAATTAAGTGGTTTATTAAGGATGTAGAAGGGTACAACAAAGGATCAGGATCAACAGATACAACTCAAGATCTGGATCAGGAAGTATGTTGGCAAAAATCTCCCTTATTCAATGCAGGACAGCACTCCTACCTCCTCTCAGCCTTTCAGGCCTCCTCTAGGCCCCCTGAAGACAGGCATTTCTCAGCCCCCTCAGGACAGGCTCCTCTTGGCTCTGTTTTCTGTCACTACTGATTTTTGCAGAGCTCCATTTGGGCCTGTCCCCACTGGCTCTGCCTCTGGGCTCCTTCTGGGCCTCTTGTTGTTTTCAGTGCTATAGCCCTTGAGCCATGTTATAGTTGTTTTAGAAGGTTCCTTGCTTCTTTTCTTTCTGCTGCTTCTCTCCTCTCTTGTCTGCTCTCCTTTCTGCTTCTCCCTGATTCCTGTCTGAAAAACCTCTGTTGGGGTGGCTACATATATACAGAAATTCCTTATACATTTCAAGGCAAATAGCCCTCCCTTCAGGGGCTTGAATTAACCTATCCCCTTTCAGAAGGCCAGAGACACAGACACATTTGTGTAATAGGCCATAGTAACTTCACTTGCATAGTCTATCATCACTTCGTTTGAATAGTACTTTGATCAATCCCTGAAAGGTACATACCAATCAAGGCAGGCTGCAGACTAAACCAAAAACCAAATTCACTGCCATGGAGTATGATCCGACTCATACTGACCCTTCCTTGGGTTTCTGAGGCAGTATCACTACAGAAGTGGATTGCCCAATCTTCCTTTCAAGAAATGGCTGGTGGGTTTGAACTGTCAGCCTTCTGGTAAACAGTCAAGTGCCTTAGGCACTAGGCCACCAGGCTAGGGTCAGACAAAAATATCAAACTTCAAGTTGTTTACAACTAACCCAGGAAATGTAACAAACCCTCTGGGGTCAAAAACTAGGGCGAAAAATCAAGACTTATGGAAAAATCTGTCAAGCTGTTTTTCCAAAGAACCAAGGTAAAAGACTGCATAAAGGAACTCATTTACCACACCATTACACACCAATAGATAAATAATGCATTCTGTAAAATTCAAATATAGATATGAAGAATGTTAAGTTTCTTATCATGTACGGAAAAAACAGATAAGCTTTCAACATTTGTAGGAAAAATAACCAGATATATAGGCCCACCAGCCACTCCTCGGAAGGAAGGTTGGGCAATCCTACTTCCGTAGTGATACTGCCTCAGAAACCCAAGGAGGGGTCGCTATGAGTCAGGTTTGACTCGACGGCACATAACAACAACAACAATAGGTCCTCAAAATTTATAAGTACCAATCACAAGAATAAAAATAGAATAAATAAGTTTCAAAAGAGCAGAATAAATTTCTACATACAAAGTGAGACAAGAAAAGAGAACTAAAATCGACAGTAAAGTTTTTAAATAAAAAACGCTCAATAAAATGAAATAAATAGCCATATATGACAGTTTCCATGCATGTAAATGGTTTGAACTTATTAATGAGAAAAAAAAAAAAAAGATTCTTAGGTTCTAAAACCAACAGATAAGACTCAGAAAGATGTTATTTGCAGATTTGCATTGTCAAGGTCCCAGGAAAGGCTGACAATACAGCATAAAGAAATATATACCCCAAAAATTTTAAATTAAAAGAATTTAGAGTAGTAATTTTAATATTGCACAAAATACAATTGATAGAAAAGGTTTAAAAAAGTAGATGTACTCATAGAAGTGACTTTGCCCTCCCTATGAGAGAGTATGTAAAGGGGCAGAGAAACAAAAATTGTGCTTTGGAAAAAGCCTTACTCATGGGAATAAGAGAAATGGAGAAAAGACAATGCCATAATAAAACATCAAGGTACTGTAACAGGGGAGGGGAAGAAGATAAATTAACAAAGTTATAATTTTTGTTCATTTATTTTGTTTTTAGCACACTTCTCCTAGAAACTTGTGGGGCAAGCAGACTGGAAAAAAAAAGTACAACTACTTCTAGAAGTAGTATACTGAGTAACTCAAACCAAATTCAAACATTAGAAAAATTGAAATACACACACGTATTTTGAAGATTTTGGAGAGGTAATAAGATGGTAAAGAAGTCCTGGATCAGAGCCTGGGGAACAGTGCAATTGCTATTGAGCAGTTAAACCCAAAGTTCAGGGCTGCTTGGCTTTCTGGAGAGATTTACAGATTCTGGAGGGAACAGCTGTAAGAGGCTGAGTGGCCAGGGGCACTGACAGTTCTGTAGGGAAAGGGAACAAGCTTTCCAAGGGAACTTGATGAACCAATTCATGTTTTTGGGAGGCATCTAGAATGCTTTTACCATGGGAGTGAAATAGCAATGACTAATTCATTTCAGGTGATTTTTTGTGTATGATGTGAGGTAAGGTCTGAAGTTTTTTTTTTTTTTTTTGTATGGCTATATGGCACCAATTGTTAAAAAGACTATCCATGCTTCTATTGAAATTATCCTGACAGTTTTATTTAAGATCATTTAATTGTATATATGTGGGTTGGTTTATTTCTGACTGCATCCTATTCCGTTGTTTTATATCTCTATATTTATGCAAAAACTGTATTTATTTGCTGTATTGTATTGCTTTATAATAAGTGTTGAAATCAAGTAAGTTAAGTTCTCTATCTTAGTTCCCTTGCAAAATCTTTTTAGTTATTCTAAATTATTTGCAGTTCCATATACATATTAAAATCAAAATGGCAATTGTTCCATAAAATCCTACAGGGACTTTTGTTGGGATTATGTTTAGTCAGGTTTAGAGGAATTGACATTTTAACAATATTGAGTCTTCTGACACACAAGCATAGCATATCTCTTCACTTATTTAGGTTTTTAAAAAAATCTTTTACCAATATTTGCAATTCTCAGTGTCCATGTCATATATTCATTTATATA
>NW_006921983.1:1773151-1775640 GCF_000298275.1 Orycteropus afer afer | reverse complement strand
TCTTACCTCTGGACAAGGAGAGACCAATCATTGCATTTATATGGCTGCTTGTAAACTTTTAAGATCCCAGTCACTACTCGCCAAAGTAGGAAGTGGAACAATGTATTGTGTAGTATGTTATGCCAATTGAGCTTGATGTCCCCTGCAACTATGGTCGAAAGCCCATGGGTCCAACTACCCGCTCCCTTTGGGTGGCTGGGCATGCCCAAGAAGTGACTACAAACTTGTCCCTTGTCAGCTCTACTATACAACTGGGAATTCTTACAGAACATACGAATACACTTGTAGAAACATTGTCTGACAGCCCTATACATGGTCTTGGGTACATTATCCCCTGCATAGACATGCCCAATAGTTCAGCCTGTCCACCCATCTATCCACCCATATAGCCATGTTTGACTTCACTGACAACACAGTATTGTATGTGCTAAAGGGTTCATTTTTGTTGCCTGTACCTCCCATGAACCTCTCTATGTCTTCCTCTTCCTCAATGCCACCGTATTGATCACTCACATTTTGTACATTGCCCTTCTCTTCAGCCAAATCAATACTTATCTCTATCTATCTAACAGTGTTCCCTTCCCTCCCCTCCCACTTGTGGTAACCAACAAAGAAAATTTCCTTCCATATATAAAACTTTCCTTGACTTTTTACAATAATGGACGGTTCTGATTACCTAGTGCTGCTCTGACATGAATATACCACAAATGGGATGGCCTTAACAAACAGGAGTTTATTCTCTTTCAGTTTGGAAGCTTTAAGTCCAAGTTCAAAGTGCCTGGCTCTAGGGGCTGGGTGAAAGCCCCTTAGCTTTGGGCTTCAGCTTTGCCTCCAGCTCCCAGCCCACTGAAGCTAGAGGCTTTTCTTCACTCAGACAGCTGCTGGCTGCTGAGGCTGCCAAGTCCAAAGTTAACAGGTGAAAAGGCACAGTCCTGATGTTACCAAACCACAGGACAGGCCATTAACTCAAGTCCATTGTAAGTCACCAGGTGGGCAGTGCATGGCATGCTGCTGAACAACGACATGGCTATGTGCAGGGTCCAAGCATGCCATAAGCTAGAGATCATTCCCAAAGCTGCTTCTTACACATGAGAAGCAGACCACATACCCAAAGGCAGCTATTCAGCTACTCCCAGTAGATTCCACCATGGAGTTGATTACCAGGCTCATCATGGGGAATTCTGCATCCAGCTGCCCAGCCGTTCAACCAGGTCCAGCCAAGTTGACACACAAACTGAACTACCACATAGACTAATACAATATTTGTCCTTCTGTGATTGACTTATTTCAATCAGTATAATGTCCTCCAAGTTCATCCATGTTATGCGGCATTTTGCAGATTCTACATTATTCTTTAGGGCTGCATAGTATTCCATTGTGTGTATGTACCATAGTTTGGTTATCCATTCTTCAGTTGATGGACATCTAGGTTGTTTCCATCTTTTGGCTATTGTAAATAGTGCTGTGATGAACATGGATGTGCATATGTCTGTTCTTGTCCTGGCTCTCACTTCTAGGATATATACCTAGTAATTTCTCAGTGGTTTTCTTTTTCTCTTCCTGTTTTGGAATTCCAATGACACAAAAATTATTCCTTTTGATGTCATCCCACATGAACCTTAGGCTTTCTTCATTTTTGTTTTGATCTTTTTTCTGATTGATCTCTTTTCCAAGAAGTATTCAGGTATTTGCCTTCAATCTCATTAATCCTGTCTTCCAGTGATTCAATTCTACTCCTTTGCCCTTTCCATGTGTTATCTATTTCTGAAAATTTAGTGTTATTCTTCTGGATTTCTATCTGTAGCTTTTGTATCATTTCTAATTTTTCATTTATTTTGTTCTTGTATTTTCTTCCAAAATTGTTCTAGGGTTTTTTCTGTGTTTTTCTTAATTTTATCTCTATTTTCCTTGATCTGTCTCTTAGTCCTTTGAGGATACTTAAATATAATTCTTTTGAATTCTTTATGAGTTGAAAAGGCACATGCTGCTTCTTCCTCAGGGATGTGTTCTGGGTTTGTATCCTGGTCCCTTGTTTCTACCACTTTATCTGGCTTCTTTGTGCAGACAGTGATGATTTTTTGTCTCCAAGACAATGTGACATTGTTGTCCTTTTAGATCTCTGTTAACTGTTTGTGAAGAGCCACTAAGGGTGAGTTAGGCTCTTCTTGGTGGTTGTTTATTGTTGGCCAGTTGGTGGAGATGGAAGTGGTGGCTCTCAGTAAGTGAAGCTGCAAGAGGTGTGGGTGTAGTTGTGTCATATGGACACTGTTGCTGTGTCCCACTCAGTTAGACATTAATAACAATTTAATAACCATTAAACAAATAGAAGCAAGAGGACAAAAAATACACCATGTAATCACATAGGAACAATGACCAAAAAAAAAGAAAAAGGGAAAAAAAAAAGAATTCACAATACGGAGGCGGGGCAAGATGGCGGACTAGGCAGAAGGATTGCACAGACCCTCTTCAACAAAGAAAAGGGAAACCAC
>NW_006921983.1:1759762-1761449 GCF_000298275.1 Orycteropus afer afer | reverse complement strand
ACTGCTGTATGAAAAGTGAATTTACTCTGTAAATCTTCACCCAAATCCTAATAAAAAAAAAAAAAAAAAGAATTCACAATATCTAGGGAGAAGGCAATAAGAGAAAAAAAGTAGGAGAATAATGGATAAAAACATGGGAAAAATTGCAAAAAGAAAAACAAGGAACAGGGATAACCATGAGAGAGAAAGAAATTGGAACCAGGAACTGGGAAGGGAGAAAAACCTGGAAACAAGAACCTGGGAAGGGAAGAATAAAGAGTAATAATAAAAAGGAGAATAATAATAATAATAATTTCAAAACAGATAAAAATAAACTAAGGGAAAAAAAATGTGGCCAGGGGGAAGCAGGACACCCAGGCTCTGTTGGAGTACACAGACTGGGATGGGATTCCTGCCAGACCAGAAGGTGGGTGGGAGGAGGGGTGGCCACACCTCCATTCATCAAGAGGGTGCAGGGTATAAGAGTAACAAGGGGAATATCACATCTTTCCAGTCATTGATATCCAGAATGTCCCTGTGGTTCCTGGCAAGTGGAGCCTTTTCCTAAATCCCTGGAATCTGGGAGAACACTGTCACTTTAAATACCCAAAATGGTCAAACTGCTTGTAAGCATTCAAAATGGCTGTGCCCTCTGGACAGGCAAAAATCCACAGCTCAGCCTGACTACATCTTTGCTGTTTTTGTTGTGTTGTTAGGTGCCATCTAGTCATCTCCAACTCATAGCGACCCTATGCACCGCAGAACAAAATACCACCCGGTCCTGAGCCATCTCCATGGCTCTTGCTATACTTGAGCCCATAGCTGCTGGAACCATATCATTCCATCTCGTTCAGGGCCTTCCCCTTTTCCGTCAACCCTCCACCTTACCAAGCATGACATCCTTCTCCAGGGAATGGTTCTTTCTGACAATATGACCAAAGTAGGTAAGACAAAGTCTGGTCATTCTTGCCTTCAAGGAGAATTCATTTAGCAGTCCACAGTACTTTCAACATTCTTCACAAACACCATAGCTCAAAAGCATCAATTTTTCTTTGGTCTTCCTTATTCATTGTCCAGCTTTCACATGCATAAGGCTATTGAAATTACCATGGCTTGTGTGAGGTGCACCTTAGTTCTCAAGGAGATATCTTTGCTCTTCAGCACTTGAAAGAGGTCCTTTGCAGCCGATATGCCCAGTGCTATACATCATCTGATGTCCTGACTGCTGCTTCCATTGCTGTTGACTGTAGAACCGAGTAATGTGAAGTCTTTGAAAATTTCAAACTTTTCTCCATTTATCGTAATGTTGCTTACGGGTCCATTTGTGAGGACTTTTGTTTTCTTTGTATTGAGTTGTAATCCATACTGCAGACTATATTCTTCAATCTTCATCAGTAAATGCTTCAAGTCATCCTGAATTTCAGCAAGCAAAGTTGTGGTGTCAGCATATCACAGATTGATAATGGTTTTTCCTCTAATCCTGATGCCACGTTCTTCTTCATATAGTCCGGCTTCTCGGATTATTTGCTCAGCATACAGATTGAATAAATATGGTGAAAAGATACAACCCTGACACACTCCCTTCTTGATTTTTAACCATGCAGTGTTCCCTTTTTCTGTTAAAATGACAGCCTTCTGGTCTATGTACAGGTTCCTCATGAGTACAATTAAGTGTTCTGGAATTACAATTCTTCTCAATTTTATCCAC
>NW_006921983.1:1721878-1758788 GCF_000298275.1 Orycteropus afer afer | reverse complement strand
CCCTCTCTATCCAGGATCTCCTACATCCCTTCCAAGTGGATGACAGTGGTAGCCAGGCACCATCTAGTTCTCCTGGTCTCATAGTTGTATAGGTTTCAGATAAGATGGTGTACCAGTCACTAGGACTGATTGTTTCCACTAATTTTGGTTTCCTTCTTTCTTTTTTGCTCTTGACGAGGAGAGACCCATCGTTGCATCTAGACGGCAGCTTGCTAGCTTTTAAGATCCCAGTTGCACTTGCCAAAGTAGGAGGTGGAACAACATTTTGTATAGTATGTCATGCCAATTGAGCTTGATGTCCCCTGCGACTATGGTCTTAAGCCCACCTTCCATCTTCTTATGATGTTTCCTGTATCATTCAATAGTTTGCCCATAAAATCTTTCAATATTGCAACTTGAGGCTTAAATTTTTTTCTCAGTTGTTTCAGCTTGAGAAATGCCAAGCATGTTCTTCCCTTTTGGTTTTCTAACTCCAGGTCTTTGCTTTGTCCTCTCGAGCTGCTCTTTGAAATCTCTGGTACAGCTCTTTTATCTTGTCATTTCTTCCAATTGCTTTAGCTATTCTTTGCTCAAGGGCAAGTTTCAGAGTTTCTTCTGACATCCATTTTGGTCTTCTCTTCTTTTGTTGTCTTTTTAGTGACCTCTTGCTTTCTTCATGGATGGTGCTCTTGATGTCATCCCGCAATTCATCGGGTCATTGGTGTTCAATGCATCAAATCTATTCTTTAGATGGTCTCTAAATTCAGGAGAGATATATTCAAGGTCATATTTTGTCTCTCATGGTCTTGTTTTAATTGTCTTCAACTTCAAGTTGAACTTGCCTATGAGCAGTTGATGGTCTGTTCCACAATCAGCTCCTGGCTGGGTTTTGGCTGGAGATATCTAACTTTTCCTTTGACTCTTGCCACAGATGTAATCAATCTAATTCCTGTGTGTTCCATTTGCTGAAGTTGATGTGTATAGCCACCATCTGTGTTGTTGAAAAAAGGTATTTGCAATGAATAAGGAGTTGGTCTTGCAAAATTCTATCATGTGATTTCCAGCGTTATTTCTGTCACCACAGCCAAATTTTCCAACTACCAGTGATTCTTCTTTGTTTCTAACTTTTGCCTTCCAATCACCAGTGATAAGCAACACATCTTGATTGCATTTTCAATCAATTTCAGACTGCAGAAATTGTTAAAAATATTTAATTTTCTCATTTTTGGCATTGGTGGTTGGTGCGTAAATGTGAATAATAGTATTATTAACAGATTTTCCTTGTAGACATATGGATGTTATCCTATCACTGACAGCATTGTACTTCAGGGCAGATCTTGAAACATCCTTTGTGATGATGAATGCCATGCCATTCCTCTTCAATTTGTCATTTCAGACATAGTAGACTATATATGGTCTGATTCAAAATGGCCAAAACCTGTCCATTTCAGCTCACTAATGCTTAGGATATCAATCTTTATGCATTCCATTTCATTTTTGACAACTTCCAATTTTCCTAGATTCATACTTCATACATCCCATGTTCCAATTATTAATGGGTGTTTGCAACTGTTTCTCCTCAATTTGAATCATGCCACTTCAGCATATGGAGGTCCTGAAAGACTTACTTTATCCATATCCTTAAGGTTGGTTCTAGTCTGATGAGACAGCTCTTTCCCAGTTCTATTTTGAGTGCCTTCTGACCCAAGGGGCTTGTCTTCCTGCACTTTGTCAGACAATGTTTCCAAGTTATTCATAAAGTTGCCCCAGAATGTATCAGACAGTGTTTCTCTGCTATTCATAATGTTTTTCCTGGCCAGTTTTTGAGAAGTGGATGGCCTCCTCCTTCTTCCTAGTCTGTTTTAGTCTGTAAACTGAATTGAAACCTGTGTACCATGTGCAACTCTGCTGCTATCTGAAACACTAGTGGCACAGCCTCAAGCTTCACACCAATGTATAAGCCCCATAGGATGACAAGCTGACAGACAAGTTTGTCTCCCTTAGCTGTTGGAAACCTCTGCACCCTCCCCTTACCTAGTTCCTACCTGGAACCTGCCTCTTTGTGGTCCCTGGCCATTCCCTCCCTTTCCTGGCTCTAGGGGCCTTGGGGCCTAGCCTTGCCACCCGCCACTTTTACCTGGATCCTGCCACTCCTAAGGTCCCTGGCCTTACTTACTCCCTCTATTTCCTGTCTCTATGGGTGTGGGGCCTAACCTTGCCTCCTGCCCCTTTTACCTGGATATCCTGCTACTCCTTATTACATGTATTTTGAAGCTCTTTGCTGCTTCCCCTTTTATTCACCAGCCACCAGAGCAGTGCTTCGTGCAGCCCCTGGCTAGCAGGGCTGATTTTTAGGTTAATTCTTAGGTTCTAACACCACTCTGCAATATTCAAGCCGTTTGTGCCATCAGGATCACTGACAGACAGTATGACCATATGTCTCCTTTTTTGGTGTTTTCGTGCAAATTCTTCTACTAGTTTGAGTTTAGTCCACTTCTATATCCTTCCCTTCAAAGCTCATGCATCCAGGATTATCTTCTGTATCTGTATTAATTGGTTCCCCGTTCCTTTGTTGAAGAGAGTCTATGCAGTATTTCTGCCTATTCTGCCATCTTACTGGAAATCCCCTCCTTTAGCCTCTAAATATGAAAAATCATATTGATTAATTTTCAAATACTGAATCAGTCTTGCATTCTAGGAATGAACTCCACTGATGTTTGTTTTCTACATCTGTTGTTGTTTTGGTAGGTGTCATCAAGTTGGCTCCGACTCATAGTGACCCTATGTATAGCTGAACAAAACATTGCCAGGTCCTCTGCCAGCTTCATTATCTGTGCTATGCCTGAGCCCATTGATGCAGCCACTATGTCAATCCATCTCATTGAGGATCTTCCCCCTTTTTCATTGACCATCCACTTTCCCAGCATGATATCCTTCTCCAGGGAATGGTCCCTTCTTACAACATGACCAAGTAAGTGATACAAAGTCTGGCCATTCTTGCTTTGAAGGAGCATTCAGGTGGTACTTCTTCCAGGAAAGATTTGTTAGTTCTTTTAGCAGTTAATGGTACTTTCAGTATTCTTCACCAATGCCATAACTCAAAAACATCGACTCTTCTTCACTCTTCTTTATTCATTGTCCACCTCTCACATGCATATGAGGAAATTGAAAATACCTTGGCTTGTGTGAGGCACACCTTAGTTTTCAAGATTTCTTTGCTCTTCAGCACTTGAAAGAAGTCCTTCACAGATGATTTTCCCAGTGCTATGCATTGTCTGATATCTCTACTGCTGCTTCCATTGGTGTTGATTGTAGAACCAAGTAATGTGAAGTCTTTGACAACTTTTGTCTTTTTTCTCCATTTATTGTGGTGCTGCTTATTGGTTCAGTTGTGAGGATTTTTGTTTTCTTAATATTGAGGTGTAATCCATACTGCAGACTATATTCTTCAATCTTCATCACTAAGTGCTTCAAGTTATCCTCACTTTTATCAAGCAAACTTGTGTCATCAGCATATTGCAGGTTGTTAATGATTTTTCCTCCAATCCTGATGCCATGTTCTTCTTCATATAGCCCAGCTTCTCAGATTATTTGCTCAGCATAAGGATTGAATAAGTATGGTGAAAGGATACAACCCTGATTCACTCCCTTCTTTATTTTAAAACATGCAGTGTCCCCTTGTTCTGTTTGAACAACAGTCTACATGTCTATGTACAAGTTCTTCATGAGTACAATTAGGTGTTCTGGAATTCCCATTCTCCTCAGTGTTATCCACTATTTTTATGATCCACACAAATGCTTTTGCATAGTCAACAAAACAAAAGTAAACATCTTTCTGGTATTCTTTGCTTTGAGCCAACATCCATCTGACATCAGCAATGACATCCCCATTCCACATTATCTTCTGAATCCAGCTTACATTTCTGGAAGTTCTCTGTCAATATACTGCTGCAACCATTTTTGAATTATCTTCAGTAAGATTTTATTTGCATGCAACATTAATGATATTGTTCAATAATTTGCACATTCTGTGGAATCACCTTTCTTTGGAATGGGTACAAATATGGATGTCTTCCAGTCAGTTGGCCAGATAGCTGTCTTCCAAATCTCTCGGCATAGACAAGTGAGTGCCCCCAGCATGGCATCCATTGTTGAAACATCTCAATGGGTATTCCATCAGTTCCTGGAACCTTGTTTTTCACCACTTCACTCAGTGCAGATTTGACTTCTTCTTTCAATGTCATTGGTTCTTGATCATATGCCACCTCCTGAAATGGATGAACATTGATTAATTCTTTTTGGTACAGTGACTCTGTGTATTCTTTCAATCTTCTTTTGTTGTTTCTGCATCATTTAATATTTTGCCCATAGAATCTTTCAATGCAGCCTAAGGCTTAATTTTTGCATCAGTTCTTTCAGCTGGAGAAATGCCAGGCATGTTCTCTCCTTTTGGTTTTCTGAATCCTGGTCTTTGCACATTTCATGTTAAAATTGACTTTGTCTTCTCTACCAGCTCTTTGAAATCTTCTGTTCAGCTCTTTTATCTTGTCATTTCTTCCCTCTGCTTCAAGTACTCTTGGCTCAAGGGTAAGTTTCAGAGTCTCTTTTGACATCCATTTTGGTCTTTTCTTCCTTTCCTGTCTTTTAATGACCTCTTGCTTTCTTTATGGATGATGTTCTTGATGTCATCCCACAATTTTTCTGGTTTTCAGTCATTGGTGTTCAATGCAACAAATATATTCTTTAGATGGTCTCTACATTCAGGAGGGATATATTCAAGGTCATATTTTAGCTCAAGTGGCATTGTTATAATTGTCTTCAACTTCAACTTGAACTTGTATATGAACAGTTGATGGTTTGTTCCACAATCAGCTCCTGGCCTTGCTTTGGCTGAAGATTTTGAGATTTTTCCATCACCTCTTGCCACAGATGTAGTCAATCTGATTCCTGTGTACTGCATCTGGCAAAGTCCAGCTGTATAGTCACCATTTTTATTGTTGAAGAAAGGTATTTGCAATGAATAAGTTGTTGGTCTTGCAAAACTCTATCATGCAATCTCCAGCTTTGTTTCTATCACCAAAGCCTTTGGTTTTCTTGGTGATTCTTCTTTGTTTCCAGCTTTTGCATTCCAGTCACCAGTGATAATCAGCACATCTTGATTGCATGTTTGGTCAATTTCATACTGCGGAAGTTGGTAAAAAAAAAATCAATTTCCTCATCTTAGGCTTTGGTGATTGGTACATAAACTTGAATAATAATATTAACTGGCTTT
Organism: Orycteropus afer afer; assembly: GCF_000298275.1. Lineage (NCBI taxonomy): Eukaryota > Metazoa > Chordata > Mammalia > Tubulidentata > Orycteropodidae > Orycteropus > Orycteropus afer. The sequence continues at coordinate 1,753,537 of NW_006921983.1, read as the reverse complement.
CCTTGTAGGCATATGGATATTATCCTATCACTGACAGCACTGTACTTCAGGATAGATCTTGAAACATTCTTTGTGACAATGAATGCCACTCCATTCTTCTTCAACTTGTCATTCCCAGCATAGTAGATCATATGGTTGTCTGATTCAAAATGACCAAAACCAGTCCATGTCAGCTCACTAATATCTAGTGCTTTCCATTTCATTTTTGACAACTTTCAATTTTCTTAGATTCATACTTCATACATTCCATGTTTCTATTATTAATGGATGTTTGTGACTGTTTCTTCTCCTTTTGAGTTGTGGCATGTCAGCAAATGGAGGTCCTGTAAACTCTACTTTATCCATATCATTAAGTTTGTTTCTACTGTGATGAGGCAGCTCTTTCCCAATGGTATTCTAAGTGCCTTCTAACCTGAGGGTCCCATCTTCTTGCACTGTATCAGACAATGTTTCAGGGCTATTCATAAAGTTGTCCAGTAACACATCAGTCAATGTTTCACTGCTATTCACAAGGTTTTCGCTGGCCAATTCTTTGAGAAGTGGATGACCTCTTCTTTCTTCTGAGTCTGTCTCAGTCTGGAAGTTCTGCTGAAACCTAAATCTACCATGACAAAATACCACAAAGTGGGTAGCTTTAAAGAACAGAAACTTATCTTGTCACAGTTTTGGAGGATATAGTTCAAATTAGGGGTTTGGTTGTGTTGATTCTATATGGAAACTTTGAGAGAGGAACTGCACTACATTTCTTTCCTAGTGTCTGGTAGCTGCCAGCAATCCTTGGATTCTGTTCCTTCTGGATGGAATCTCAGATGTTGTCTTCCCCCTGCCTGTGACTCCCTTTTTATAAGACATCACTCTTACTGCAGCATGACATAGGTAACTTAACTTATAACATTTGAAAATAATAATAATAATAATCAAAATTCTATCTCTCCATACTAGATCACATTCACAGGTATAGGGGGTTAAGACTTCAAGATATCTTTGTTGCCTAAGGCTAACCAGAAGGCTGAGAGTTCAAACCCACCAGCCACTCCTCAGAAGGAAGATAGGGCAATCTGTTTCAATAGAGATACTGCCTCAGAAACCCAAGGAATAGTTGCCATGAATTGCAATCGACTTGATGACAGGGCTTTTTTTTTTTTTTAATTGAGGAACACTATTCAATCTATAATACTATTATAACTTTATGCTTTTGTATAATGCTGGATCTCATTTATTAAAATTCATCTCAGGATTTTTGAATCTTTGTCATGAGAAATAGTCATCTTTTTTTGTAAAAATCTGTGTTTGGTTTTATTACCAAGGTAATTCTACCTTCATAAAATAAGTTTTGAAGTGTTCCTCCTTTTCTGTTTTCTGGAAGAGTTTGTGTAAAATAGGTACTTATTATTATTACTTGTGTGTTTAGTAGGATTACCAACAAGGCCGTATGAGCCTGAAGTTTACTTTATAATACAGAAGTAATTTCTCTACTAGATTCAAGAATACTCAGGTTACCTAATCCTTCTTGAGTCAGTTTTGGTAATATGTGCCTTTAAAATAATTTGTGTATTTTTAAAATATTTTGCATTTTTTGGTATAAAGTTTTTCATGATAGTTTCTTACAGTCCTTTCAAAGTCTCTAGGGTCTATACAAATGTCCCTCTTTCTTTTCTATTATTGATAATTCCTATCTTGTACCTTATTTTTCCCTGATCAATCTGACTTTATTGAATTAATTTTTTTTTTGTTTTATTGGCTCTCTGCTTGATTCCTTGCTGACTTTACTATTGTATTTATTTCTGCTCTTATATTTATTATTCCCTCACTTCAGCTTTATTGGGTCAATCTACCTTTTTATGTTTCTGAAAGCCAAAGCTTATATAATTAATTTGAGATTTTTCTTTTCACATATAAATATTTAATGGTATACATTCACTTCAAAACATTAATTTAATTTCACAAATTTTGGTTTGTTGTGTTTTAGTTTCCATTCAATTCAAACTATTTTCTAATTTTTCATATTCTTTTTGATGCACACCTTATACTTACATATATGTTAAATTCCTAACAATTTTGGAATGCCTTAAAATCTTTCTGTTAATATTTTATGTTTAATTCTGATGTAGTAAAATTAAATACTTTGCACTATTGCAATCTTCTTAAGTTTGATGAGTCATGTTTCATGGCTATTTGGTAAATGGTCTATTTGGTAAATGTTCTGTGTGTACTTGAAAAGAATGTTATTTTGTTGGATGGAATATCCTTCAGATGTCATATAGGTAAAGATGATAGGTAAGGTTATTTAAATCTTATATATCCTCATTATTTTTTATGTCTACTTGTCCTACCAACTAGTGACAAAGGAGGAATGAAATCTCCAACTAAAATTGTGGATTCATGTATTTATTTTGCAACTCTATCAGTTCTTGTTACATGTATTTTGAAGTTCTGTTATTAGTTGTATGCTTATTTAAGAATTTTATGTTTTAAAATAATTTACCAATTTTTCATTTTTAAATGGTCCTTTTAATCTATAGTCATATTCTTTCTTCCAAAATCAACTTTGTCTGGTATTAATACTGTTTTTGTGTGTATGTATATTTGCATGGTCTATATTTTCCATCTGTTTCTTTTCACTTAAAGTGGATTTCTTGTGGACAGCATAAAGTTGGTCTTGTTTTTTAATCTAATTTGACATTCTGTGTCTTTTAGTATTTATTGATATGCTTATATTTAAACTTACCATTTTGATACTTGTTTTCTATTTGTTTTGTTGTTTCTTTGTTTCCTTTTACCCACTTCACATTTAGTGCAAACACATCATAAAGCTGTCCTTCCACTGAATCCTCTCCTTTGTATATTCTTGATGTATATTGTACTTCTATAAATACCATAATTCATTGTTATCATTTTTGTTTTAAACTGTCATTTTTAAAGTGTCTGCTGTATTGAGGTATAATCAATGACAACATATTACACATATTTCAATAGTAGAGTAGTGATCTTTAAATCTTGTATAAACTCATGAAATTATCACTACAGTCAAAATAATGAATATAGCTATCACTCCAAAAGTTCCTCATGATCCTTTGTATCTTCCTCACTACCAACCAATTCTTAGGCAGTCACTGGTTATCTTTTTAACACCCTAGTTTAGTTATTATTATTATTTTGGTAAAATTTATAAAAATGGAATTGTGCACTGTGGACTCTCTTTTGTTTGGTTTCCTACACTCACCTTATTTATTTTTTTTGAGTGCCATCTATGCTTTTGTGTGTAACAATAGTTTATTCCTCTTTATTTTTGAGTAGTATTCCATCACATGAATATATCACAATTTGTTTATCCATTCAACTGTTGATTGGTACTTGAGTTGTATCCACTTGGAGGCTGTTACAGATAAAGCTGCTGTGAAATTTTGGGGCAAAGTTTTGTGTGAACATATGCATTCATTATTCTTGAGTAGGGAGCTCTGGTAGCATAGTGGCTAAGACACTTGCCTGCTAACCAGACGGCTGGCGGTTCAAACCCACCAGCCACTCCTCGGAAGGAAGGTTGGGCAATCCTACTTCCGTAGTGATACTGCCTCGGAAACCCAAGGAGGGGTCGCTATGAGTCGGGTTTGACTCGACGGCACATAACAACAACAACAACAACATTCTTGAGTAATTCAAAGAATAGAATGGCTGTGTTATATGGTAGATATATGTTAATCCTGTTACAAAATTGTCACACTTTTTTTCTTCAGCCAAAATAGAGTAACAGACACTTGATCTACCTTCTCACCATAAACAACCTAAATAATCAGACAGACTATATGTCACAACAGTTTTTTATTATACTGAGCATGAGGCAACAAAGAACAGTAATCCATCCCTGAGGAATTGGAAACAAATGAGGTAAGCCCTATGATTACCCCTGCTTATCGCCTAAGAGAGTTCCCAGGCCATGGTAGAAAGGGAGAGAGAACCCATGCAGAACATAGCAGATACCTTGAATTGAGGAGATGGAGCTAAGAGTCTGGAAAGTCTAAAGGTATTAGAGTTCACAGAACAGAGTACCAAAGGGGGTAGAACTGCACAGACAGAGGACTTCATAGATCTACAGAGAGTTCTTCTTGAGTATTTAGCTGAGTTCTCATCAACACACACATGAGATATTATAAAAGTCTGGGAAAAGAAAGACTCAAAAAGATTAGAAGGAACAATTCCTGATGCTCACACTAGGATAGGCATAGTGTCTATGCCTACCAGGCACACTAGAAAACCTCCTAACTTTTGAGGCATTGAGTAGAATACTCAGAAGCCTCAATAAGTAGAATAATTAGCCTCAGACAGACCACTGTTCTGGTATGACTGACAAATCTTAAAAGAAAGAGATTATTTTCAAGTAACTTACTGGTTCTCAGACAAAAGTCAAGAATATATAGAAAAAGAGGTGGAGATAAGATGGCGTACTACTAACACACTCTTCCCAATCCTTCTATAACAGAGAACTGGAAAAACTGAGTGAAACAGATACAAATAATGGTCTTGGAATTCTGAACATCAAATGAGAAGATAAAGAATTAGATTGAGGGCTGATTGGATGGGAAAATAGAGTGAGTCAGTAACTAGGGATAAAGAAGAAGCCAGGACTGGCTGATGTGTGGCCATTTTCAATACAGAGGCAACACTGATGAAGAGTGGGGAAAAAACTTCATGGAATCCACATGGTAATAAAGACACAGTATAGACAATTTGGGATGAATTGAAGGTGAAGGACACTACCTCTCCACTAGTCAGCCATATCTACTGCACCAACCATCACACCACTATCAGATTCTACACCACTGGATCAATGACAGATGGTGGGCAACCCCTACTCATCCTAACATCTAGTTCCTTTTCAAGACAAACAGAGACCCACACTCACGCTCCCATCAGTTATTCTACCAATCCAGAGACAATTGGGAAGTGCCCTAATACTACCAAGCTAACAACCAAAGAAACACACTTGCCCAGATATATCAAAACAAAACAAAACAAAAAACCAGAAGTGAAACAAACCAACACATAGCAACAAATAAAGATGATAATTTCAAAATGTCCTGAAGACAATAGAAAAATTCAATTCAAACAAAGGAACATGATAAGTTAGGTGAAGGAAGCAACCAAAATAAAAACTAGGAAGTCTCCTTGAGGAAAAACAGAAAATAGAAGTACTTGCTAAGGAATTCAAAAGATAGATAGATAGATAGATAGATAGATAGATAGTATCTTCCAGGATCTCAAGGAAACTATAAACAGAAGCAAGGAAAACACAGATAATATCTTTGAAGAATTCAGAAAAATCACACAAGAGCAAAATGACAAAATAAAGAGACAACTAGAAATCATACAGAAACAGCAAACAGAAATCCAAAAGATAAACACTAAAATTACAGATAAGTAACACTTGGAAAGACAAAAGAACAGAATTAAACTTGCTGAAGAAGACATATCCTAGCTAGGAGACAATTTCTTTGACACCAGGTTATATGAGGAAAAATCAGAAAAAGAATGAAAAGAAATGAAGAATATATGGGATGATATCAAAAGAACTAACATATGCCTGATAGGAATTTCAGAACAAGTGGAGGGGAAAAAAAATTAATGATAATCATGAGAGAAGACTTGCCAGCAGAAAACTTCCCCGGTATCATGAAAGACAAAACACTTAAGTAGCTCAAGGAACCCCATTCAGGATAGACCCTATGAGAAATTTCCAAGATATGTTATCATCAAACTTCCCAAAACCAAAGACAAAGAATTTCAAGTGCAGCTTGTAAAAAATGAAAAGTTGCCTACAAAGGGCAATCAATAAGAAATCTTGCAGATGAGAAGGCAATGGCATGATATATACAAAGTCTTGAAGGAAAAAATTGCCATACAAGAATTATATATCCAGCAAAACTGTCTCTCAAATATGATGGTGAGATTAGGACATTCCCAGACAAAGAGAAATTTAATGATTTTATAAAAACAAGACCAACACTACAGGGAATGCTAAAGGGAGAACTTCCAACAGAAAACCAACAATGGAAAACAAAACTTAAGATTAAGACAAGTGACACCACCATGCAGAAGGAAAAGAACTCTTAAGTCTAAAATAAGCTTAATAAACAAACAAACAAACAAACTCACTGTTACTGAGTTAATTCTGACTCAGAGTGAACTCCATTGGGGTTCCAAGGCTGTAAATCTTTACGGAAGCAGACTGCCTCATCTAGCTTCCACAGAACAGCTGGTAGGTCTGAACAATCAACGTTTTGAACAGCAGCCAAATACCTTAACCACTTAACCACCAGAGTGCCTTAAAATAAACTTACAAAATGGAAAATAGAAACCCAGAGGACTAAATCTGTAAATTACATCAACTGCAAAGCAAACAGAATGAATAAATGGTGTAATTACAAAACTGCCATATGGATAGGAAGTCAGGATGATGTCAATATAGAATAGACTATTCTAAACTTAGGGAGATAAGAATTTACTACAGGGTAAACACAAAGAAATTCATAAGGCTTCTAACCAAAATAAGAAAGAAGAAAATCACAAGAACTTAGTAAACACAAAATCAACAAAAAATAATGAAGGAAGGGAAAAGAAAACTTAATAACAAAATAAGCTCAGCACAAATTTATATCTGGTATAGACAAATCATAAAGACCATGAGAAAAAACACAAAATAATTTGACAAGAAGAAGTTCAAACCTATCATTTATTACTCTAAATGTGGATGGATTAAATATGCTAGTCAAGAGAAAGAGAGTGGCAGAATGGATAAGAAAACAAGACCCATAAATGTTCTGACTACTAAAGACCCACCTTAGACACAAAGATAACAATAAATTAAACATCAAGTTATGGGGAAAAAAAGCATATCAAGCTAATGGCAACCAAAAAAGAAAAAAAAAAAAGGAGTGCCAATATTAACTTCTGATAATACAGACTTCAAGGTAAAATTCAGCATAAGGAATAATAAAGGTCATTATATGGCGACAAAAGGTTCAATTGACCAAGAGGACATAACCATAATAAATATTTATGCATCCAGTGAAAGAGTGCCAATATACATAAAACAAATATCATCTGCATTAGAAAGGGAAGTAGACAACTCTACAATAGTAGTAGAAGACTGTTACATGCATGTTGATGAAGGACAGAGCAACTAGAAAAAAACTCAGCAAGGACACAGAATATCTCCACATTACAATCAACCAACTTGACTTCATAGACATATACAAAACACTCCATCCACCAAAACACAATACACATTCTTTTCCAGTGTACTTGGGGCATTCTCTAGAATAGACTATACGTTAAGCCACAAAACAAGCCTCAACAAATTTAAAAACATCAAGGTACTACAAATCATCTTCTGATATCACAATGCTATTAAATTGGAAATCAACAATAGGAAGACAAGGAGAAAAAAATCAAATACATGGAAACTAAATAGCACACTACTCAAGAACCATTGTATAACAGAAGGAAAAAAGGCATGAATACTAAAAAAAAAATTAATACTAGAAACAAACAAGAATGAAAATGCAACATACATAAACCTTTGGGACATAGCAAAAGCAATACTCAGAGGTCAATTTATAGCAATTAAAACCATACCAATCATTAATTTTATATCAAACTCAAGAAAAAAAAAGAGAAAGAAACAAAATCAACAACTTAACCCAACAACTTCAGTAATTAAAAAATGAGCAACAAAAGAAGTCTACAATCTATAGAAGAAGGTAAATAATAAAAATCAAAGCAGAAACATACAAAACAAAAAACATCAACAAAACTAGAAGCTGGTTTTTCAAAATATTAAAAAAAAATCAGCAAACCACTGGCAAATTTAAGTAAGAGAAAGAAAGCAGAGATGAAAATAACAAGAATAATAAATGAAATGGGTGACATCACAATAAAACCAATAGAAATAAAAAGGATAATAACAGAATACTGTTAAGAACGAGGGAGCTCTGGTAGCATAGTGGCTAAGACACTTGCCTGCTCACCAGAAGGCTGGCGGTTCAAACCCACCAGCCACTCCTCGGAAGGAAGGTTGGGCAATCCTACTTCCGTAGTGATACTGCCTCAGAAACCCAAGGAGGGGTCGCTATGAGTCAGGGCTGACTCGACGGCACATAATAACAACAACAACATTAAGAACGATGCTCTAGCAAATTTGAAAACCTGGAAGAAATAGACAAATTTCCAGAAACACAAGACCTACCTAAACTAACACAGACTGAAGTAGATAATTTGAACACACCCATAACAAAGGAAGAAGTTGAGCAGGTCACTTTAAAAAAAAAAAAAACTCACCTTCCCCCCCCCCAAAAAAAAAAAAAAAAAAATCCTGGCTTAGACAGCTTCACTGGAAAATTCAATCAAACATTCAGAGAAGAGCTGACACCTCACCTACTGAAACTATATTCCAGAACATAGAAAAGGATGAAATATACCCAAATTTGTTCTATGAAGTAAGCATAACCCTGATACCAAAATCAGGCAAAGGACTACTAAAAAGGAAAACCACAGATCAATATCCCTCATGAATATAAATGCAGTAATCATCAACAAAATTCTAGCCAATAGAATACAATACCATATCAAAAATATAATAAACCATGACCAAGCGGGATGCTTCAGTGCATACAGGTATGCGAGGATGGTTCAGCATTAGAAAAAAAATCAACCTAATCCATCATATTAATAAAACAAAGGAAAAGAACCACATGTTCATATCAATCAATGCAAAAAAAAAAAAGGCATTTCATAAAATCTAGCATCCACACCTAATAAAAACTCAGAAAAATAGGAATAAAAGAGAAATTTCTCAACATAATAAAGGGCATATATGCTAAACCAACGTCCAACAAAACATTACCCTTTAGAATGGGACATCCAGACAAGGATGCCCTCAATCAGCACTTCAATTCAATATTATATTGGAAGTCCTAGCTGGGGGAATAAGGCAAGACAGAGAAAGAAAAGACATCCAAAATGGCAAAAAAGAAGTAAAACAATCTCTATTTGTAGGTAACGTGATCCTATACATAGGAAAACCAAGAGATTCAGCAAGAAACCTCCTGGACTACATAATACACATACTACACAAAAATATTGTTCCACATCTTAATTTGGTGAATAGTGACTGGGACCTTAAAAGCTTGCAAGCAGCCTTCTAGACACAACTATATGTCTCTTCTTGTAGAGAGCAAAGAAGAATGAAGAAAACCAAAGACACATGGAAAAAACTAGTCCAAGTGACTGGTACACCACATGTAATCCACAGCCTACATGACTATGAGACCAGAAGAACTAGATGGTGCTACCACTGTCAACCACTTGAAGGGAGATCTACGTAGCAAATCCTGGATAGAGTGGGAGAACAACGTGGAACAAAACACAAAATAATAATAATAATAATAACAATAATAATAATAAAAGGACCAGATTTGCTGGTCTGATAGAGCCTGGTGAAACCCTTGAGATTATGGCCCCTAGCTGCCCTTCAGGTCTGGCACTGAATCCATTCCTGTGGCTTCTGGCCAAATAAAAGACAGGCATATGAGCTGAAAAATTACATTGGGCAGGTACACTCTGTGAAGAGATCAATCATGGGAGAATAGAAGGTGAGACAGCTCAGAGGGCAGGAGTGCATGGGAAGGAAGGACACAAGGAAGAGTAACTATGGGGAAGAAGTAGGAAGAGAGCTGTTACATCATGGGAAATTACAGTCAATGTCATGAGACAAAATGTGTATGAACTGCTGTACGAAAAGTGAATTTGCTCTGTAGATGTTCACCCAAATCACAATAAAAATTTAAAAAGAAAGAAAGAAAACTCATGCAGTAATTGAAAGATTCAACAAATTGGCAGAATGCAAGATCTAAATACAAAAATCAGTTGGATTCCTCTACATCAACAAAGAGATCTCTAAAAAGGAAATAATGAAAACAATATCATTCATAATAGCTACCAAAAAGATAAAATACTTGGGAATAAATTTTACCAGGAGCACAAAAGACCTATACAAAGAAAACTACAAAGCACTGTGACAAGAATTTGTAAGAGACTTACATAAATGGAAGACCATGCTATGCTTATGGAAAGAAAGATTGAATATTGTGAAAATATCAATTCTACCCAAAGCAATGTATAGCTTCAATACAATCCTGATCCAAATTCTGTCATCATTCTTTAAGTATATGGAAAAACCAATCACTAATTTTGTATGGAAAGGAAAAAGAGCTTGGACAAGCACAGCACTACTGAAGGAGAAAACCAAAGTAGGAGGTTTCCTACTCCATGATCTCAAAACCCATTATACAGCCACAGTCAAAACAGCCTGGTATTGGTACAAGAATAGACATATAAAGCAGTGAAACAGAATTGAGAACCCAGAAATAGATCCATCCACCTATGGCCAGCTGATCTTTGACAAAGGGCTGAAAACCATTACACGGGAGAAGAGAAAGTCTCTTTAACAAATGGTACTGGCAAAATTGGATGTCCACATGTAGAAAAATGAAACAAGATCCATATCTCACACCATACACAAAAATGAATTCAAGATGGATCAAAGACTTAAATGTAAAACCTCAAACTATAAAGTTCATCAAAGATAAAATAGGGTAAACTTAGGGTCCCAAATTTATAGCATAAATACACGATCAGGCATAATGCAAAATGCATAAACAGCAGAAGATAAACTAGGTGATTGGGACCTTCAAAAAATTAAATTATTATGTGCATTAAATGATGTCTCCAAAAGAGTAATAAGAGAACCTACAGATTGGGAAAAAATATGCAGCAATGACATATCCAACATTGGAGTTATTTCTAAAACTTATAGAAAACTTCAACACCTCAACCTCAAAAAGACAAACAATTCTATTCAAAACTGGGCAAAAGACATGAACAAGCACTTCACCAAAGAAGATATTCAGACAGCCAACAAACACATGAAGAATCACTCACAATCATTAACAATTAGAGAGATGCAAATTAAAACAACAGTGAGATATAATCTCACCCCAGCAATAATAGCTAAGTTGAACAAGATAGAAAATAATAAATGCTGACAAGAATGTGGAGACATTGGAACTCTCATATACTACTGGTGGGACTGTAAATGATACTAACACTGGAAAACAGTATGATGCTGGAAATAGAAATACCATTTGATCCAGCAATCCCACTGATAGGATAATATCCAATAAAAGTGAAATCTGGGACACATAGATATATGCACACACCCATGCTCATCACAGCACTATTTACAATAACAAAGGGATAGAAACAACCTAAGTATCCATCAACAGATGAAAGGATAGCCAAATTATGGTGCATACATACAATGCAATAATATTTAAAAAATAATGAAGAACCTGCAAATCACCTCATAACATGGATGACTTTTGAGGACATTATCTGAATGAAATAAGTCAGTTACAGAAGGACAAGTATTGTATAAGTTCATTATTATAAAAAATCAAGGAAAGATTTATACAGGGAAGGAAAGTATCTTTGTTGGTTACCAGGCATAGGAGGGCAAAAAGAGAGAAAATTACTTGTTAGTTAAGAGACAGGTGTTGATTTGGATGAAGAGAATGACAATTTAAGTGTGTAACCAGCATATTATCACTAAGGGAAAGGAAGACATGGAAAAGTACACAAGAGGTACAGACAATAAATGTAAATACTATTACATATACTACACTGCATTGTCAGTAATAGCAAACACTAATATATGGATCGATACATAGGTAGACAGGCAAGAAGATCAGGTATGGGTGGGTAAACAGGAATATGTCCACATACATACATAGGTTGGGCAGATGATATTCCTACATACATATTTGTATGTGCTACAAAAATGTCCATGGGCAGTATAGAGCTAACAGGGGGCAAAGCATAACTTCTTAGCCACAGCAAAGCACCCAGTGGGAGTGAGTTGCTGGGCCTGCAGGCTTGGAACCATGGTCATGGGTGAGATCAAGTTCAATTGGCACAACATAATATACACAAACATTGTTTTACATCCTACTTTGGTGAGTAATGAGTGGGGTCTTAAAAGCTTGCAAGCAGCAATCTAAGATGTAGCTATTGGTCTCTCCTCATTTGGAGCAAAGAAGAGTGAAGAAAGTCAAAGATGCATGGAAAGAATTAGTCCAAAGGACTAATGGGCCCTGAGAACCTGAGCTTATATGACTCTGAGACCAAAAGAACTAGATAGTTGCCCAGCTATCTCTTCCAACAACTCAGAAGGAGATCAAAATTGAACATCCTAGGTAGAGTGGGAGAAAAATGTGGAACAAAATTAAAAAATCATAGGGAGACCAGGATTACTGGTCAGATAAAGACTGGTGAAACCCCAAGACTATAGTCCCTAGTCACCCTTCAAGCCTGGAGTTATATTCACTCCCATGGCTAACTTTCAGCCAAACAACAGACAGGCCTATGAGCTGAACAACTACACCAGGGAGATGCACTCCTTAGAACAATCAACCGCCAGAGATCAGAAGGGCAACATTTGCACAGTGGCACATCTAGGAAAGCAAGAATGCATAGGTGGGAAGGACACAGGGAAAAGATGACCACAAGGAGGAAGTGTGAGGAGAACTATTACATTGTGGGGATTGTAATTAGTGTCACAAAACAAAATGTGTATGAATTGTTGAATGTAAAATGAATCTGCTTTGTAAAATGTCACGCAAATCACAATAAAAAATTTTTGGTAAAAAGAATATATGTCGGAATAAAAAAATATCTACTACCTAACAAGGTGAAGTTCATAATTTTTATCCTCCAGTAAAAAATACATTGAAACAGATTAAAAGCAGATTAGACATTGAAGAAGAAAGAAAAATAGTGAACTTGAAGACATAGCTATAGTTGTGATCAAAAATGAAATATAGAGAGAATATGAGAATTTAAAAAACAGAGTATCAATGAACTGTTTAACAATTTGAACTATGTCAAGAAAATATGTCATTTAGAATTTCCAAAGGAGAGGAGGGTTGAAAAGAAAATGCAGTTGAAGAAATAATAGAAAAAACTTCACATTTTGATAAAAGCTATACTCATACACCCAAGAACTTCAGCAAATTCAAATCACAAGAAACATGAAGAAAGCTATACTGAGGCACATCATAATAAAATTGCTCAAATTAAATGATAAAGAGAAAATTATAAATGCAACTAGAGAAACAAAGATATTCTATGTTCAGAGGAACACATGTTAGTGACGACAGCTTTTTTGTTAGAAACAATCAAGAGACAACACAGTGAAATGGCATCTTTACAATACTGACAGAAAGCTCATTAACTTAAAATTCTATATCTTGCAAAAAAATTTTTTTCAAAAGTAAGGATGAAATAAAACTTTTTCAGATGAAAATAATAACAATGTAGGGTTAATTTTATAACATATATAAAAGAAAAATGTATGACAACAATAGCACAAAGGTCAAGGAGAAAATAGAAGTATAGTTTTTTTTTTAATATTTTATTTATTTTGTTGTTAAGAATATACACAGCAAAACATACACCAACTCAAGTTTCTACAAGTACCATTTACTGACATTAATTACATTCTTCAAGTTGTGTGTGAGTTGTTTCTCACCCATATGTCAATGGCACAAAGGTCATGAATTATGTCAAAATTCACTGCCCCCTAAACACCCCATCTAATCATCCAAGTTGTTGTTGACAATGTCATCCCCTACAGATAGTTCTTAAAAGAGCATAATGCACAAGGCAGATGTACTTTTTTTTTTTTTTTTTAGTTAAGCTAAACTACTATTTATTTCAAGGAGATTTCAATGGACATTTTCAGTTTGACATTTACAGATTATTTTAAGGCAATAGTTTCAGGGGTTCATCCAAACTTCATGGCTCCAGGAAGTCTGGAACTTATGAGAATTTGAAATTCCGTTCTGCATTTCTCCTCTTTTTCATCAGAATTCTACTACAGAATCTTTGATCAAAATGTTCAGTGATAGTAGCTGGGCAGTATCTAGTTCCTCTGGTCTCATGGCAAAGAAGGCAGCTGTTTATGGAGGCACTTAGGCACACATTCCATACCCTCCTTCTGTTCCTAATTCTCCTTCTTCCTCTGTTGCTCCAAGGGAGTAGAGACCAATTTCTGTGGCTTGTACGGTTGCTTATAAGCTTTCCAGACCCCAGTCACTACTCAACAAACTCGGAGGTGGAATAGAAATACTAAACATATTGTTAAGTTTCTATGTTCTTATTTCCTATGCTAAGTGATCTGAATCACTGGGAGTATGCTGTGATAAGCATGTATACATACATATAGTATACTCTAAAGCATCTCTCCACACCCCTCAAAAAGAAGAATTAAACTGATTGTTCAGCAAAGGAAACCAAATGGATTCATTTTAAAAAATAATAATCTAAAAGGAGGTAAAAAAAAGAATTAAATAAATAAGGTAAAACAGATAAAATAGAAAGCATTTGACAAGATGAAATGGACTTCTGGTGGTGTAGTGCCTAAGGCATTTGACTGCTAACCAGAAGGTTGGTGGATGAAACCCACCAGCCACTCCATGGAAGGAAGATGGGGCAATCTACTTTTGTAAAGATTCATCACTTTAGAAACCCAATGGGGGTTGCTATGACTTGGAATTGACTCAATGGCAGTGGGTTTGGTTTTGGTTTTTTAATAAGATGATATATTTAAACACCAATATATAACAATGTTAATGTAGCCTCAAATTATAGAAAGCAAAAGCTGATAGAATTTCACAGAGAAATAGTCAAAAACCTAATCATAATGGGATGTTTTAAAAAGATCTTTTTTCGATATATGATAATGAAATACTTATTTGACTTGTAAGATCAGTAAAGATCAGGACATTCCAACAATTAGCAAACTTGATCTAATGGATATATTTGAACAGTGCACCAAATAACTGCAAGAGTATAATATCACTTTCAAATACATTACAAAATTTATTAAAAATTCACCATAATCTGATCATAAAGCAAGTCACAACACATTTCAATGAATTAAAATCTTAGATATCAAATATATCAGTATATATTTTAACCACAATTCATTTAAACTAAAAATCAGTAATAATAGGATAGCTTAAAAAACATACTTTTGAAAATTAAGAAACTACTAGATAACTTGTGGGTCGAAGGAAAAATCACGATGGAAATGAGAAGTGAATAATAACAAAACTGCGATGTAACAACACCAGCAGGATTCAGTTAAAACCTTTCCTATGAGAAAATTCATGAGTATTTTTTTAAAAGAAAGAAAAGCTTAAAATCAATACATCATGAATCTTAAGAAATTTGAAGATGATAGCAAATTAAACCCAGGGAAGTAGAATGATGGAAAAATATTTTTTTAAAAGAAGAAGAAACATGAAGCTATAAACTTGAAAATATACAAAAGATAAGATAAAAAGCCAACATTTGAAATTTTTAACAACTGAAGAAGGATATCATGCTTAGCAAAGTAGAGGGTCAGTGAAAAGGGGGAAGACCCCTCAATGAGATGGATTGATACAGTGGCTGTAAGAATGAGCTCTAACATAGCACCAATTGTGAGGATGGCACAGGACAGGGCAGTGTTTCCTTCTATTGTACATAAAGTCACTATGAGTTGGAACTGATTCAATTTCACCTAACAACAACAAGAAAATTAAACCTCTGGCAAGATTAACAAGAGAAAAGATACAAGGAATAATGAAGCATTGTCTAGAATGAAGAATTCATCTCCCTAGATAATTATTCTTTAAGAAGCTTCTAGTGTCCAAATTGATATTCTGTTTCCTTACAAACTGTATATCCTAGAGGTATAGATGACAGGCTTGAATGAAAATAGGTCAACAGTACTTAAGATAAGTAATACTTTAATCAATTTTAAGATAATTTCTGATGGCTAGAGCATAATGGTAATATACTACTTTTTAAATTTCCCTTTAAAGTGGGTCTTGGGAGCTCTGGTAGCATAGTGGCTAAGGCACTTGACTGCTCACCAGGAGGCTGGCAGTTCAAACCCATCAGCCACTCCTTGGAAGGAAGGTTGGGCAATCCTGCTTCCGTAGTGATAACTGCCTCAGAAACCCAAGGAGGGGTCGCTATGAGTCAGGGCTGACTCGACGGCACATAACAACAACAACAACAGACATTTAAAAACCCTATTGTATAAATTGCTTTTGAAAGACACAATTACCCATTTTATCTTCCCTCAATAGATGTGTCTATTAAAGTAGGCCATAGTAGAGTTTTTATATTTATTATAATTATTGTGGCTCTTATAGAGACCTTGTGAATTCATATATCCTTGATAATTTATGGATGACCTATGTTGTTTTCAGGGATCCAGTGCCACTGGAATAATGATAACCTAACCAATGATTTTCAAAACTTCTAATATACTCTTTATGCCCAATCAATTCCTCTTTTAAAATTCATATCAACTTTCCATGAGTCCAAATTGTAATACCACAAGATGGGAGTCAGGAGGTGGGGAGAATGCATGAAATAAAAAAAAATAAATAAAATGAACAAAATGTATAACATGACTCCTAAAATGGATGGAAACATATCAGTGATTAGGAGAATGGTGTAGGACTGAACAACACTTAACTCTGTTACACATGTGGTCTCAATGACTCAGAGCCTATTCAACGGCAATTAACAACTAACAACAAAACTGATTGTATGAATTAATTGTAGATGATGGACAGCAGAGGGTGCAGAGGTAGTATAGAAAGGGGCTGTCTGTTTTAAAGGGTGATGAGGCAAGAGGGGGTGCTCTATTTTGACAACATATATTTTTTTTCCAGTACAGAAGCTTGCATAAAGAGCAACATATTCCAGTCCATTTTCAAAGAATCAAAGGATAATGAAATTGAAAGAGATCTCAGAGACTATGTAGTCCTAGCATGGTAAACCCATTTCATCTCATGTGTTATTTATCAAATGTTAGTGACTATTTAATTTGAATATGGTGTTGACACATGATTATAATAAATTAGTGCTGGTCTGGTGCCATAGTGCCTAAGACATTTGACTGCTAACCAGAAGGCTGGAGGTTCAAACCCATCAGCCACTCCTCAGAAGGAAGATTGGACAATTTACTTCTGTATAGATACTGCCTCGGAAACCCAAGGAGGGGTCGCTATGAGTCAGGATTGACTCAGCAGCACTGAGTTTGTTTTTTTTTGGGGGGAGGTTATCAATTCAAACAGCAATGTCCATCACAGGGCCTGGTAATGAAGAGTGGTTGCTTGAGAAACAGCTTTTGTTAGTCTGATCCTCATTCTACAGGTGAGGAAACGGACACGGAGAGACAGTTACTCAAGATCATCACCAGCTGGTTGTTGAGTCAGCAGTGGAACTCAGGCCTCCTGCCTCTATATTCCAGGCTCCTTAATCTGGAAGTTCAAATATCTCAGACTAAATGTGATATTTGAATTTAAAGTTGTAGTTATTTTGATAATGGGCAAATGCATGTATTATTTGTCAATCATTACATCATTTAAGCTTGTAGAAGTAAAGTATTTTGTCTTCATCCAGTGTTTTCCAAGTATAGACCATCTGTATAAAAAATCCAACTGTTCTGTGAATGAACAGTTAATTTGTTGAGGTCGTTAATCACTATCTGTTAATCTAAACTTTTATCTTTGCAAACAAATAAATTTTCTGATCTTACTTCTAAGAGCTTGGCTGTTAACTAAAAGTTTTGTAGTTTGAACCCACCAGCCAGCAGCAATCTGTTTCCATAAAGATTATAGCCTTGGAAACCATATGGGGCAGTTCTACTCTGCCCTGTAGGATCACTGTAAACAGTGTGTGGGGATGGCATCTTCTGACCTCCTCTAACTTCACAAGGGAGAGAGAGAATCACCATCAGCAACATCAGCCCAAGGCTAACTCCTGTAAGGTGGTAGTCAGACATGCCAGCACCCACCAACATTTTTACCAATTCTAATGCCAGCCAGCCCACCCATGGCACTGTCTACTTCTCTGGGTTCGATAATTTCTTGCAGTGTCCACACAGAACTCATACACAATATTCACAACTATGGGGTTTATTAAGGAAGTTATAGGTTACAATCAGGTTCAGGAATGTTCAGGATACAATTCTTTGATCAGGACAGCCTCCCCTCAACCATGCCCATAGTCATGGCTCTCTTTGGCCCTTGGCCTCTTGACCTAGCCTCTGCCCTGCTCAAGCAAGTGTTACAGAGCTCTCTTAGCTCTGCTGATAAGTATGCCCCACTCTGTCAGCAAGCTTCCTGCCAAAAGGCACTCAGGCTTCTTGCTTTCTGGGCTGGCAAGTCCACTACTCTATCTTATGCCAGTCTTTTGGTTCTGCTGCCTCTGCTGCCTCTGTTGCCACCATCTCTCTGCTGTCTCTCAGCCAAGTAGGTCCAGCACAGAGATCTCAGGTCCCAGGATGCACTCCACTCTGCCTACTCTTCTGTCTTGATGGTAGTAGGATTCCCCTTTTGTCTCTGGAATGGCTCATTTTAAGCCTAGTAGGTCAACAAAACTGACCAATCCCCATGTTAGGGTTCCATACACCTTATTTCCAAGGTCTCACCTTGTTATTACTTTACTATAACCTAGACTATTCTAACTAAAATAGTTGTAGTCAGGATTTGAACCCAGGCTATCTGGTTCAGAATTCATGTTCTTAACCATTAATTTTGCATCTTATCAATTTCCTTATAAAAATGTGAATATATTACTGAAAACATCAACTCACCTTAGTGAGTACGGTGCTGTCAGTGATAGGATAATATCCATACACCTACAAGGAAGACCAGTTAATATGACTATTATTAAAATTTATGCACCAACCACCAAAGCCAAAGATGAGGAAATTGAAGATTTTTTATCAACTTCTGCAGTCTGAAATTGGTCAAACATACAATCAAGATGTATTAATTATCGCTGGTGACTGGAATCCAAAAGTTGGAAAGAAAGAAGAATCACCAGTATTTGGAAAATTTAGCATTAGAAATAACGCTGGAGATCTCAGGATAGAATTGTGCAAGACCATACAACTTACTCATTGCAAATACAATTTTTCAACAACATAAACAGTGGCTATACACATGGACTTTGCCGGATGGAATACACAGGAATCAAAAAAGCTCAACATCTTCAGCCAAAACAAGGTCAGGAGCTGATTGTGGAACAGACCATAAACAGCTCATATGCAAGTTCAACTTGAAGTTGAAGACACTTAAAACAAGTCCACAAGAGCCAAAATATGATCTTGAATATATCCCTCCTGAATTAGAGACCATCTAAAGAATAGATTGATACATTGAATACCAATGACCAAAAACCAGAAGAATTGTGGGATGACATCAAGAACATCATCCATGAAGAAAGCAAGAGGTCATTAAAAAGATGAGAAAGAAAGAAAATACAAAAATGGATATCAGAAGAGACTCTGAAACTTGTCCTTGAGTGGAGAGTAGCTAAAGAAAATGGAAGAAATGACAAGATAAAAAACTGAACCGATGATTTCAAAGAGCAGCTCGAGCAGACAAAGCCCATTACTGTAATGAAATGTGCAAAGACCTGGAGTCAGAAAACCAAAATGGAAGAACATGCTAAGCATTTCTCAAGCTGAAAGAACTGAGGAAAAAATGTAAGCCTCAGGTTGCAATATAGAAAGATTCTGTGGGAAAAATATTGAATGACACAGGAAGCATCAAACGAAGATGGAAGGAATACACAGAGTCACTGTACCAAAAAGAACTGGCCAATGTTCATCCATTTCAGGAAATGGCATGTGATCAAGAACCAATGCTATTGAAGAAAGAAGTTGAAGCTGCACTGAAGGAACTGGCAAAGAACAAGGCTCCAGGAATTGATGGAATACCCATTGAGATGTTTCAACAAATGGATGCTCCACTGGAGGCACTCACTCGGTTATGCCAAGAGATTTGGAAGACAGCTACCTGGCCAACTGACTGGAAGAGATCAATATTTGTACCCATTCCAAAGAAAGGTGATCCCACAGAATCTGGATATTATTGAACAATATCATTAATATCACAAGCAAATAAAATCTTACTGAAGATAATTCAAAAATAGTTGCAGCAGCATATTGATAGAGAACTCCCAGAGGTGTAGGCTGGATTCAGAAGGGGACATGGAACAAAGGATATTATCATTGCTGACGTCAGATGGATCTTGGCTCAAAGCAAAGAATACCAGAAAGATGTTTACTTGTGTTTTATTGACTATGCCAAAGCATTTGATTATGTGAATCATAACAAATTATGGATAACATTGAGAAGAATGGGAATTCCAGAACACTTAATTATACTCATTAAGAACCTGTACATAGACCAGGAGTCTGTTGTTCAAACAGAACAAGGGGACACTGCATGGTTTAAAATCAAGAATGGAGTGTGTCAGGGTTGTATCATTTCACCATACATATTCAATCTGTATGCTGAGTAAATAATCAGAGAACCTGGACTACTTGAAGAAGAACACGGCATCAGGATTGGAGGGAGGCTCATTAATAACTTGCGATACACTGACAACACAACTTTCCTTGCTAAAAGTGAGGATGACTTGAAACACTTACTGATGAAGATTGAAGAGTACAGTCTTCAGTATGGATTACATCTCAATATGAAGAAAAAAATTCTCACAACTGGACCTATAAGCAGCATCATGATAAATGGAGAAAAGATTGAAGTTGTCAAAACTTCACGTTGCTTGGTTCTACAATTTTCACCAATGGAAGCAGCAGTAAGGACATCAGATGACATATAGCACTGGGCAAGTTGGCTGCAAGGGATCTCTTTCAAGTGCTGAGGAGCAAAGAGTTCTCCTTGAGGACTAAGGTGTGCCTGACACAAGCCATGATATTTTCAATT
Organism: Orycteropus afer afer; assembly: GCF_000298275.1. NCBI lineage: Eukaryota > Metazoa > Chordata > Mammalia > Tubulidentata > Orycteropodidae > Orycteropus > Orycteropus afer. The sequence goes on along the minus strand of NW_006921983.1, from coordinate 1,732,619 downwards.
GCCTCATATGCATGTGAGAGCTGGACAATGAATAAAGAAGACCAAAAAAGAATTGATGCTTTTGAGATGTGGTGCTGGCGAAGAATGTGAAAAGTACCACAAACTGCTAAAAGAACTAACAGATCTGTGCTGGATGAAGTGCAGCCTGAATGCTCCTTGGAAGCGAGAATGGCCAAACTTTGTCTCACCTACTTTGGCCATGTTGTCAGAAGGGATCATTCCTTGGAGAAGGATGTCATGCTTGGTAAGGTGGAAGGTCACCGAAGGAGGGGAAAACCCTCAACGAGATGGATTGATACAGTCGCTTTGGGGATGGGGTCAAGTATAGCAGGAATCATGGAGCTGGCACGGGACCAGCCAGTGTTTTGTTCTGCTGTGCATAGGGTCACTATGGGTCAGAGGTGACTCAGCGGCACCTAACAAAGACAACGGTCTGGATTATCCTTACAGTTTAGCAGTATGTGCAATGTTCTTTTGTCTCTCCATGGTCTTCCTTGGATTTCCTGTTCACTTGCATGGCATCTTCTTCCATATGATTGATTTCATAATCAATATTTTCAACTCCAGTTTCTCTCATCAGCTTTCTCTGATATTCCAATGTAGATTTCTCATTAATAACACAAACTCAGCATTTCCAAAACCAATTTCTTTTCTCCTTAATTCAGCTTTACATCCTGATATCTTTTTCCATATTAATGATATTCCTATTTATCCTAGTTCATAAAGGCTCAAATACTCAAAGTAGTTTGTTATTCATTATCTCTTACCGCTCAATATTCAGTCAGTTAATTCTTAGTAAGCTCTTACATCCAGATTTTCTTTTTCTATCACTGTGACCATGATTCATATCCTTGTTATTTCATACCTATAGACCAGCTTCTTAAATAGTATTCTGTATATATATTATCTTCCAATTATGAGTGATCTTGCTTACTGATGATGGTTGATTTTCTTAAATAGCACTTTAATCATATTACTCCATTCAGTGGATTCCCAACTAGACAAAATTCAGATTCCTCAGCCATTTTCAGACAAACCTATCTTCCTAATTGTGTCTTCCACCCCTCTCTAACAAGACTTCTATTTTTCTGCTAAGCTTACCTATTCTTTTTTTCCTAAATGTCAATACCAATGATTTGATACTTATGATAAACTGCATGCTATTGCACATAAATTTGCATATCTATTCTCTCCCATTGGGTTATGAGTTTCTAGAAGTTGGAAGTTACTTCTTTTTATTATTATTTTTGTTTTCTTAGTAGTCACATGCTGTGAATCCTTTGGAGGCTCAAAAAGAAACAAAAACATTTTATGCATCTGAAAAAAAATCTTATTTCAATAACTAAACAAGCATCAAAAAAGCTTGTCTATTTTCTTTCAGAATTTGTTTTCTTTTATTTCAGAAATATTTTATAATATTGGGTTGGGGTAGAAAATTGAGGCCATATTCTGGTTATACTTGAGAACTGTGCTTAGAAAATGAATGGGTTATTTAAGTTATTAAAAACGGATGTGGATATAATTGTAAAACTAAAACTATTGAAAAATAAAATACTCAAGTTAGTTATTTTTCTTGCTGGCTTAAAATATTACTAAAACCATTCTTTTAACCCCTTTGACAAAGTGAACTCATAGACTGAGTATGTATGTGTGTATGTGTGTGTTTTTGTGTTTGTGTGTAGTCTTATGTACATTCATTATTTATTGCCATAGTGACTAAACACCATGAATCTGTGATAGACATAAAATAAATTCTTATGACCTGCAAAACTACACAATATGACACTAAAGACATTATGGGCCCAGAGTTACTTTGAATTTGGTCTCTAGAATATCTGTGATAGCTTTCATAATAATGGTGATTATCAAAAGCTTAAGTTTCATATGAAGATAATATAACCTAAAAATAGATCATCATATAATGCTTTTCCAATACACATATTAACTAAATATTTTATTTAATGTCAGATAATGGAGAAGCAGATTATTTCACTATGAATGAAGTGAGGATAGATTAGGTGATGCAAACAGATCTGGATATTGTTTCTAACATACAAGCAAAGTAGCTTCAAAGCAATCATGAGACCTGGTGTTTCTGTGCATATCTGAATATTTTTTAGTTCAGTGTGAATTTGACTTTCAAGACAACAAAGGAGTTTAGAGAATCTTTAATTTCATATTCCAACTAGCTAGCCCTATTTGTTTGCTTTGAATCACTCATTTCAATAAGGTGAAAACTTGTGTTAATCCTCCATTCTTCAGCTCCCTGGGTGCGTGTGAAATGGATCATGTGGACAAAATAAACCACTGCCAGGCGCAATATGCCATTGTTCTCTAAGCTTCTTCAAGGGGACTCTTCACAGGTACCAAGAAGCCACTCTAGCCACTTCACATATCTTTGAAGATTCTCTATTTTTTTCACATTGCACATTACTCAGGCACAGAAGAAAGGCCAAAAGCAGGCATCAAATGAAAATAAGCTGAAGGAGCCAAACTCATTTTCCACACATGGAGAGATAATTGGCACTACAGTAATTTTGGAGACCTGAATTAAATGAATAAATTGTGACATGGGAAAAACTGAAAAGGACAACAGTTTCCTGGCTCACACAGACTCGTTACCTTGGGTAGGCATTTTTCTTGAAGACCAATTGATAAAACAGGACAAAAATGTTTTTCCCCATTAATTGCTTTCAAACACTTTTGTGTTAAATACCCAATTAAAAGGTATAAGTGTGGTCCTCTGTTCGCTTCTAATGACCATGCATGAGTGGTTGGGAGTGGATAGAGAGAAGGAATGGGCAAGGGAGAAAGGAAATAATGGAAGAGTCCAGCATTTTCTTTTATGGATTGTAGAATAAAAGATCAATGGAAAAGGTTTATCACTTCTTTAGCCAACAATAGCTTACTGAAAGAACAGGCCTTACAAAAACAACACAAGATACAAAGTTTTTCTGAAAGGGAATAATACTTTGGGACTCCATTGGAATTAACATGTCTAAATACACTTGTGCATACAACCAAAATATCTCAATTTATTTATGTACAAGAAAATATATGGTCAGTTCAAGATGTATTAAATTTCCTATTTATTGAGAAATTTCAAATTGTGACATTTTACACATTGTTTAAGTCACTTTATAAATGATAACAATGACAACAACAACTAAATACTATTAGGGGAATTAGATGTGCAAGACTTTTAGTCTGTGTAAAGACCAAAGAGTGCTTTAATTTTATAATTGTGTGTTGGATGAAGATGATTGGAGGTACAGAAAGAAGAATGGAAAGGGTCTTGAGGAGGAAGAGGGAGAAGGAATCTGAGAACTGCTTCTCTCCATAATCCTGTGTATCTTGAGCGTGGACTCTGTTCTTTCCTCTCTTAGCTATTTCTTCTTTCTTTTTCTTTCTTTTACCTCTTCAGTCCTACTTCTCCACTTACCTCTCAGATAGCCTGTGAAATTTGATAAATGAAACCAATAAATAGTGCTCCTACTTTTCGGAAGGAAGGTTGGGCAATCCTACTTCCGTAGTGATACTGCCTCAGAAACCCAAGGAGGGGTCGCTATGAGTCGGGGCCGACTCGACGGCACATAACAACAGCAACAACAACTTTTGTGTAACAATTAGAGGTAGGGGATGGGGATGCAAATGACTTTTGAAATATATATCATCTCAATTTATATGAATTCTCTTTGTTATAATTCAGAAAATTGGTAACACAAAAATATTAAACAGAGCTGTCATTTTTTATATTATTGTCAGAAGTTAGCACTGTGAACACTGGTTAAAGCAATTCATGAGTTTGTTCTGATAGTTCCATATACAAAGAATATTCAGGCCCAATTCAGTTTAAATTTGATCAGTTTGGCCATTTGAATGAAATATTGTTCTTGTTGTTAGCTGCCATCAAGTTGGCCCCAAGTCATGGAGATCCCATGCACAGTGGAAAGAAATGCTGCCGGTCCTCCACCATTCCCATGATTGATTGTGGATTGGACCATTATGATTCACAGGGTTTTTACTGGCTGATTTTTGAAATTGGATTATTATCAGACCTTGCTTCCTAGTCCATCTTACTCTGGAAGCTCTGTTGAAACCTGTCCAGTCTCACAGCAACACATAACCTCAACTGCGAGAACAGTGACAGCTGCACATGAGGTGCATTGGCTGGGAATTGAACACAAGTCTCCCACATGGAAGGCAAGAATTCTACCACTGATCCACCACTACCTCCATATTACTCTTAGATTTTGTATTTTTATTTATCTAACAAATAATGACTAACATTTATTGAGTGCTTACTCTGTCCCAGGTGTTGTTTAAAGCATTTTACAGTTATGAGCTCATTGAATCCATATGAAAATCCAGGAGGTAAGTCCTCATATTATCCTCATTTTGTAGATAAGGAGTTTGAAGAACAAAAAGGTAAAGTAATATGCTCAAACACACATAACTAAAAAACAAAACAAACAACAAAAAAAAACTACAGTTTGAATAAATGTGTATTGATTTGCTTCATCTTCATGTGAAACCTAATTGTTAGCCAGAAGTTTATGTAAGGTGATTGCTGTGTTAGGTTTGGTTCTCTAGAGAAGCAAAACTAGTAAAGCCTACATATATGGGGGGGGGGGATTATGTTAGGAAAATGGCTCACACACTTATAGAAACTGGCAAAGTTCCAAGTTCTTGGATCAAATGTCAAGCTCAAGGCTTTTCCAGACTCAAGCAGCTGCAGGAGCTGATGAGCTCAAGGTTGGCAGGCAGTATACCAGCTGTTGACTCCAACAAATGATGAATCCAAGACCTCCAGCCCGAATAGTGGATTGTTCACCCACGGACAGTTGTAGGCAGCACAACAGGATCCCAATCCACAGAAGAGTGTCTCTTTTTCCCAGAATGTCCATAAACATACTGGAAGCAGACCAAACCCCTACGAAAACTCCCTTTCAATGGATTGGCTGCTGAAAACATATACATCCGGTCTCACCATGGGAATAACCCATATCACAACTCTTAAACCACTCAGAATTGTGGTCCAGTCAAGTTGACACACAACTCCAACTATCACAGTACACCCCTTGTCAATTTGGCAGTTGTACACATCTCCTTAACCATATATAATCTCTAAATAAGGACAATTGTAAAGTCATATTTGCATCTAACATGATACACTAACACACATACAACCGAAATTCATTAACCTTGTTTACATTTCATAGTTCCTAATAGAAGGAAACAAAAATATTTGATGCACATATACAATGAAGAAATATAACAATCACAGTCCTCATTTCTGCAACTGGTCATGTGGCATAGCTTATTTTGGGAACTACCTTCTTCCACTATCCATTCCGTATTTCCTCGCCCTTAGCAAGCATCTGAGCTGGTCATGGTTCTTTGCCTGGTGGGGTGACCAAACCTTCATTCCTGAAGGGTCTGGGCCATTAGTAGTCATATCAGAATTGGGTTGCTGTAATTTTCCATTGACTTTAATCTCAGGCCATGGTAGCACTAAGAGACATCCTAAAGAATCTCTTGTATTTCAGACATATTCTTCTTTACCTCCATTATGTAATATCAATCCAATTTCCCCTTGGTAATCAAGATTTATCACACCAGATAGTACAGTAATGCCATTCTTTGTTGATCCAGAGGCATGAGGAAGCCAAAATGGCCAGGTGGCATTCTTAACTTCCAGTTCAATGACATCAGTATTGTGTCTCCAGATGGGAGTGTTCCTCCTTTTGTGACTAGGATCTCCAGAGCTGCAGAGCATAGGGTAGCAGGGACAGCAAGCAAAAATTTTTTGAGTGGGTCACTAGGGGTAATAGTGAGGGGTGTCACTCCTATTTCCACCCCTTGGTTCCTGGACCCATGAATTCTGGCTATTGGGGAAACAGCATCATATATTGGATGCTGGTTTAGGGCATATGCAACCTCCTTTAGAACATTGCCCCGACCCTTCAAGGTATTGCCACCTCACTGGTGCCATAATTATCTTTGTAATAGGCCATTCCATCATTCTATCAAGCCAGCTGATTCAGGATGATGAGAAGCATGGTAAGACCAGTGAATTCCATGAGCATAGTGCCATTTGCACACTTCATTTGTTGTGAAGTGAGTCACTTGATCTGAAGCAATGCTGTGTGGGATACCATGATGGTGGGTAAAACATTCTGTAAGGCCTCCAGTGGTAGTTTTGGCAGAAGCATTGCATGCAGAGAAGGCAAATCTATATCCAGAATAAGTATCTATTCCAGTAAGAACAAAGAGCTGTCCTTTCCATGATGGTCTAATGTAATCAACTTGCCACCAGGTTTCTGGCTGATCCCCCTGAGTATGGTTCCATATTGTGGACTCAATGTTGTTCTCTGCTGCTGGGTGATTGGGCACTCAGCAGTGGCAGTAGCCAAATCAACCTTGGTAAGTGGAAGTCCATGTTGCTGAGCCCATTCATAACCTCCATCCCTGCTACTATGGCCACTTTGTTCATGAGCCCATTGAGCAATGACAGGAGTAGCTGAGGATAAAGGATGACTGGTTTCCACTGAATGTGTCATCCTATCCACCTGATTGCTAAAGTCCTCCTCTGCCAAAGTCACCTTTTGGTGGGCATTCACATGACGCACAGATATCTTTACTACTTTGGACCATTCAGAGAGATCTATCCCCAGACCTCTTCCTCATACATCCTTGTCACCAATTTTCCAATCATGCTCCTTCCAAGTCCCAGACCATCTGGCCAAGCTGTTAGCCACCCCATGAATCCATATACAATCATACATCTGGCCATTTCTTGTTCCATGCAAAGTGAACAGCCAGAGGTATGGCTCAAAATTCTACTCACTGGGAGGGTTTCCATTCACCACTGTCCTTCAGGGAAATCTCAGAAAGGGGCTGCAATGCCTGTATATCCCACAGATCCATGTAACCAGGCACGAGTTTGCTGTTGCTTAGTCAACTGGTCATAAGGAAGTCCCCATTAGGCCATGGGTACAGACTGGGAGAGGGAAGGTAATGTGACTGGAGTGGAGACCATAGGCATTTGGGCCACTTCCTCATGCAACTTACTTGTACCTTCAGGTCCTGTTTGAGCCTGATCTCTAATATACCACTTCTATTTAATGATGGTGTGCTGCTGTGCACATCCAACTTTATGACTCTGTGGGTCAGAAAACACCCAGTTCATGATGGGCAGCTCAGGCTTCATGGTGACTTGGAAGCCCAAGTTTAGGCATTCAGTCTCTACTAAAGCCTAGTAACAAGCCAAAAGCTGTTTTTCAAATGGAGAGTAGTTATCTGCAGAGCATGGCAGGGCTTTGCTCTAAAATCCCAAGGGTATTTTTTGCAATTCACCAATAGGGACCTGCCAGAGACTCCAAACAGCATCTCTATCTGCTACAGACACTTCAAGCACCATTAGATCAGCTGGATCATATGGCCCAAGTGGCAGAGCAGCTTTCACAACAACCTGAACCTGTTGCAGAGCCTTCTGTTGTTCTGGGCCCCACTCAAAACTAGCAGCTTTCCGAGTAACTTGATAAATAGGCTGAAGTAACACATCCAAATGAGGGATATGTTGCCTCCAAAATCCAAAGAGGCCCACCAGATGTTGTGCCTCCTTTTTAGTTGTGGGGGAAGCCAGATACAATAACTTATCCTTCACTTCAGCAGGACTATCTCAATGTGCCCCACACCATTGGACCCCTAGAAATTTCATTGAGGTGGAAGGTGCCTGAATTTTGGTTGGGTTAATTTCCCCCTCTCTAGCATGTAGATGTGTTACCAATAAATCTAAAGTCATCGATACTTCTTCTTTACCAGGTCCTATCAGCATAATGTCATCAATATAATGGACTATTGTGATGTCTTGTGGAAAGGGAAGGCAATCAAGATCCCTACAGACTAAATTATGACCAACTAATTTCTAACCATAGGTCAACCACTTACTTTTTCTGTAACCATGGACTTTCCTTCCACTAATGCTTTTGAAGGAGTACAAAACCTTTGGATGGTGCAAATGGTTAATGCACTTGGCTGCTAATGGAAAGGTTAGTAGTTTGGAAAAAAATGTCTGGTGATCTACTTCTGAAAATAAGCCATTGGAGCACAGTTCTACTCTGATACACTAGGGCTGCCTGAGTTGGAATCCAAGTAAACTGCAATTGTTCTTTGTTGTTTTTTAAAAATGCTTTTGAGTTACCACCCCAGCCCTTTCTTTTGAAAAGGTAAAACAAACACACCACGATCAAACAAAATAATCCTCTTAGAAAACATGGCTATGTCCCAACCAAAACTGGAGAAAGAGCAAAGTAGATCATGGTTAAGAATCCTGTCCTGGTCACTTCTCTAATTGAATCCTAGGTAGTGGAGTCCAAAAAATTTAATACAGAGGAGGTAGCAAAAGAGAATAAATTAAGTACTCATTTAAGGTCTCCTGCAAGGGAGATGTAGTTAAATTTGCAGTCATCTTCTTTTTCCATCTTTTTTAAGTATTTGCTAATCAGAAAATATTTATTGAACCTTACTCTATGCAGGTTGCCCAGTTAGGTATTGTTGCTTATGAAAAGATTATAATACAAGTTCCTAACCTCAGAAATTTCCCTGGGCAAGTGACTACAGGTGCAGGGAAACATTTATCTCTCTCTGCCAATTTCAACCATTCAAATTAAGGGGAAAAAGTTATTTCACTAATTACTGGTAAATTCTTCATTATATTTTGCTACCATTTATTTTTTTCCCTCTTATTGAATACTGCAAGTTATGGAAGTATAACTGCAACACATGCCACCTGATTCTTTAAAGTGATTAATGGATGAAGAGGTAGAATTTGTAATTCAAATAAGTTAGCTTTAATGAACAGTGGGAAAATTAACTTGCTTACAATTTACCAAAAATAAATAAATAAATAAAAGAAATCAAATGTAAATATAAATGATCTCTTTAAAGAAAAAAAAGCACCAGTACTTGTCCATTACTTTGTTGTACTGTGGTGGCCGTGTGTTCCTATGAGTCTGGAGGCTATGCCACAGGTATTTCAAATACCAGCAGGGTCACTCATGGTGGACAGGTTTCAGCAGAGCTTCCGGACTAAGACAGACTCAGAAGAAGGAAGGAGCCATCCATTCCTCAATGAATTGGCCAATAAAAACCTTATGAACAGCAGTGAAATGGCTGATCATCAGAATACTCTCTGATGTATTACTGGAAAACTTTATGAATAGCCCTCAAATATTGTTTGATATAGTGCTGAAAGATGAGCTGCTCAAGTTGGAAAACACTCAAAATACAACTGGGGAAGAGCTTCCTCCTCAGAGTAGAGTTGACCTTAATGAAATGATAGAGTAAAGCTTTTGAGACTTCCATTTGCTAATGTGGTACAACTCAAAATGAGAAAAAACAGCTGCAAAACATCAATTAATAATCAGAGCATGGAATATATGAAGTACGAATCTGAGAAAATTGGAAGTTCAGAAATGAAATGGAACATATAAAAATAAATATCCTTGCCATTAGCAAGCTGAAATAGACTGGTTTTTGCCATTTTATCTACTATGCCAGGAATGACAAATTGAGGAGGAATGACATAACATTCATCATCACCAAAAGTGTTTTGAGATGTATCCTGAAGTACAATGCTGTCAGTGATAGGATTGTATCCATACACCTATAAGGAAGACCAGTTAATGCTACTATAATTCAAATTTGCACACCAGCCACCAAAGCCAGAGACAAAGAATTTAAGATTTTTACTAACTTCTGCAGTCTGGAATTGACCAAACATGCAATAAAGATCTGTTGATTATTATTAGTGATTGGAATGCAAAAGTTGGGGAAAAAATAAAGAAGAAGAAGAAGAAGAATCACTGGTAGTTGGAAAATATGGCCTTAGTGATAGAAATAATGCTGGAGATCACATGATAGAATTTTCCAAGACCAATGACTTATGCACTGTAAATATCATTTTTCAATAACATAAATGGTGGCAATGCATAGCCCTTCACCAAATGTAATACACAGGAATCAGACTGATTACATCTGTGGAAAGAGGTGATGGAGAAGTTCAATATCTTTAGCCAAAACGAGACCATCAGCCGCTCATATGCAAGTTCAAGTTGAAGCTGAAGACAATTAAAAGAAGTCCATGAGAGCCAAAATATGACCTTGATTACATCCCACCTGAATTTAGAAACCATCCAAAGAGTAGATTTGACTCATAGTACACAAATGACCAAAAACCAGAGGAATTGTGGGATCACATCAAGAACATCATCCATAAAGAAAGCAAAAGGTTATTAAAAATACAATAAAGAAGAAAAGACTAAAATAGATATCACAAGAGACTCTGAAACTTACTCTTGAATGGAGAGTAGCTAAAGCAAATGGAAGAAATGACAAGATAGATAAAAGAGCTGAACAGTAGATTTCAAAGTACAGTTTGGGAAGAAAAAGTGAATAATTATAATGGAATGTGCAAAGATTTCCACTTAGAAAACCAAAAGGGAAAAGCACACTTGGTATTTCTCAAGCTGAAACAACTGAAGAAAAATTCAAGCTTCGAGTTGCAAAAGATTTTATGGGAGGGCGGGGCAAGATGGCGGACTAGGCAGAAGGATTGCACAGACCCTCTTCAACAAAGAAAAGGGAAACCAATAAATACAGACACAGAAGATAATCTTGGACCCCTGAGCCTTGAAGGAAAGGATGCAGATTTGGACTAAACCCCAACTAGCAGAAG
>NW_006921983.1:1703987-1706981 GCF_000298275.1 Orycteropus afer afer | reverse complement strand
GGCTGGCGGTTCAAACCCATCAGCCACTCCTCAGAAGGAAGGTTGGGCAATCCTACTTCCGTAGTGATACTGCCTCGGAAGCCCAAGGAGGGGTCGCTATGAGTCGGATTTGACTCAATGGCACATAACAACAACAACAACAACCTGGTCCCTTGTTTCTCCTGCTTTATCTTGCTTTTTTGTGTGGACTATGATGCTCTGTTGTCTCTGAGGCATTGTGACATTTTTGTGTTTATATTCAATTGGTGATTATATGTTGGGGTGACTTTCCCACAATATTCTTTTTCTTTGTTTTATTTGTGTGTTATCTATACAGGCAGGGTACTGTGCTATGCTCCTCTCTTCACTAGTTGACATCACTTATACACTCATCACCTGTCTCCTTTCCTTTGTCAGTTTCTCATATGTCCTTGCTGACCCTGGCAAATAGAGCCTGTTATTAGGTCCCTGGAATTCGAATGAGAATGCCATCACTTTAAAATCCAAAATGGTTGCCACTTGTAAACATTCAAATGGTTGCACCCTCAGTCACTTTAAATATCCAAAATGGCTGCCATTTAAACAATCAAAATGGCTGTGCCCTCCAGACAGCAGAGTCCACAGCTCAGGTTGTCTCCCTCCTTGCTGTTTCCCTTCCTAGTCATAGGCCAAACAGTTGTCCCTGCAGCCCTTGGTGACCAGGACTGGTCTTTAGGTCAATTCTCAGGTCACAATACCACTTGGAAATATTCAGGGTGTTGGTCTCATCAGAGTAGCTGAGAGTCCGCAGTTCCAACCATCTCTGTACTCACTGTTTTCATTCAGGTTCTTCCACTAGTTGGTACCTAATCCATGTCTGTATAGTTCCTTTCAAAGCTCAGGGTTCCAGGATTATCTTCTGTATCTCTGTCAATTGGTTTTTGTTTTCTTTGTTGAGTAGGGTCTGTATCACTTGTCTGCCTATTCCTACATCTTCCCCATCAACATTCTTTAAGGATATGGAGAAACCAATCATAACTTTCTATGGATAAACAAAGCACTATTGAAGAAGAAGAACAAAGTAGGAGGTCTCACACTCTCAGATCTCAAAACCTACAGTCACAGTAGTCAAAACTGCTGGTATTTCAAGTAGACACACACCCTGGAGAGAACAATCATGGGAGAAGGAAGGGCTGCTTATGCACAGGGAGATAGCTCAGGGTGCAGAAGAGTATGAAGGGATGGACACTGGGAGGAGGTAACTATGGGGAGGAAGTGGGAGGGGAGCTGCTGCATTGTAAATTTTGGTCAATGACATGAGACAAAGTATATGTGAACTGCTGTATGAAAAGTGAGTTTACTCTGTAAATCTTCACCCAAATCCTAATTAAAAAAAAAAAAAAAAAAAACCTGCTGGTATTGATACAATGACAGACACAAAGACCAAGGGATTAGAATTGAGAACCTAGAACTAGATTCATCGACCTATGGTCAGCTGATCTTTTACAAAGGACCAAAATCCATTAAATGGGGAATAGATTGTCTAACAAATGGTGCTGGCAAAACTAGATATCCATTTGCAGAAAAATGAAATAAGATTTGTAGCTCACATCATACACAAAAACTAACTCCAGATGAATCAAAGACTTAAATGTGAAACCTAAAACTGTAAAGTTCCTCAAGGAAAATATAGGGGCAAATTTAGGGGCCCTAATATATGGCATAAATAGGCTATCAAGCATAACCAAAAATACACAAACTACAGAAGATAAACTAGATGAATGGGACCTTCTCAAAATTAAACTTTTATGTGCTTCCAAGGATTTCTCCAAAAGAGTAAAAAGAGATCCTACACATTGGGAAAAAAATATATTTGGCAATTACATATCTGACAAGGGACTTAGCTCTAAAGTTTATAGAAAGCTCTAACATTTCAACAACAAAAAGACAAATAATCCAATTGAGAAATGGGCAGAAGATATGAATAGACACTTCACCAAAGAGGATATTCAGGCGGCCAATAAAAACATGAAGAAATGTTCACAATCATCAGCCATTAGAGAGATGCAAATCAAAACAACAATGAGATAACATCTTGCCCAGCACTAGTAGCAAAGATCAACAAGACAGAAAACAATAAATGCTGGCCAGGATGGGGAGAGATTGAAACTCTCACACACTGCTGGTGGGACTGGAAGATGATAAAACCACTGTGGAAAGCAGTATGAGAATTCCTTAAAAAGTGGGAATTAGACATACCATTTGACCCAGCAATTCCATTTCTAAATATATACCCTAAAGAAGTGAGAGCCAGGACAAGAACAGATATGTACACACTCATGTTCATCACAGCACTATTTACAATAGCCAAAAGATGGAAACAACCTAGGTGCCCATCTACAGAGGAATGGATAACCAAACTATGGTACATACACAGAATGGAATACTATGCAACCCTAAAGAATAACGTAGAATCTGCAAAACACCACATAACATGGATGAAATTGGGGCACATGATGCTGAGTGAAACAAGTAAATCACAGAAAGACAAATACTATATTAGTTCGCTATTGTGAAAAGTCAAGGAAACGTTTATGTATGGAAGGAAATTCTTTGTTGGTTACCAGGGGTGGAAGGAGAGGGAAGGGAACACTGCTAGATAGGTTGAGACAAGTATTGATTTGGGTGAAGAGAAGGACAATGCACCAAATATGAATGATCAACACAGTGACATTGAGGAATGGGAAGACATAGAGAGGCACATGGGAGGTACAAACAACAAAGATGAACCCTTTTGTATATAGTGTACTGCATTGTCAGTGATGGCAAACATTGATCTATGCATGGATAGATGGGTCGACAGGCTGAACAATCAGTATATCTAGGCAGGGGGGAATGTGCCCATGACCATGTATAGGGTTGGCAGACAATGTTTCCAAAAGCGTATTTGTGTGTTCTGTAAGAATGTCCGGGTACATAATAGAGGTGACAAGGGACAAGGTTGTGGTGACTTCTTGCCCACAGCCTGGAGGGAAG
>NW_006921983.1:1701230-1703496 GCF_000298275.1 Orycteropus afer afer | reverse complement strand
AGAGCCTGGTGAAACTCCTGAGACTCTGGCCCCTAGTTGCCCTTCAGGTCTGGGTTGAACCCACTCCTGTGGGTTCCAGCCAAACAAAAGATAGACATATGATCTGAACATTAACATTAGGTAGATACACTCCTTGGGAAGATCAATCATGGGATAATAAAACGGCAGTGTATACACAGGGAGACAGCTAGTGGGGCAGGAGTGCATGGGAGGGAAGGACATAGGGAAGAGGTAACTATGGGGAAGAAGAGGGAAGAGAGCTGTTACACTGTGGGAAGTTACAGTCAATGGCTTAAGACAAGGTGTGTATGAACTGCTGAATTTGCTCTGTACACTTTCATCTAAATCACAATGAAATTAAAAATAAAAAGAATGATTGCAAAGAAAGGGGATCCAACTGAATGTGGAAATTGATGAACAGTATCTTTAATATCACACAAAAGTAACATCTCACTGAAGATAATGCAAAAAAGGCTCCAGCACTATATTGACAGGGAACTTCCAGAAATGAAAGCTGGATTAAGAAAAGCACATGAGATGAGTAATATAATAGCTGACGTCAGATGGATCTTGACTGAAAGCAAAGAATACCAGAAAGATGTTTAATTATGTTTCATTGACTATGCAAAAAGGATATTGACAGAGAATTTCCAGAAATGTGAGCTGGATTCAGAAGGGGAAATGGGATGAGGGATATCATAGCTTATGTCAGAGGGATCTTGGCTCAAAGCAAAGAATACCAGAAAGATATTTGCTTATGTTTTATTGACTATGCAAAAACATTCAATTGTGTGGATCATAACAATTTATGGATAACGTTGAGAAGAATGGGAATTACAGAATATTTAATTGTGCTCATGAGGAACCTATGTATAGACCAGGAGGCTGTCATTTGAACAGAACAAGGGGATACTGCATGGTTTAAAATCAGAAAGGGTGTGTGTCAGGGTCACATCCTTTCACCATACTTACTTAATCTGTATGTTGAGCAAATAATCTGAGAAGCTGGACTATATGAAGAAGAGCATGGCATAGGGATTGCAGGAAGACACATTAAAAATCTGCAATATGCAGACTATACAAACTTGCTTGCCGAAAGTGAAGATGACTTGAAACATTTACTGATGGAGATTAGCCTACAGTCTGCAGTGTGGATTACACCTCAACATAAAGAAAATGAAAATCCTCACAACTGGACCAAAAAGAAGCATCACAGTAAATGGAGAAAAGTTTCAAGTCATCAAATATGTCATATTATTGGTTCCACAATCCACACCAATTGAGGCAGCAGTCAAGAAATCAGATGTCATATTGCACTGGATAAATCTGCTCCAAAAGTCCTCTTGAAAGTGCTGAAGAGCAAAGATGTCACTTTGAAGACTAAAGGGTGCCTAACCTAAGCCATGATATTTTCATTTGCCTCATATGCAATGAATAAGGAAGACCTAAGAAGAGTTGGTGGTTTTGAGCTGTGCTGTTGGCGAAGAATATTGGAAGTACCATAGATTGCTAGAAGAAAGAACAAACGTGTCCTAGGAGAAGTGCAGCCAGAATTCTTCTTTGAAGGGAGAATGGCCAGATTTCATCTCACTTACTTTGGTTATATTGTCAGAAGGGGCTATTCCCTGGAGAAGGATATCATGTTTGGTAAAGTGGAGGGTCAGCAAAAAAGGGGAAGGCTCTCATTGAGATGGATTGACACAGTGGCTGCCATGATGGGCTCAAGCATAGCAATAATTGTGAGATCAGCACAGGACCAGGCAGTGTTTTATTCAGTTGTACAAAGAGTCACTATGAGTCAGAGACAACTCAATAACATTAAGAAACAACAACAAAAGAAAAAAAATATATATCCATAGGGGGAAAAATGTCTCAGTACTTAGGTCAGATGGAGGTTCAGATTGGAATTTTAATGTTATTTTACTTCGTTGTGTTGTTGAGAACATATACAATGAAACAGAACAGTTCAACAATTTCTACATATAAAATTCAATTTCACTGACTACATACTTTCTACAAGTTGTACAATCATTCTCATTTTCCCTTTCTGAATTGTTCCTCCCCCATTAGTATAAATTCATTGCCCTCTAAGTTTCTTATCTAATCTTTCAAGTTGCTATTGTCAATTTGATCCCTTGTTGACAGGTTTTAAAAGCACACAATGCTTAGGGCAGATATTCTTTTTTATTATTTATTGTGATTTGGGTGAAGATTTACAGAGCAAATTCACTTTCTATACAGTAGTTCACATATACTTTGTCTCATG
>NW_006921983.1:1677452-1695820 GCF_000298275.1 Orycteropus afer afer | reverse complement strand
AGACCTGTTAGGGGAAGATTAAGAATAATAATAAAAAGGACAAATGTATTAATAATATTAGTTGGTTTGAAATGGACAAATGCAAGCAAACTAGTCACCGGGAAAAAGAAAGTGAAAAAGAAAAAAATTGAAAAGAAAGAAAATAAAAATAAAAATAAAAAAATCGGTGGAGGACTGGGTAGGGCACAGGCTCTGTCTAAGCACACAGACTGTGATGGAGTTCTTGTGGGCCCAGAAGGTAAGTGGGAGTGGGGATGGCCACACCTCCATTTACCAAGCGGGTGTAGGGTATAGTAACAAGAAGAATGTCGTACCTTTTCAGTCTTGTAGGCCCCAAGTGTCCTCGGGTTTGCTGGAAAGCAGAACGTGTTCTTAAGCCCCAGAAATCTGCAAGAGCACTGTCTCTTTAAATATCCAAAATAGTCAAGCCGCTTTTTAAACCTTCAAAATGGTGGCATCCTCCAGACCGGCAAAAGTCCACAACTCAGCCCACCTTTCTCTTCACCTTCTCTGTTTGTTCCCCAGCCACCATGCACAGTCCTCCATGCAGTTCCTGGTTAGCAGGGGGATTTTTAGGTTAATTCTTAAGTCCTACCACTGCAGGAATCTGCGAGAGCGCTGTCTCTTTAAATATCCAAAATAGTCAAGCTGCTTTTTAAACCTACAGAATGGCGGCATCCTCCAGACCGGCAAAAGTCCACAGTTCAATTCACCTTTCTCTTCACTTTCTCTGTTTGTTACCCAGCTGCTGTGCACAGTCCGTGCAGTCCCTGGCTAGCAGGGTGATTTTTAGGTTAATTTTTAGGTCCTACCACCACTCAGGAATGTCCAAGCCGTCTGTGCCGTCAGGGTCGCTCAGGTCGCTGCCCAACCGCAGCTCCGTATGTCTCCTTTTTTGGTAATTTCACGCAAATTCTTCTGCTAGTTGGGGTTTAGTCCACTTCTGTATCCCTCCCTTCAAAGCTCAGGGGTCCAAGATTATCTTCTGTGTCTGTTAATTGGTTTCCCTTTTCTTTGTTGAAGAGGATCTGTGCAGTCCTTCTGCCTAGTCCGCCATCTTGCGGGAACCTCCAGGGCAGATATTCTTAAACTCATCTATTATTTGACTTTAAGAAGATTTCTTGGTTTAAAGTGTGTTGTTGTTGTTGTTAAGTGCCGTTGAGTCATTTCCGACTCATAGCGACCCCATGCACAGCAGAATGAAACACTGCCCTATCCCGCGCCAGCCCCACAATCCCTGCTATACTGGAGCTCATCATTGCAGCCACCAATCAATCCATCTCGTTGAAGGCCTCCCCCTCTTTCGTCGACCCTCCACCCTACCAAGCATGACATCCTTCTCCAGGGAATGGTCCCTTCTGACAACATGACCAAAATAGGTGAGACAAAGTCTGGCCATTCTTGCTGCACTTCCTCCAGGACAGATCTGTTAGTTCTTTTAGCAGTCCATGGTACTTTCAGCATTCTTCACCAGCACCACAACTCAAAAGCATCAACTCTTCTTCGGTCTTCCTTATTCATTGTCCAGGTTTAAAGTGTAAGGTTCATATATTATCTCAGGGCAATAGGCTTAGGTGTTCATCCAGTTTCAATGGCTCAAGAAAGTCTGAGAATTTGAATTTATGGTCTACTTTTTCTCCCTTTTGATCAGGATGGATCTTTTAACAAATTTTGGTTAGACATTGACATTTCTTAGAAAGTGGCATATATTCTAATATATACCATATTTTCTCCATCTACAAAGTGGCTTTGTCATTGTTATTAGCTGCCATAGAGTCAGTCCTGACTCATAACCCTTTCACAATGGATCAAATGCTGCATGGTCCCACACCATGATTTGTTGTGGATTGGATTGGTATAATCCATAAGGTTTTCATTGGTTGATTTTCAGAAGCAGACCACCAGACTTTCTTCCTAGTATGTCTTAGTCTGGAAGTTCCACTGAAATCTCTTCAGCATCAGAGCAACATTCAAGCTTTCACTGACAGATGACTGGTGGCTATGCATAAGGTACATTGACTGGGGATATATATTATATGCAAAATAGATCAAGAGACTTAAAGTAAATAATAAAACAAAACAAATGTGTATGATCTTTAAAATAGTGGTTACTACTCTTGAGAAGCATTATAAGGAAGAAGATATGGGGAAAGTTCTGGACTGCTGATAATTGTCTATATTTTGATCTGGATCATAGTTACATGAGTGCTGACATATGTAAAATTTATTGCATATTTTAGATTTCCCCAAGAGTTTATGTTAAGCTAAACTAAGACAGAGAGAAGTAATCAAAAAGGTTGATAGTTTCACAGGTAGCTGGGACCTCTGATTTTGGGCAGAGCCATTTTTTTCTTGGTCGTGGCTTTGTGGTCTTTGTAATATGAGTAGGCAAATCTGTTGTATCCAGGAAAAGGTATAACATTTCATGTGAGCATGTTGACAGTACTCCCAATTCTCCTCCAAGAAAGATAAGAAGTTTTTTTTTTTTTTTTTGAAAGAAAAAGACATGATGAAAGTATCTTACAAGGATTTAGTAATATAGTGAGACAACCTACACTAGGCTGCAGGAAGTGGGAAAGAGGCATAATGAACAAATAGGATTTATAAAATCAGTAAGATTTGCTTATTGATTGATTAATGTCAAGGTAATGTGAAAGATGTGAGCCTTTAGGCTTATATGACTTGAAAAATGACAATACATTCATAAATATATATTCCATTCACTCAGTTTTAGTGACTGTAAATAACCAGTATTGAAATTGTTTTCCAAAGTTTTGTCTCTTTGTGGATGCACAAATTCCATGCTCAAAATGTATTTTCTTTTCTCCTTTCTAAATTAAAAATATCTTCTTTTAATTTTTTTTCTTTACATGAGATTAGAAAACAAGGTTTGTAAAATACTGTGCACATGCTTCTCTGTGAAGAGATGCCAATTTTAGTTATTGGCTAATTATGTTCCAATATGAAAAGTTTTAGATATTCCTCCTTGTGTATAATGCAGTGCCATAAAGAAGTTAGGATAAGGACATTGGGCACCTGGTGATAGTGGTGGGAAGTAGCAAAGAAAAACTGTGGAGTCTGGGAAATTCCAATAAAAGATGAAATTTACTATTGTTCTTAATTTGTTTTGTGGTTAGGGCCCGTGGGTCCTTTTCTCTCATTATGTTGTATTCCAAATACAATATAAATTTAAAGCTTAGAGTTTTGGATCATAGCTGGTGGGTCAGACTAAAGGCAAGAAATGAAATTAGATAAGATTTGCAATAAAATGGGAACCAATATTTAAAGGAAATTACTAAGGTTTGGATCACTACTAAATAGGGAGCAAAAGTTTTATTATTTTCCAATCAATGTTGAGCTTTTCTTTAAATTACCTGAGATCTATGTCATATTCAAGATGAATCTTAAAAGCAACCCTATCAATAAACATAAGAGTTTTTAAAGACTTCATTCAAATAACTGTCTTCTAAAACCCATAGTTCAAAACTAAATTTAGGAACTAGATTAACAGGAAAAGCAGAGTGGGGGGAAAGGAGATAATTACCATGATATGTCACAGAGAGTGTTATTTAATTAACCATAAGAAGAATTATATACTGTTGTACATTAGCAACTTCTTAGCTATTTAGTTTGCCTTGAAACATTAAAAAGGAAATTAAAGAACAAAAAGAATAAGTGCAGAACATTATAATGTATATGCTGATGTCTCATTTCCATTGCTAAATTGATCAATATTTGATTCTATTGTTCCATTACATAGTTTATGAATTCTTTGCATCCTTAAAATCAAGAAAGATGTATTTGAACACTGGAGTATCAAGGAAATACAAATTTTTGGTTATAGGGATGGGAGTAGGGTGGAAAGGAGAGGAGGGGGAATGGATTGAATTATGTACTCCAAAAGATACATTGAAGTCCTAACCCCAGTACCTGGAATGTGACGATAGTATATTTCTTTGAAGATGTTACCAGTTGAATTATACTGGAGTAGGATGGGTTCTAATCCTAATCCTTTCTGAGTGGTGTCTTATAAAAGGAAGAACAGTTATGGAACAAAACATAGAAGGGAATCCTTCCGTGAGGATGAGTCTACAAGCCAAGGAGAACCAAGAGATGCTGGGACCAACAGAAACTAAGAACCTTTCATAGAACCAACAGAAAGAGAGCCTAGCAATGCTGAGGCTTGAATTCAGACTTCTACCCTCTAGAACTGTGAATAAATAAATGTCTGTATTTTAAAGCCACCTACTTGTGATATTTTGTTACAGTAGCTTTAGGGAACTAAGACCGGTGTCTAAGACTGACTACAATTTCAAGAATTCCTAGTCACTCTAGCATGTACACTGGTAGAATTTAAAAAGGAGCAGATTCATGTGAAATTGATTTCAATTCTATCCCTACCTTTTAAACTTGTCCCTCTTGTCCTTCAATATTGAGTTAGGATAAATGTAATTGAGTGGATTTATCTCAAATGATAATCAAAAGATAAATCCATTCCTCATTTAT
Source organism: Orycteropus afer afer (assembly GCF_000298275.1). Classification (NCBI taxonomy): domain Eukaryota; kingdom Metazoa; phylum Chordata; class Mammalia; order Tubulidentata; family Orycteropodidae; genus Orycteropus; species Orycteropus afer. Next base: position 1,691,314 of record NW_006921983.1, on the reverse strand, counting down.
AGAAAAGAGTTATAGTGTCATGGGGTTTACTGCTAGTTTGTAGGTAAGTGAGGTTATCTTGGAGACTTCTGAGTTCGTACTTTGCCTCTCAGCTGCTGCAGAAACCTTGTTTGAGCTCTAAGTTACAAAGAGATGAATAAATACTGTGGTTATGATGGGATTTTTACCATTTTAGAGAATATTGAAATTTAGGCATGATTTATATGCTATTGACCAAAAAATTGTGTCGATGCTTTTTATTGTATAAAAATATGTTCACATAAACATGAAATCCCTTATTTACAAATGGTTTTCAGTTTAACACTTTATTTGTAATTCAATTACTTTAATTTAAAATACATTTTCCCATAAAACAATGTTATAGATTGTAAACAGGTCACCAGATTAGCCCACAAAGGCATATTTAAATTACAAATGTAGCTGCAATATCATATCAAGGAGAAGCAGTAGAAAATATGACGATGACACCACTCCTTTAAAAAAATCCTGTGAACATTGTAAGAAAATTAATACCCTCAAAAAAAGGATGCAAAATTACTACCTCCCTCTAACCGTTGCCTAAAAATAGATTGCTTTGTTTTGTTGTTGTTATGTGCCATTGGGTCATCTCTGACTCATGGAGACCTTATGTACAACAGAACAATATACTGCCCAGTCCTATGCCAGCCTCATGATCTCTACCATACATGAGCCCATCACAGCAGCCATCTTGTTGAGGGCCTTCCCCTCTTTCATTGACCTTCCACCTTACCAAACATGACATCCTTCCACAGAGAATGTTCTCTTCTGACAACGTGACCAAAGTAAGTGAGATGAAGTCTGGCCATCATTACTTCCAAGGAGCATTCTGGCTGCACTTCTTCCAGGATAGATTTGTTAGTTCTTTTAGAAGCCTATAGTACTTTCAGCATTCTTTGCCAACAAAACTCAAAAGCATCAACTCTTCTTCCTTCTTCCTTATTCATTGTCCAGCTCTCACATGCATATGAGGCAATTGAAAATACCCTGTCTTGTGTCAGGTGCAACTTATTCCTCAAGGAGATATCTTTGCTCTTCAGCACTTGAAAGAGGTCTTTTGCAACAGATTTGCCCAATGCAATAAGTCTTTTGATATCTTGACTGCTGCTTCCATTGGTGTTGATTATAGAACCAAGTAATATGAAATCTTTGACAACTTCAAACTTTTCTCCATCTATTGTGATGCTGCTTACTGGTCCAGTTCTGAGGATTTCTGTTTTCTTTATATTGAGGTATAATCCATACTGCAGACTGTAGTGTTTAATCTTCATCAATAATTGCTCCAGGTCATCCTCACTTTAAGAAAGCAAAGTTGTGTCATCTGTGTATCTCAGGCTGTTAATGAGTCTTCCTCCAATCCTGATACCCATTCTACTTCATATAGTCCAGCTTCTCAAATTATTTGCTCAGTATACAGATGGAATAAGCATGGTGAAAGGATACAACCTTGACACACTCCCTTCTTGATTTTAAACTGTGCAATATCCCTTTGTTCTGTTCTAATGACAGCCTCCTGGTCTATGAATGGGTTCCTCGTGAGTACAATTAAATGCTCTGGAAGTCTCATTCTTCTCAATTTTATCCAATTCCTTTTTTTATGATCCACACAATCAAATGCGTTTGCATACAATAAAACACAAGTAAACATCTTTCTGGTATTCATTGCTTTGAACCATGATTCATCTGACAGCTATGATATCCCTCACTCTATGTCCCCTTCTGAATCCAGTTTGCATTTCTGGAAGTCACCTGTTAATATATTGCTGCAACTATTTTTGAATTATCTTCAGTAAGATTTTATGTATGTGTGATATCAATCAATAATTTCCACATTCTGTGGGATCATCTTTCTTTGAATTGGGTACATATATGGATCTCTTCCAGTCAGTTGGCCAGGTTGCTGTTTTCCAAATCTCTTGGCATAGCCGAATGAGTGCCTCTAGCACAGCATCTGTTGAAATATCTCAATGAGTATTTCGTCAATTCCCAGAGCCTAGTTTGTTGCCAGTTCCCTCAGTGAAGCTTCAACTTCTTCTTTCAATACTATTGCTTCTTGATCATATGCCATCTCCTGAAATGGATGATCATCTACTAATCCTTTTTGGTGTAGTCACTCTGTGTATTCCACATATCTTCTTTTGGTGTTTTCTGCATCATTCAACATATTGCCCATAGAATCTTTCAATATGCAATTTGAGATTTAAATGTTTTCCTCAATTCTTGTAGCTTGACAAATGCTCAATATGTTCTAACTTTTCATTTTCTAACTCCAGATCTTTGCACATTTCATTATAACAATTGGCTTTGTCTTCTTGAGCTGCTCTTTGAAATCTTCTCTTCAGCTCTTTTATCTTGTCATTTCTTCCATTTGCTTTAGCTACTCTCCATTCAAGAGCAAGTTTCAGAGTCTCTTCTGACATCCATTTTGGTCTTTTCTTCCTTTCCTCTCTTTTCAATGACCTCTTGCTTTCTTCATGAATAATGTTCCTGATGTCATCACACAATTCCTCTGGTTTTCGGTCACTGGTTTCAATACATCAAATTTATTCTTCAGATGGTCTCTAAATTCAGGAGGGATATATTCAAGGTCATATTTTGCTTCTCATGGACTTGTTTTAATTATCTTCAACTTCAACTTGAACTTGCATATGAGGAGTTGATGGTCTGTTCCATAGTTAGCTCCTGGCCTTGTTTTGGCTGAAGATATTGAGCTTTTCCATAGCCTTTTGTCACAGATGTAGTCAGATTCCTGTGTACTCCATCTGGCAAAGTTCATATGTATAAGCATTGTTTGTGCTGTTGAAAAAGGCATTTGCAATGATTAAGTCATTGGTCTTTCAAAATTCTATCAGAGTATCTCCAGCGTCATTTCTTTCTCAAGGCCAAATTTTCTAACCACTGTTGATTCTTCTTTGTTTCTAACTTTTGTGTTCCAATCACCGGTGATAATTAAGACACCTTGATTGCCTTTTTTTGTCAATTTCAGACTGCAGAAGTTGGTAAAAATCTTCAATTTCCTCATCTTTGGCTTTGGTGGTTGGTGCGTAAATTTGAATAATAGTAGCATTAACATGTCTACCTCATCGGAATATGGATATTTTCCTATCACTGACAACATTTTATATTAGGATAGATCTTGATACATTGTTTGTGATGATGAATCCCATGACATTCTTCTTCAATTTTTCATTCCCAGTATAGTAAATCATATGGTTGTCTGATTCAAAATGGCCCAAAACAGTCAATTTCAGCTCACTACCACCTGGGATATCAATCTTCATGCATTCCATTTCATTTTGGACAACTTCCAATTTTCCTAGATTCATACTTCATACATTCCATGTTCCGATTATTAATGGATATTTGCAGCTCTTTCTTCTTGTCTTGAGACATGCCCCAGCAGCAGATGAGGGTACCAAAAAAAAACAAACTCACTGCCATTGAGTTGATTTGGACCCACAGTGACTCCCATTGGGTTTCTAAGGCTGTAAATCTTTATGGAAATGCATTACCCCATCTTTCTTCCATGGAGTGACTGGTGGGTTAAAACCACCAACCTTTGACTTAGCAGCCAAATGGCTTAACCACTATACCACCAGAGCTCCTTTAGTAAAAGAAAGGAGGAGATAAGTTGTTTGAGAAGGTAATTTCTAAACCTTTTAAATCTTTTAGAGACTGAAGACATTATTTCCTTGTTGTTGTTTGGTGCCATCGAGTCATCTCTGACTCATAGCAACCCTATGCACAGCAGAATGAAACACTGCCTGGTCCCATGACAGCTCCATGATCATCACCACAGCCACTGTGTCAATCCACCTTGTTGAAGGTCTTCTCCTCTTTTGTCGACCCTCCACCTTACCACGCATGACATCCTTCTCCAGGGAACGGTCCCTTCTGACAACATTACTAAACTGGGGGAGACAAAGTCTGGCCATTCTTGCTTCCAAGGAGCATTCCAGCTGCACTTCTTCAAGGATAGATTTGTTAGTTCTTTTAGCAGTCCATGGTACTTTCACTATTCTTTGCCAGAATAACAACTCGAAAGCATCCACTCTTCTTCAGTCTTCCTTATTCATTGCCCAGCTCTCACATGCATATGAGGTGATTGAAAATACCATGGTTTGTGTCAGGGACACCTTAGTCCTCAAGGAGACATCTTCACTCTTCAGCACTTAAAAGAGGTCTTTTGCAGCCGATTTTGCCCAGTGCTATATGTCGTCTGATATCCTGACTGCTGCTTCCATTGGCGTTGATTGTAGAACCAAGCAATAAGAAGTCTTTCACAACCTCAATCTTTTCTCCATTTATCGTGATGTTGCTTATAGGTCCAGTTATGAGGATTTTTGTTTTCTTTATATTGAGATGTAATCCATACTGCAGACTGTACTCTTCAATCTTCATAAGTAAGTGCTTCAAGTCATCCTCACTTCCAGCAAGCAAAGTTGCATTGTCAGCATATTGCAGGTTGTTAATGATTCTTCCTCAAATCCTAATGTCATGTTCTTCTTCATATAGTCCTGTTCTCAATCTTATTCAATCTGTATGCTTACCATACAGATTGAATAAGTATGGTGAAAGAATATATCCCTGATGCACTCAATTCTTGATATTAAACAATGCAGTCTCTCCTTGTTCTGTTCAAATGACAGCCTCCTGGTGTATGTATGGGTTCCTTATGAGTACAATTAAGGGTTCTGGAATTCCCTTTAGCATTCCCAGCATTAGGCTGGGTTCTCTAGGGAAGCAAAACCAGTAAAGCTTATATATACATATAGATGAAGAGAAATTTATCTTAGGAAAATAGCTCACACACTTATAGAAGCTGGCAAGTCCCAAATTCCTGGATCAAAAGTTAAGCTGGAGGATTTTCATGACTCACACAGCTGCAGGCAGGGGGTGAGGAGCTCAAGGTTGGCAGGCAGTATACCAGCTGTTGACTCCAACGAGTAACCAATCCAAGATCTCCAGGCCAAATGGCAGATTGTTCACTCACAAACAGTTGTAGACAACACAACAGGATCCTGATCCACAGAAGAGTGTCCCTTATCCCAGGATGTCCATAAATATATTGGAAGCAGGCCACACGCCTAGGGAAACTCTCTTTCAATGGATTTTCTGCTTAAAACATACATCCAATTCCATCATGGGAATAACTCACATCACAATTGTTTAAAACACATGGAATTGTGGTCCACCCAAGTTGACACACAGCTCCAACTATCATAGTCCACCCTTTGTCAACTTCGGAGTTGTACACATCTTCTTAAACATATACAATCTCTCAATAAAGACAATTATAAAGCCATATTTCTGCCTAACATAATATGCTAACATGCTCACAACTGAAATATATTAACCTTATTTACATTTCACAGTTTATAACACAAGGAAACAAAATCATTTGATGCACATATACAATGAAAAAATATAACAATCACAGTCCTTATTTCTGCAACTGGTCATGTGGTGGTCATAGCTGATATTCAGAACTACTTTCTTCCACTGCCCATTCCATGCCCTCAGCAAGTACCTCAGCTGGTTGTGGTTCTTTGCCTGGTGGGGTGACCCAAACCTTCATTCCTGAAGGGTCTGGGCCATTAGTAGTCATATCAGAATTGGGTTGCTGTAATTTTCCATTGACTTTAATCACAGGCCATGGTAGTACTAAGAGACGTCCTAAAGAATCTTCTGTATTCCAGACATATTCTTCTGTCCCTCCATTATGTAATGTCAATCCAATTTCCCTTTGATAATTAGGATCTAACACACCAGAGAGTACAGTAATGACCTTTTTTGTCTGTTTATTCGGAGGCATGAGAAAGCCAAAATGGTTGGGTGGCATCCTTAGCTTCCAGTTCAATGCAGTCAGTATTGTGTTTCCAGCTGGGAGTATTCCTCTCTTTGGGACTAATATCTCCAGACCTGCAGAGCATAGGGTAGCAGGGACAAGAAGCAAAAATTTTTTGAGTGGGCCATTAGTGAATAGTACCACTCCTGTTTCCACCCTTTGGTTCCTGGACCCCTGAATCCTGGCTATTGGAAAAACAGCACCATATATTGGATGCTGGTTTAGAGCACATACAGCCTCCTGGAGAACATTGCCCCAAACCTTCAAGGTATTGCCACCTAGTTGGCACCATAATTGTGTTTTCAGTAGGCCATTCCATCATTCTATCAAGCAAGCTACTTCTGGAAGATGGGGAACATGGTAAGAACAATGAATTCCATGAACATAGGCACATTGCTGCCCTTCATTTGCTGTGAAGTCTGTCCCATGATCTGAAGTAATGCTGTTTGAGATACCATGACAGTGGATAAGCCATTCTGTAAGTCCACAGATGGCAGTTTTGGTAGAAGCATTGCATGCAGGGAAGGCAAATCCATATCCAGAATAAGTATCTATTCCAGTAACAACAAACCACTGTTCTTTCCGTGATGGAAATGTTCCAATGTAATCAACTTGCCAACAGGTTGCTGGATGATCACTCCAAGGAATGGTTCCATATTGTGAACTCAGTGTTTGTTGGTCTCTGCTGCTTGCACATTGGGCACTCAGGAGTACCGGTAGCCAAATCAGCCTTGGTAAGTGGAAGTCCATGTTGCTGACCCCATGCATAATCTCCATCCCTGCCACCATGACCACTTTGTTCATGAGCCCATTGAGCAATGACAGGAGTAGCTGGGGAAAAAGGATGGCTGGTTTCCACTGAATGTGTCATCCTATCTGCCTGATTGTTAATGTCCTGCTTTGCTGAGATCACCTCTTGGTGGGCATTCACATGAGACACAAATATCTTTACTCTGTTGCCCCATTCAGAGAGATCTATCCACAGACCACTTCCCCATACATACTTGTCACCAATATTCCAATTATGCCCTTTCCCAGTGCCAGACAAATGGTTAGCCACACCCCATGAATCCATATACAATCATACATTTGGTCATTTCTTGTTCCATGCAAAGTGAACAGCCAGATGCATGGCTTGAAGTTCTGCCCCTTGGGACAGTTTCCCTTCACCACTGTCTTTCAAGGAAGTCCCAGAAAGGGGCTTCAGTGCTGCTGCTGTCCACTTTCAAGTGGTGACTGAATATTGCACAGAACCATCTGTAAACCAAGCACAAGCTTTCTCGTCCTCAGTCAACTGATCATAAGGAACTCCCCATGAGGCCATAGGTGCAGAGTGGGAGAGGGAAGGTAATGTGACTGGAGTGAATTCCATAGGTATTTAGGCCACTTCCTCATGCAACTTACTTGTGTCTTCAGGTCCTACTGGAGCCCGATCTCTGATATGTCACTTCCATTTAATGATGGAGTGCTGCTGTTCACGTCCAAATTTATGACTCTGTGGGTAAGAAAACACCCAGTTCATGATGGGCAGCTCAGGCCTCATGATGACTTTGTGGCCTATGGTTTGGCATTCAGTCTCTACCAAAGTCCAGTAACAAGCCAAAAGCTGTTTCTCAAAAGGAGAGTAGTTATCTGCAGAGGATGGCAGGGCTTTGCTCTAAAATCCCAAGGGTCTGCATTGCGATTAACTAAAAGGGACCTGCCAAAGACTCCAAACAGCATTTTTATCTGCTACAGACACTTCAAGCACCATTGGATCAGCCAGATCATATGGGCCAAGTTACAGAACAGCCTGAATGGCAGCCTGAACCTGTTGCAGAGCCTCTTTTGTTCTGGGATGCACTCAAAACTAGCAGTTTTCTGAGTCACTTGTTAAATAGGCCGCAGCAACACACCCAAATGAGGGATATGTTGCCTCCAAAATCCAAAGAGGCTCACCAGACATTGTGCCTCCTTTTTAGTTGTGGGGGAAGCCAGATACAATAACTTAGCCTTCACTTTAGTAGGAATATCTCAACCTGCCCCACACCACTGTACCCCTAGAAATTTCTTTGAGGTGGAAGGTGCCTGAATTTTTGTTGGGTTAATTTCCCACCCTGTAGCACACAGATAGCTCATCAATAAGTCTAGAGTCATTGATACTTCTTCCTTACTAGGTCCAGTCAGCATAATATCATCAATATAATGGACCATTGTGATGTCTTGTGGAAGGGAAAGGTGATCAAGATCCTTACAGTCTAAATTATGACATAATACTGGGGAGTTATACCCTTGAGGAAGCACTGTGAAAGTATATTGTTGGCCTTGCCAGCTGAAGGCAAACTGCTTCTGATGGTCCTTTGAAATTGGCATTAAGAAGATAGCAGTGGCCAGATCAATAGCTGCATACCAAGTACCAGGAGATGTACTATTGGCTCAAGCAATGAAACCACATCAGGAACAGAAGCTGCAATTGGAGTCACCACCTGATTAAGTTTGCGATGATCTACTGTCAGGTGAATTAAATGGAGATATGGTGGGAATCACCACCCCTGCATCCTTCAAGTCCTTGATGGTGACAGTAATCTCTGCAACCCCTCCAAGGATGTGGTATTGCTTTTGGTTTACTATTTTTCTAGGTAGAGGCAGTTCTAATGGCTTTCACTTGACTTTTCCTACCATAATAGTCCTTACTCCACATGTCAGGGACCCAATGTGGAAATTTTGCCAATTGCTCAGTATATCTATTCCAATTATGCGTTCTGGAACTAGGGATATCACTACAGGATGTGTTCAGAAACCCACTGGACTCACTGTGAGAGGCATCTTAGCTAAGACTCCATCAATAACTTGACCTCTATATGCCCCCACTCTGCCTGGTGGACCACAGTGATGGTTTGGGTCTCCTGGAATTAATGTGGGTTCAGAGCCAGTGTCCAGTGATCCCCAAAAAGTCAGATTATTTCCTTTTACCCAGTGAACAGTCACTCTTATAAAAGGTCTCAGATCCCTTTTGGGAAGGCTGGGAGAAAGACTGACATTATAAATTTTTGGCAATGTAGTGGCGTCCTTTCTCAAGGAGACCCAGCCTCCCCTTCATTCAAGGGGTTGTGGATCTGTAAACTGACTCAAGTCTGGGAATTGATTGAGAGGCCCTGACTCTGTATTTTGGGGATTCAATCTAGATTGTTTTTCATGTGACCTAGAATTCTTCTCTCTATACAAATCAAGTAAATATTTAGTAGGTTTGCCATGTATTTCACTCCTAGGAACATCATGCCTAAGTAGCCAATGCCATAATTCCACACAAGTCAGAGTATTTTGATTACTGTTTTGACTCTGCTCTGCTCTGCTCTCCATTATGGTAACCACACCTACCTTGCCTTTGTTGATTAACTGCTGCCACTTGGCTGCTACTACCATGGGGTCCAATCAGTCCCATTGTACTTAAGTGTCTTAGGTCACCTAAGGCAGTTCCCACTGTGAAATCTGGCTTACATGAAATAGCAATCACAGCAGTCTTCAAGGATGCTGGGGCTCCCTTCACAAATTTGTTGCTCACAGTACTGTGAAAGACGTATCTTCTGGATTTTCCATTTCTGGCTCTAGGGGTCTAATCTGATAAATCCATTCTAACAGACCAATTTCCCTAAGCCTCTGGATACCTTCTTCTACATTATACCAAGGCAGGTCTGGTACTTCAACTTGACTTAAGGTAGGCCACTGCATAAGTTGCTTTAGTAAGCCAACTAAATAGTTAGATCCTTTCCTAACCCCTCATGCTGAAACATTGAATGAAAAATCTATACTTAGTGGGCCTAAATCAATAAACTCAGACTGATCTGAGTACATTCTTTGTACTATTATTCCACACCCTCAGTAGCCATTCCCACAAATAGTCTCCAGGTTTCTGTCTGTATATGTTAGCAAAATCAAGTAGGTCTTTTTGGGTGTAGCATACCACCTCCTCATTCACACTTTGTATTTCACCTTTTGGGGCTCGCTTGGACGTAACTTTAGTTATGGGTCTAGCAGCAAGAATGGTGGTTGGGGAAGCTCCTGAGAACATTCAGCAATGTCTTCCATGGCTTCTAGTTTCCATGGCAATGGCCCAGCAGGAACAGTTGGGTTAATCCCATCAAACAGAGATGGAAATGTGGTTTTACAGTAAACCCATCACATGGAGGGATTCAACAGAAATGAACAGGCTCTATATCCTCATCTTCCTGACTGTCTTCCTATATGTCCCCATTCCAGGTTTCAGGATCCCATTTTTTCCCAATCAATGTCCTCACTTTAACTTCAGACACCATTCTGGGTTGGCAGTTTAATTGGCTTTGTAATTCAGCCATCCTTACAATAAGACTCTAAGTTTGGTTTTTGACAATATCAGCTCTGTTACTAGTAGAAATAAGTCTTTCTTTCAGAGCACAACTGGAAACATTGAGGTCTTTTATGTAGTGCTTGAGCTGTGACTCAGCAGCCCTACAATCATCTCACTCTTTTACCACTTTGTCTAGCATAAGGAGGACCAACCAACCAGCTTCCTTATACTCCTCATGCTGACAAAATTGCAGAAAAGTATCAAATACTTCTCAAAAGTAGTTGATCTATTGGTGGTGCTATTTTACATATTAATGTTGCCAACTCATGTCATGGATTAGCAGAGCCCTCTTTACTAATGGAGGCAAGGCACCCGTGCCTTTACCATGAACCAAATTGGACAACCAAAACAGAATTAGTGAGAACCAATTTAGGAACCCCATCCTTATGATTTTGTCTCTCTTGAACCACTCTTGGTACCAAATGTGTTAGGCTGGGTGGGCTCTAGGGAAGCAAAACCAGTAAAGTTCATATATACATATAGAGAAAGAGAAATTTATCTTAGAAAAATGGCTCATGCACTCATAGAAGCTGGCAAGTCCCAAGTTCTTGGATCAAAAGTCAAGTTGGAGGCTTTTCCTGACTCACACAGCTGCAGGCAGTGGCTGAGGAGCTCAAGGTGGGCAGGCAGTATATTGGCTGGTTGACTCCAGTGAATGACAGATCCAAGATCTCCAGGCTGAATGGTGGATTGTTTGCTCACAGACAGTTGTAGGCAGCACAACAGGATCCTGATCCACAGAAGAGTGTCTCTTTTCCCAGGATGTCCATAAATATATTGGAAGTAGGCCAAACACCTAAGGAAACTCCCTTTCAATGGATTGGCTGCTTAAAACATATACATCTGATCCCCTCATGGGAATAACCCATATCACAATTGCTTAAACCACACAGAATTGTGGTGCAGCCAAGTTGACACACAGCTCCAACTATCACACCCATTCTTCTCAATGTTACCCATAATATGTCATGATCTACAATCAAATGCTTTTGCATAGTCAATAAAACACAAGTAAGCATCTTTCTGGTATCCTTTGCTTTGAGCCAAGATCCATTTAACATCAGCAATGATATTCCTCATTCCACCTCCTCTTCTGAATCCAGCTTGCATCTCTGGAAGTTCTCTGACAATATACTGCTGCAACCATTTTTGAATTATCTTCAGTAAGATTTTACTTGCATACTATATTAACATCATTCAATAACTTCCACATTCTGTAGGATCACCTTTCTTTGGAATATGTACAAATATGGATCTCTCCCAGTCAGTTGGCCAGGAAGTTGTCTTCTAAATCTCCTGCCATAGCTGAGTGAGTGCCTCCAGTGGGGCATCCCTTTGTTGAAACATCTCAATGGATGTTCTGTCAATTCCTAGAGCCTTGTTTTTCTCCACTTCCTTCAGTGTAGCTTCAACTTCTTCCTTCAATACCATTGGTTTTTGGTCATATGTCAACTCCTGAAATGGATTAATATCAACCAATTCCCTTTGGTGCAGTGACTCTGTGTATCCTTCCATCTTCTTTTGATGTTTCCTGCATCATTCAATATTTTGCCCATAGAATCTTTCAATATTGCAACTTAAGGCTTTATTTTTTCTTCAGTTCTTTTAGCTTGAGAAATCATGAGTGTATTCTTCCCTTTTGGTTTTCTAACTCTAGTTCTTTGAACATTTCATTATAATTGACTTTGTCTCCTCAAGCTGCTCTATGAAATCTTCTGTTCAGCTTTTTGATCTTGTCATTTCTTCCATTTTCTTTACCTACTCTCCATTCAAGGGCAAGTTTCAGAGTCTCTTGTGACACTGTATCAGCAATGTTTCTGCGCTATTCTTAAAGTTGTCCAGTCATGTTTCAGACAGTGTTTCTCTGCTATTCATAAGGCTTTCCTTGGCCAATTCTTTGAGAAGTTGATGACCTCTTCCTTCTTCTAAGTCTGTTTCAGTCTGTAAGCTGCATTGAAACCTGTGCACCAATTGTAACACTGCTGATGTTTGAAACACCAGTGGCACAGCCTCCAGCCTCACAGCAACACATAAGCCACCACAGTATGACAAACACCACAGTATGGCAAGTTTATCTACCTTACCTATTTGAAACCTCTCCACCCTCCCCTTACCTGGAACCTGCTGCCATTGGCCCTGGCTTCCTTCCTTCCTGCCTTTGGGTGGGAACAGTCTTCCTTCCTTTATCTGGATCCTGCTGCCATCAGCTCTGGCTTTCCCTCCTTCCTGCCTTTGGGTGGGAGCTATCTCCTCCTCCTTAACTTGTTGTTATTATGTGCCATCGAGTCAGACCCGACTCATAGCGAGTCCTCTTTTGATTTCCGAGGCAGTATCACTATGGAAGTAGATTGCCCCACCTTCCTTCCGAGGAGTGGCTGGTGGGTTTGAACCACCAGCCTTCTGGTTAGCAGTCAAGTGCCTTAGGCACTATGCAACCAGAGCTCCCTCTCCTTACCTTATTGTGTATAATTTAGTTTCCAGAATTAAAAGCTTTCTTTTTCCTTTTTCTGAGCATGTTACTATCGTTACTAAGTGTCTATTTGTCTTCCTTTTTAACTTGTTACTTGTTAACTTAAAGTTTTAGAAATGGTTGAATTTTTATTAGTTCTTTTCTATATAAAATTAATAAATTTTCTGTTTTGTAAAAGTAAGAAAGTAAAGTAGAAAGTGAAAAATAAAAGCCTTGCCCAGCTTCCTTGCATTCCAAGACCTACTTAACCATTACTAATCAGTTCTTGAATACCTTTTCAAATATACATGTGTGTGTGTGTAGAGAACCTTTTCTCCAAACATGGAAATGTAAACATTATTCTGCAGCCTGCTTCCTTTAGTGGATAGGCTGCCTTGGATGTGTCTCCAAGACAATTCATAGACTTGCCTCACCCATCCAGACAGTACATAATACTTCATTATATAGATTGTTTAACCAGATATTTATTTACAATATTTTGCTATTGTACACAATGCTTCAAGAACTAGCCACCTATATACTTTTGCCAATTATCAGGAACATATCTGCAGGTTAAATTCCTAGTGGTGGAGAGACTTCTGGCAAGTTACCAGAATAGGCAAGCAAGCTACACAGATCATCTGCAACAAAGAAATGAATAACCAATTGAAAAAGGTGCAGAAGATAACCCTGGAAACCTGAATTTTGAAGGGAAGGATAAAGAAATGGATTAAATAACAAGTAGTAGAAGAACCTGAATGAAAAGAGTGAATAAGGAGACAAACTGAGCTGTGGCCTGCCTGCTGTCCTGAGGGCTCAGCCATTTTGAATATTTGCAAGTGATATTCTGATCCAGCATCAACCTAAGAATCAGCTGTGCTCACCAAGGACTGCATGGGCAAGGACTACATGGTGACTGACAACTAGAAATGAAAAGTGAAGAAGGAGACAAACAGAGCTGTGGACTGCTGGCTGTCCTGAGGGTGCAGTTATTTTGAATATTTGCAAGCAAGTGGCATTCATATCTAACCAGTAATCTAAAAATAGGCTCCTCCTGCCAAGGACAGCACAGGCAGCTGCACTGGAAGCTGATGACTAGGAAGGCATGATATTACTCGTTACTCTTATAATCCACACACTCTTGGTAAACAGAGGTGTGGCTGTCCCCTACCTTCACCCACCTT
>NW_006921983.1:1673330-1677352 GCF_000298275.1 Orycteropus afer afer | reverse complement strand
GTGATTCACATACACTTTGTCTCATGACATTGACTACAGTTTACCACAATGCAACAGTGCCCTTCCCACTTCCTCTTGATAGTTACCTCTTCCTCTTTGTCCATCCCTCCATGAACTCCTGCCCTCTGAGCTGTCTCCCTGTGCATACACAGCCCTTCTTTCTCCCATGATTGTTCTTTCTAAGGAGTGTATCTACCTCAGGTAAATGTTCAGTTCATATCCCTGTCTTTTGTTTGGCTAGAAGCCATAGGTGTGGGTTCAATTCCAGATCTGAAGGGCAGCTAGGAGCTATAGTCTCAGTGGTTCCATCAGGTTCTATCAGACCAGCAAATCTGGTCCCCCTCCCCCCTCTTTCCCCCCAAATGATTTTGAGTTTTGTTCTACATTGTTCTCCCTCTCTATCCAGGATCTCCTACATAGATCCCTCTTTGAGTGGTTGACAGTGGTAGCTGGGCACCATCTAGTTCTTCTGGTCTCATAGTCGTATAGGCTGCAGATCAGATGGTGTACCAGTTGCTAGGACTAATTATTTACATGAATCTTTTTTTTTCTTCATTCTTCTTTGCTCTGGATGAGGAGAGACACATGTTGCATCTAGATGGCTGCTTGCAAGCTTTTAAGCTCCCAGTTGCTACTCACCAAAGTAGGAGGTAGAACAATGTACCCACCTTTTTGACCATCAGAAATTCCATCTCAATCTGTGTCCTGGGTGCCCTGCCCTAGCACCCACAGTTTTGTTTTTATTTATTTGTTTTTCTTTTTCTCTTCCAGCACTCTTGTTTGTTCATTTTCTCTTTTATTGGTTCCCTCCTTTTTTAAAAAAATTCTTTTCCTTTTTTCCCATTCCTTGTTTTTCTTTTTGTAATTTTCCCACTTTTACTTTACTATTCTTTTACTCTTGCTCTTTTTGCTCTTTCTTCCTTTCCCAGATATTGCAGGGTATTTTTCATTTTTTCATACATATATAAATTTTTTTTCTTATAATTAACCACTTTTTATTATTTATTTATTTATTTATTTTTGTCTAAAAGAGTGGGAGACAGAAACCATTCCCATACAACTCAACCATTCTCTGCAGCCCCATCCACTGAGTTAGTGCCACCACTTTTTTCTGTACCAATTGATCAACAACAGATGGCAGCCAATACCAGCTCAACTGACCCTCAAATGCTCTTCATGAACAGCTAATAGAGATCTATCCACAAATTATCATTCTCTATCACACCCAAGGAGACAGGTGGTGAGTGCCTAAGTATGAACAACTGGTGAATAACTAGTGAATGGAAAAGCATGGTACCCTGCCTACACATATATATTAAAAAAAAAAAAAACAACCTCTTGGATAAATCATACCAACATACAACCACAAATTAAATACAACTACAGCAATATCACAATTTCTCAGAGACAACTGACCATCTCAGTATGCACAAAGAAGCAAGATGCAGTAGTACAGATGGGAGACCAGGATAAAGACCCAGAAAACATCCCTGAGGATGATGCAGGATTGGAACTCTCTAATAAGGAATTCAAAAGAATTATAGGTACCTTTAATGAATTGAGAGACAGATCAAGGAAAACACAGAAAAAACTCTACCAAAATTTAGGAAAAAAATATAAGAACAAACTGACAAAATAAACAAAAAATTAGAAATGATACAAAAACAACTAATAGAAATCCAGATCAATACTAAGATTTCAGGAACAGATAACACATTGAATAGGCAAAGGAGTAGAATCAAATCAATGGAAGACAGAATTAATGAGATTGAAGACAAACACCTGAATACTCCTTTGTTAAGGGATTAATCTGAAAAAAGATCAAAACAAATTGAAGAAATCCAAAGATTCATTTAGGATACCATGAAGAGGAGTAATGTACATGTAATTGGAATTCCAGAACAGGAAGAGACAAATAAAACCACAGAGAAAATTGTCAAGGATTTGTTGGAAGAGAATTTCCCTGATATGATGAAAGATGAGAAGATATCCATTCAAGAAGTTCGGTGAACCCCAAACAGGATAGACCTCAAAAAAAAAAAAAATCACCAAGACATATCTTAATCTAACCAAAGCCAAAGACCAAGAATCTTGAAAGCAGCATGAGAAAAATGAAAAGTTACCTACAAAAGACAACCAATAAGATTAAGCTCTGATGTCTTGGCAGAAACCATGAAGGCAAGATGGCAATGGGATGATACGTATAAAACCCTGAAAGAAAAAAAAAAATTCAACCAAGCATTATATACCAAGCAAAATTGTCCCGCAAATATAAAGGTGAAATTATGACATTTCTAGATAAACATAAATTAAGGGAATTTGTTGAAACCAGAACAAGCTTACAAGAGATGCTAAAGGAAGTCCTTCAGGCAGAGAACCAACAACAGCAAACAACAACCAATGATTAATACATGTGATAATATAACACAGAAACCAACACAGTTATAGAAGTATTCAAAGTAAAGTAAGCTTATAAGACTGTAAACTGGGAACCAGAGACATCAACTGGTAAATGAGGATAACTACAAACAAATAATGTGAAACAAATAGTGTAGGTACAGAACTTCCAAATGATGAGGAGGTCAAGACAATTGCAAGATAGAAGAGTATTCTAAACTTGGGAAGAAAATTATAAGTCACAAAGTAACTTCAAAGAAAATTAATAAATCTTCACATCAAAATAAAAGGAGAGGCAAAAATATTTAGCAAATACTAAAACAATAGCAATGAAAGAAATGAGAACAAGATTTATAAAGAAAATGAGGTCAACACAGAAAGTTATATGAAACAAAGAAATGAGTAACACCACAAAAAACATAAAAAATGGCAGCAATAAATTCATATTTGTCAACAATAACACTGAATGTAAATGGATTCAATGCACCACTTAAGAGAGGGAGAGTTGCAGACTGGATAAGAAAATATGGTCCATCAATATGTTGTCTAAAAGAGACTCACCTCAGGCACAAAAACAAAAATAGACTAAAAACCAAAGATGGGAAAAAAGATATATTGAGCAAATGGCAAACAAAAAAGGAGCAGGAGTGGCAATATTAATTCCTGATAAAATTGACTTTAAGACAAAAAACAACCATGAGAGACAAGAAAGGACATTATATAATGATTATAAGATCAATTGAACAAGAAGACATAACTATAATAAATATTTACACACCAAATGAAAGAGGTCCAAAATATATCAATCAGACATGAACAGAATTGAAAAAATAGCTGACTCCATAGTAATAGTTGTTGTTGTTGCTATTGTGAGTCATTGAGTCGGACCCAACAAATAGTGACCCCTCATTGGGTTTCCAAGGCAGTATCACTACAGAGGTAGATCGCCCAACCTTCCTTGTGAGGAGTGGCTGGTGGGTTTGAACTGCCAGCCTTCTGATTAGCAGTCAAGTGCCTGAGGCACTATGCTACCAATAGTAGGAGACTTTAATACACCACTTTCAATGAAAGAGAACAACTTGAAAGAAACTCATCAAAGATGCAGAAGAACTAAATAATATAATCAACCAACTTAAGCTTTTAGATATCTATAGAGCACTTCTAGAGAGACAGAGGAGCAGTCAGTTGCAGGGATCCAGGTGAAGAGAGGAACTCAAGCATGGCCAAAGCAGCAGGCAGGAGAGCAGGAGAAAGGGGATTAAAAGGCCTAGTAACCTGGACAGAGGAGCAGTCAGCCTCAGGGACCCAGGTAAGGGTGGTACAAGAGGTTTCCAACAGGGAGGCAAACTTGTCTGTCAGTTTGTCCTACCGTGGTGACATGTTGATGTGAGTTTTGAGGCTGAGACACTGGTGTTTCTAACCCAGAAGGATGCACATGGTGCACAGGTATCAGCCCAGCTTACAGACTGAGACAGACTAGGAAGAAGGAAGAGGCCATCCACTTCTCAAATAATTGGCCAGGGAAAACCTTATGAATAGCAAAGAAACAATGTTTTATCCATTACTGCACAACTTTATGAATAGTCCAGTTAGGTTAGAAGGCTCTCAAAATAGGACTGGGAAAG
>NW_006921983.1:1671692-1672535 GCF_000298275.1 Orycteropus afer afer | reverse complement strand
TGGAACAGACCATCAACTGCTCATACGCAAGTTCAACTTGAAGTTGAAGTCAATTAAAATAAGTCCAAGAGAGCCAAAATATGATCTTGAATATATCCCTCTGGAATTTAGAGATCATCTAAAGAATAGATTTGATGCATTGAACACCAACGACCAAAAACCAGAAGAATTGTGGGAGGATATCAAGAAGATTATCCATGAAGAAAGCAAGAGATCACTAAAAAGACGAGAAAGGAAGAGAAGACCAAAATGGATGACAGGAGAGACTCTGAAATTTGCCCTTGAGTGGAGAGAAGCTAAAGCAAATGGCAGAAATGACAACACAAGAGAGCTGAACAGAAGATTTCAAAGAGCAGCTCGAGCAGACAAAACCAATCACTATAAGGAAATGTGCAAAGATCTGGAGTTTGGAAACCAAAAGGGAAGAACACGCTCAGCATTTCTCAAATTGAAAGAATTGAAGAAAATATTTAAGCCTCGAGTTGCAATATTGAGAGATTCTATGGGTAAATATTGAATGATGCAAGAAACATAAAGAGAAGATGTCAGGAATACCCAGAATCACTGTACCAAAAGGAGCTGGTTGATTTTCATCCATTTTAGGAAGTGGCATATGATCTAGAACCAATGGTACTGAAGGAGAAAGTCAAAGCTGCAATGAAGGAATTGGTGAAGAACAAGGCTCTGGGAATTGACAGAATACCAATTGAGATATTTCAACAAATGGATGCCCCATTGGAGGCACTCAGTCAGTTATGCCAAGAGATTTGGAAGACAGCTACCTGGCCAACTGACTGGAAGAGATCCATATTTGTACCCATTCCAAAGAAAGGTGATCCCACA
>NW_006921983.1:1662446-1670767 GCF_000298275.1 Orycteropus afer afer | reverse complement strand
AAAAGAACTAACAGATCTGTCCTGGAGGAAGTGCACCCAAAATGCTCCTTGGAAGTGAGAATGGCCAGACTTCACCTCACCTATTTTGGTCATGTTGTCAGAAGGGACCATTCCTTGGAGAAGAATGTCATGCTTGGTAGGGTGGAGGGTCGACAAAAGAGGGGGAGGCCTTCATCGAGATGGATTGATACAGTGGCTGCAATGATGGACTCAAGTATAGCAGGGATTGTGGAGCTGGCGCAGGATTGGGCAGTGTTTCATTCTGCTGTGCATGGGGTCGCTATGAGTCAGAAACAACTCGATGGCACCTAACAACAACAACAATAGAGCACTTCATCCAACAATAGTACAATATACATTCATTTGCAGTGCACATGGAACATTCTCCAGGATAGACCATATCTTAGGCCACAAAGCAAGCCTCACTAAATTTAAAAACATTGAAAACCTGCAGAACATCTTCTTAGATCACAATGCTATGGAATTAGAAACCAACACTAGGAAGATCAATGGGAAAAGGGTAAAGGCATGGGAACTAACACTCTCCTTAAAAACTACTGAGTTATATAAGAAATAAGAAAATGAAATTAATAATTTCCTTCAATGAAATGAGAATGAAAACACAATATTCCAAAATCTTTGGGACACGGCAAGAACAGTGATTGGAGGGCAATATATGGTAAGAGATGCACATCACAAAAGAAGAAGAGCCAAAATCAACATCTTATTCTGACATCTGCAAAAATTAGAAAAATAGCAAAAAAAAAAAAAAAAGCTTACAGTAACCAGATGAAAAGAAATTATAAAGATTGAAGCAGTAATAAATGAAACAGAAAATAGAAAGGCAACAGAAAATATCAACAAGACTTACAAGTAGCTTCTTTGAAAAGACTAATAAAATTGACAAACCACTGGCAAATTTACCAAAGGAAAAAGAGAAGATACAAATAACATAATAAGAAATGAAATGGGCTACATTACAACAGAACAAACCAAAATAAAAAAGATAACATCAGAATACTATGAAGAAGTGTACTATGAAGAAGTGTTGAAAGCCTAAAAGAAATGGGCAGATTTCTAGAAACACACTACTCACCTAAACTAGCACAGACTGAAGCAGAAAATGTTAACAGACCCATAACAAAAGAAGATATTGAACAATCATTAAAAAAAAAAAAATTACCACAAAATAAGTCCTGACCCAGATGGTTTCACTGGAGAATTCTAGCAAATGTTCAGAGAAGAGCTGACACCATCCTACTTAAAATGTTCCAGAACATAGAAAAGAATGGGATCCTCCCTAGTTCATTTTATGAAGCAAGCATAACCCTGATACAAAACCAGAGAAAGACAACACTAGAGAGGAAAACTGCAGAGTGATATTCCTCATTAATATAGATGCAAAAATCTTCCACAGTATCCTAGCCAATAGACTCCAACAACATATACAAAAAAAAAAAAAATCATGACCAAGTGCGATTTATACCAGGTACGCAATGATGGTTCATCATTAGAAAAATAATCAATGTAATCCATCACATAAGTAAAATAAAGGAAAAGAAGCACATGAGCATATAAATAATTGCAGAAAGGCATTTGATAAAATCCAGCAACCATTCTGGATAAAAACTCTCAAAGAAATAGGAACAGAAGGGAAATTCCTCAATATAATAAAGGGCATATATGCAAAACCAACAGCCAATATTATTCTCGATGGAGCGAGACTAAAACCATTCCCCTTGCAAACAGGAACCAGACAAGGTTGCCTCTATATCCACTTCTATTCAACATTGTATTGGAAGTCCTAGCCAGGGCAATAAGGCAAAAAAAGGAAATCAAATGCATCCAAATTGGTAAGGAAAAAGTAAAACACTTCTGTTTTTCACATGATATAATCCTATACCTGGAAAATCAAATGATATATTCCTATACCTGGAAAATCAAAGAGACTTGGTGAGAAAATTACTAGAACTTATTGAAAGTTTTAGGATAGTGGCTAAATATCAACATACAAAAATTAGTTGGATTCCTCTATACCAACAAAGAAGTCTCTGGAAATGAAACAAAGAAATCAATACTATTTACAATAGCTACCAAAAAGATAAAATACTTGGGAATAAATCTAACCAGGAACACAAAAGACATATACAAAGAAAACTACAAAACACTACTTCAAGAAACTGTAAGAGATCTATATAAACGGAAGAACATGCCATGCTCCTGGATAGAAAGATTGAACATTGTGAAAATGTCAACACTACCCAAGGTAATCTATACATTCAATTCAATCTCAATCCAGATCCCATCAATATTCTTTAAAAAAATGGAAAAACCAATCATTAATTTTATATGGAAATGAAAGAGACCTCAAATGAGCAAAGCCTTACTGAAGAAGGACAAAATAAGTGGTCTCACACTCCCAGACCTCAAAACCTACTATACAGCCACAGTTGTCAAAACAGCCTGGAATTGGTACAAGGACACACACATAGACCAGAGGAACAGAATTGAAAACCCAGAAATAGATCCATCTACGTATGGTCAGCTGATCTTTGACAAAGGGCCAAAATCCATTCAATGGGGAAGAGACAGTCTCTTTCACAAATGGTGCTACCAAAGCTGGATGTTCATTTGCAGAAAAATGAAACAAGATACATACCTCACACAATAAACAAAAACTAACTTCAGATGGATCAAAGACTGAAATATGAAACCTAAAACTATAAAATTCATCAAAGAAAAAGTGGGGCACACTTAGGATCCCTAATTTATGGCATAAATAGACAGTCAAGCATAGCCCCAAATGCAAAACAGCAGAAGACAAACTAGATGATTGGAACCTTCAAAAATTAAATTATGTG
The DNA here is from genome assembly GCF_000298275.1 of Orycteropus afer afer. NCBI lineage: Eukaryota > Metazoa > Chordata > Mammalia > Tubulidentata > Orycteropodidae > Orycteropus > Orycteropus afer. The sequence goes on along the minus strand of NW_006921983.1, from coordinate 1,667,906 downwards.
CGTCAAAAGACTTCTCCAAAAGAGTAAAAAGAGAACCTACAGATTGGGGGAAAATATTCAGCAATGACATATCTCACAAATGATTTATCTCTAAAATTTATAGAAAATTCCAACATCTCACTATTACAAAGACAAACAACCCAATTTAGAAATGGGCAGAAGACATGAACAGACACTTCAGCAAAAAAAGATACTCAGGTGGCCAACAAATACATGAAGAAATGATCACAATCATTAGCCATTAGAGAGATGCAAATCAAAACAACAATGAAATATCATCTCATCCCAGCACTAACAGCAAATTTCAACAAGACTGAAACTAATAGGCCATTGCGTCCTGGCAGAGCGTGAATCCGGCAGCCCTGGGCCGGTGGGGTTCCCGTGTGGCGCTGTCCTCAGCTCAGCTTGGCAGACCTGGACCTGAGAAAGAGGCAGGCGGGTATGCAAGCTCCCCTTTGCGAGGCAGGGCCTCTTGGCCAGGCCGCACTCGCCTGGGCTTGACGGCAAGCGTGCATCCCATTCTTAAAGGATTCTCGCTGTGGGATATCCGATGGGCTTTCTCCTGTCCTCCATGCATTTTTCCCTCAGTTTCCTTCCCCTGCTTCATTTATCCCTTTCATCAGACTAGCCTTAAAGACTACTCCAACTTACAACGGGGTTGAGGTTCTTTTCCAACTACTCTATCGTGTGTCAGTTCTGATGGGTTGGAAACATTTCATTTAAATTTACAGATACATTTTCACACCTACATACATTTAAAAATAAACAAATCATAAAATTTTACTTTGCCAATGAAGAAAGAGTTGGACAACAATGTTGGCATTTTGTCAGTTGCTGTAATAATTCCGTTTGTGGAAGGTTCTGGATCATCTGGAATATCCGTGAGAATGGGGATGCTGTATTTAGTCAGAAAATTAATGAGAGTTTTCTATTTAGTTCTTTTATTTTTTTCTTCATGTCTTTCGTGGTAACATCTCACTGCTTTTCGAATCTCCCTGTTGGCTTGAGCTGAAGAGATCAGTGTCTTTTTTTCCAAGCAACTGAAGTCCCTGATTTAGTTTAGAAATCTAAATATATAGGACAGTGTTATGAACAGTAAATCATAAAATTGAAGATCCTGGGAGTGAACAATGCCAAATTACACATTGTGACGTTTTATGTAGTACATAATACTATTTTCTGTACTACTATTTTTACAATAAAATGTACCAGAAAAAAAATAAAGACAGAAACTAATAAATGCTGACAAGGATGTAAAGAGAATGGGACTCTCATACACTGCTGATTGGACTGTAAAATGATACAACCACTGTGGAAGCTGGCATGGAGATTCCTTAAAAAGTTGGAACTAGAAATGCCATTTTATCCATCAATCCCATTACTAGGTATATATCCTAAAGAGGTGAGAGACATGACTTGAATAAATATATGTACACCCATGTTCATCATAACACTATTTACAATAGCAAAGAGATGGAAGCAACCTAAGTGCCCATCAAACTGTGGTACATACACCCGATGGAATACTATGCAACATTAAAGAATTTGCAAAGCACTGCATAATGTGGATGAATTTGGAAGATATTATGCTGAGTGAAATAAGTCAATCACAGAAGAACAAATATTGTATTAATTCACAATTATAAAGTCAAGGAAAGGTTTATGTATGGAAGGAAGTTTTGTTGGTTACCAGAGATGGGAGGGGAGGGGAGGGAAAATTCCCAGAGAGGTTAAATAAATAAATCTATAAATCTATAAATCTATCTATCTATCTATCTATCTATCTATATACACACACACATACACATAAACACACATACACACATAGATATGTATGTATATATATATATATATGTGTGTGTGTGTATTTATATACAAACACACATCTATATATTAAATGATTATTAGTGGTTACTAGAGGTAGGAAAGGAGTTCTGGTAGCATAGTGCCTAAGGCACTTGACTGCTAACCAGAAGGCTTGCAGTTCAAACCCACCAGCCGCTCCTCAGAAGGAAGGTTGGGCAATCTACTTCCGTAGTGATACTGCCTTGGAAACCCAAGGAGGGGTCGCTATGAGTCAGGGCCAACTCGATGGCACACAACAACAACAAGAGGTAGGAAGGAGGAAAGGAGAAGCTTTTGTTTGCAGGGCATTGATTTTATGCTAATGGTGGTAGAATATTTAGGAAAAAGATAGTAATAATGATTGCACAATATAATAAATGTCATCAATATCCCTGAGCTGTAACTGTGAAAGTTGTTATGTTGGTGAATGTTTTGGTGTATGTGTTTCACCACAAGAAAATTAATAAAAGAAAAAATTCCTAGTGATGGAAATGCTGAGTTAGATGTCACATACGTTTTAGATTTTAAAATAGTGCCAAATTTCTCTCCAAAAGGCTGTTGGATATGAATGATTATATTCTGTCACAGTGTACAAAAGTATATTTTACCCTCCAAACCTATCAATTCTCAGACCACTAATTTTTTAACCTTTGTCAATCTGTTAAGAAACTTTATGTGGCTGCCTGAGTGAACATAGTTGACCATGTTTAGAAAATAAACAAAGGACATGAATAATCAGTTATCAGAAAAATAAATGTAAGTAGCCATACACAAAAATTCTTAAGATCTAAGAAGACTTTATGAGTGTAGTGCTGATCCAGTGATAGAATTCTCTCCTTCAGTTTGGAAGACTTACGTTCAATTCTTGGCCAATTTACCTTAAGCACAGACACCACCTCAATAGATATGTGAGTGTTGTTACAATGCTGAAGATGTTTCTGCAGAGAGCTTCTAAACAACGATGGACTAGGAAGAAAGCTCTGACAATCTACTTGTAAAATTCAGCCAGTGAAAGCACTGTGTGTCATAACGGTCCAATACACAATCCGTCATGGGGATGGTGCAGGACTGCTGTTGTGCATGGGGTCACCATGAGCCAGGGACCAATTCAATGGCAGCTAACAAAAACAAGAGGATTTTAGCATTCAACTGGTTACTAAATCTCATCAATAGCATCCTTGCCCCTGGTTGTCAGGTCTGCACTTGTGTATCTCCAGAGATAGGAAACATGTCTCAGTCCATTCTATTGCTGATTAACTTTGAGGATTTTAAAGTTGTTGTTTATTTTGAACAAGAACAAAATGAAACAAAAAATGTCTTTCTGGTTTTAAAGGATTCCCAGAGGATTTTTCTTAAATATTACATAAACATTTTTCATAAACATTTTAATTTTAAAAGAGGTTTGGCAAATACACTGCATATTTTGAATTTTTTGGAGTGGCTTGATATCTGTCTGTCAAAGTCAGAAAGAAAATTGCCAGGAAGCATATCACAACTAAAGAGATCAGAAATGAACTTATAAAGAGGAGAGCACTGTATTTCCTCATCACTTCAGAGACCAGAATAAAAATAAGCTCAAGGAGGATTTTATATATATTTGTTGACAGTCACTTCAAAATTAATTATTAAGGGAAAATCAAGGATGATCAAAAAACATTCTCAATCTTTTGAGGTTCCCGTGATGAAGGTAAAATATGCTTTTCTACAAATCAAAATCAATAATAAATATTTATAGATGTGTTAGACACTGTGCTATGAGCTTTTCAGGAGAAAAAAAGAGGTAAGCATGGTTCCTGTATTCTCATCCAGTATAAATTGTGGAAAGTAAAACTAAATTTTCTACCATGCAATCTGAATGTGAGAGATAGGAAGAGGATAATGGAGAGTAATATTATGTGTTGTACAGGGGTTTTTTGGGAAGCCAGTGAGATAGAGATTTACTCTTGTAATCAACACCTGTTGGGGAGGGAAGGTAGAGGATTGTGAAGGAGAGGTTGGGCTGTGGTGAAGTCACTAAAGACCTTAGCTAAACCTGCTGAAAGAGCTCTGTTCCTTTTGAGTTGGTACCAGTTGGTGTAAGGAGATGGATTTTGTACTCTCGCATTGACTATTCATTGAGTGCAAGTTGCCTTAGAAGTGGGTAGGATCTTGGATGAGGCAGCTCTCTTCAGTTGAGCCAATCCCATAAACTTCCCATCAGCTAAGGCAATAAAGTCCTTAAGAGGGTAATCTGAGCAGAGCAATCCAACAGAATGGTAACCACTGGAAGAAAGGAATTAAACCTTTGAAATTAAAATTAAAGTATTTAAAAATTCCTTCTTTTCTTGTGTACTATAGTGTAATTTGAGAAAATCAATTCTAAGTTATGAGAGAAATATATAAGAAAAGCAACACTAGCATACTGTCTCATTAATTTCATCATGGAGGCTATATATCGACAGGTTACTGAACTGGTTGAGTTCAAATTCTAACTTCACCAGTTACTAGTTGAATGACCTCGGGCAATTTACTTAATCTTCTTGAAAATCCATTTCTTCATCTGTAAAATGGTAATAACAAGAGGACTAATCTCACAGAATTGCAGTAAGCATTACTGGAGTTGACATATGTAAATTACTTAAAACAGTGCTTGGTGCAAGGGAAGTAGTATTTACAAAAATAAAAGATAGATTAAAATGTATCTAATATTATCAAACCCACCAGCCACTCCTGGGAAGGAAGGTTGGGCAATCTACTTCCGTAGTGATACCACCTCGGAAACCCAAGGAGGGGTCTCTATGAGTTGGGGCCAACTCGACAGCACATAACAACACAACAACAACAATATTATCATCATAATAATATCAGATACATTTTAATAATAATATTAGATATATTTAAATCTATCTTTTATTTTATTAAAATGTATCTAATACTATCATCCACCAGTTAGTTGTAATCTGGTGGCTTGCATATTACTGTGAGGCTGGGGGCTATGCCACTAGTATTTCAGATACCATCAGGGTCACTCATGGTGGACAGCTTTCATTAGAGCTTCCAGGCTAAGACAGACTCGGAAGAAGGAAGGGGCCATCTGCTTCTCAAAGAATTGGCCAGTGAAAACCTTATGAATAGCAATAAAACACTGTCTTATATATTACTGGAAAATTTTATGAATAGTCCTGAAACATTGTCCAATACAGTGCTGGAAGATGAGACCCTCAGGTCAGAAGGTACTGAAAATGCAATCCTCCCTAGCTAGCTCACCTTAATGATGTGGATGGAGTAAAGCTTTCAGGATCACCATTTACTGATGTGGCATGACTCAAAATGAGAAGAAACAGCTGCAAGCATCCATTAATAATTGGAACATGGAGTGTACAAAGTGTGAATCTAGGAGAATTGAAAGTTGTCAAAAATGAAATGGAACACTTAAAGATCAATATCCTAGGCATTAGTAATGCCTAAGGCACTTGACTGCTAACCAGAAGGCTGGCGGTTCAAACCCACCAGCTACTCCTCGGAAGGAAGATGGGGCAATCTACTTCCATAGTGATATTGCCTCAGAAACCCAAGGAGGGGTCGCTATGAGTCAGGTCCGACAGGATGGCACATAACAACAACAACATGCCATTT
>NW_006921983.1:1648591-1662346 GCF_000298275.1 Orycteropus afer afer | reverse complement strand
TGGGCAATCTACTTCCATAGTGATACCGCCTCGGAAACACAAGGAGGGGTCGCTATGAGTCGGGTCTGACTCAACAGCACATAACAACAACAACAGTGAGCTGAAGTGGACTGGTTTTGCAGACAATCATATGACATACTATGCTAGGAATGACAAATTTAAGAGGAATGGTGTGGCATTCATCACAAAGAATATTTCAAGATCTATCCTGAAGTACAATGCTGTCAGTGGTAGGATAATATCCATATGCCTACAAGGAACACAAGTAACAAACTTCTGCAGTTTGAAATTGACCAAACACACAATTTAGATGTGTTGGTTATTACTGATGATTGGAATGCAAAAGTTGGAATCAAAGAAGAATCACCAGTAGTTGGAAAATATGGCCTTGGTGATAGAAATAACACTGGCATGATAGAATTTTGCAAGACCTATGACTTACTCATTGCAAATCTCTTTTTTCAAGAACACAAATGGCTATACACATTGACTTTGCCAGAAGGAGTATGCAAGAATCACATCGAATATATCTGTGGAAAAAGATGATAGAGAAGCTCAATATCTTCAGCCAAAACAAGGCCAAGAGCTGTCTGTGGCATAGACCATCAACTGCTCATATGCAAGTTCAACTTGAAGTCGAAGACAATTAAAACAAGTCCATGACAGCCAAAATATGACCTTGATTATATCCTTCCTGAATTTAGAGACCATTTAAAGAATAGATTTGATGCATTGAACACCAATGACCAAAAACCAGAGGAATTGTGAGATGACATCAAGATCATCCATGAAGAAAGCAAAAGCTCATTAAAAAGATAGGAAAGGAAGAAAAGACCAAAATGGATGTCAGAAGAGACTCTGAAACTTGCCCTTGAATGGAGAATAGCTAAAGCAAATGGAAGAAATGACAAGATAAAAGAGCTGAACAGAAGATTTCAAAGAGCAGCTCGAGAAGACAAAATCAATTATTATAATGAAATGTGCAAAGACCTGGAGTTAGAAAACCAAAAGGGAACAACACGTTCAGCATTTCTCAAGCTGAAAGAACTGAAGAAAAAAATTCAAGCCTTGAGTTGCAATATTGAAAGATTCTATTGGGCCAACTATTGAATGATGCAGAAAATATCAAAAGAAGATGGAACACACAGTCACCGTACCAAAAATAATTTGTCAATGTTTATCCATTTCAGGAAATGGCATATGATCAAGAACCTATGGTACTGAAGGAAGAAGTTGAAGCTTCACTGAAGGAATTGGCCAAAAACAAAGCTCCAGGAATTGATGAAATATCCATTGAGATGTTTCAACAAACATGCTGCACTGGAGGCACTCACTCATCTATGCCAAGAAATTTGGAAGACAGCTACCTGGCTAACTGACTGGAAGAGAGCCATATTTGTGCCCATTCCAAAGAAAGGTGATCCCACAGAATGTGGAAATTATCTAACAATATCATTAATATCACACACAAGTAAAATCTTACTGAAGATAATTCAAAAACAGCTTCAACAGTATATTGACAAAGAACTTCCAAAAATGCAAGCTGGATTCAGAAGAGTACATGGGACGAGGGATATCATTGCTTATGTCAGATGGATCTTAGCCGGAAGCAAAGAACACCAGAAAGATGTTTACTTGTGTTTTTTGACTATGCAAAAGCATAGTGGATCATAACAAATTACAGATAACATTGAGAAGAATGGGAATTCCAGAACACTTAATTGTGCTCACGAGGAATCTGTACATAGAAGAGGAGGATGTGGTTCAAACAGAACAAAAGAGATACTGCATGGTTTAAAATCAGGAAGGGAGTGTATCAGGGTTGTATCTTTTCACCATACTTATTCAATCTGTTTCCTGAGCAAATAATCAGACAATCTGGACTATATGAAGAAGAATGTGGCATCAGTATTGGAGGAAGACTCATAAATAACCTGCGATATGCAGACAACACAACTTTGCTTGCTGAAAGTGAGGATGACTTGAAGCATTTACTGATGAAGATTAAAGACTACAGTCTGCAGTATGGGTTACACCTCAACATAAAGAAAATAAAACTTCTCAAAATTGGACCAATAAGCACCATCATGATAAATGGATAAAAGATTGAAGTTGTTAAAGATTTCATATTACTTGGATCCAATCAACACTAATGGAAGCAGCAGTCAAGACATCAGATGATATACTGCACTGGGCAAATCTGCTGCAAAAGACCTTTCAAGTGATGAAGAGCAAAGATGTATCCTTGAAGACTAAGGTATGCTTATCCCAAGCTGTGGTATTTTCAATAGCTTCACATGTATACAAGAGCTGAACAATGAATAAGGAAGACCAAAGAAGAGTTAATGATGCTTTTGAGTTGTGGTGTTGTCAAAGAATACTGAAACTACCATGGGCTTCTAAAAGAATTAACAAATCAGTCCTGGAAGAAGTGCAGTTAGAATGATCCTTGGAAGTAAGAATGGTTAGACTTCATCTTACCTACTTTGGTCATGTTATCAGAAGGGACCCTACCCTGGAAAAGGGTATCATGTATGCTAAAGTGGAGGGTCAAAGAAAAAGGGGAAGGCCCTTAACAAGATTGATTGAGATTGTGGCTGCAATGATGGGCTAAGGTATAGCAAGGATTGTGAGGCTGGCACAGGACTGAGCAGTGTTTCATTCTATTGTGCATAAGGTCACTATGAGTTAGAGCCAAGTTGATGGCACCTAACAAGAACAATATTATTGTGTTATCTCTCATCTTTCATTCCTCCCTCCTCTCTCCTTTCAAAGATATTTCCTTCTCTCAATTAAGAATCCGTGTAGGGATGCATCTCAAAAGATTTCTTACTTCCTATTATACATTGTTTTGACCTTTCTCATTCCTATTTGTGTTTTCACATTGCCATCTCTTACAGTTTCACATTCCATAAGTTTAAAACTGCTCTGGAAAGTTAGTTGTGGCTGGAACTCTTTGCAAGCTACCCAACAGCTAAACCTCACCACCCCTCTTTCTTGCTGACAGAACATGGACATTTTCCAAGAGGTGATGGAGATCCCTCGGTTTCTAGGAAGAAAGACTATTGCACCTTCCCCAGGACATGAGCCATGATTTGTCTAAGTCGAGGTTCTCAATCTTGGCACAAATGAAATTTGGGCCTGATAATTGTTTGGTATGAGGGAGATGCCCTATGCATTGTAGAACATTTAACAGCATCTCTGTTCTCTACCCACTAGATGTCAATATCACCCATCCCTCCAACATGACAAACAAAAAATATTTTCTAGTATTTCCAATCCAGTCACTTCCTGGCAGACAAAATTGCCCCATGATTGAGAACCACTGGTTCTCCCATTTGCCAAATGCTTGTTTTCCCATTTTCTCCTAGAGCTAAAGGTGACAAATGAGGAGAGTCTTCTAAGAGGATTCTGGGAAATATTTTTTTTCCTGGCTAAAAGTGAAGATCCTTTAAGAGAAAACCTTTTGCTCCTCATCTTTCTCCCCATTTAGGATGCTTATTAAGAGCTTGATACCCTAGAGCTTATTTATCCAACTTCCAATCAAGATGAAAAGGCCCTAAAACTCACCATAATGCCAAGTAGCACTTTGACACTGCTGAGCTGCTGAACCAACTTTGGAAATTCCTACTTCCTTTTTTTCTTATTGTGAAGTAAGTAATTTAATACCATCATAATTTAAGCCATTATTTGAGCATTCGATTATTCAAACTCAACTCACTGCCATTGAGTTGATTCCAACTCATAGTGACCACTGGGTTTCCAATGCTATACATCTTTATGGAAGCAGACCACCCATCTTTCTTCTACAGAGCAGGTGGGGGTTTGAACCACTGACCTTTTGGTTAACAGTCAAATGCCTTAACGACTACAGCACCAGAGCTCTGACTCCATTATTAGCAGCCAAAAATTTCTTAACTGATACAACAGGTTTGTTTAGCATTCATCATAAATATCTTTTAAAAGTGTTGGGGCTAGTCCATATACCTCAGATCTAGAAAACAAGTCTGCTACTCATTACAATTTTATTGATATTGATTACATTCTGCAACCAACATAATCTTTCAGGACTGGGAATTTCTGATTTTTAAAGAAATTCTAGGTTTTCTATGAGGAAAGTGAGACTTAACTATCTATGCTGAACATCTTATCCTATGTCCTAGATATTATCTGTTTTGATCATTTAGGATGTATGTATATAAATTGTTGTTGTTGTTGTTGTTATATGCCGTCGAGTCGGACCCAACTCATAGCAACCCCTCCTTGGGTTTCTGAGGCAGTACCACTATGGAAGTAGATTGTCCCATCTTCCTTCCAAGGAGTTGCTGGTGGGTTTGAACCTCCACACTTTTGGTTAGCAGTCAAGTGTCTTAGGCACTATGCTACCAGAGCTCCTGTATATAAATTAGTTCTTAATTATATCATTGTCAAATTTTGGGGGCCATTACCCTAATCTGATAGAGTTTTCATGGAAACAGATGCTTTCCAGATCCTCTGCTTGTGCATGAGCCTCCTTCACTAGAGCTCTTCCTGTTAGCCTGCCATTTTCTTAAATTGTCACTAGAATTAAAGTCTGCGAGGAACCACTGAAAATAACTAGTTTCCTTTCTCCATTGTACATGTGGGGAAAATGAGAGCTAGAGTAGTCCAATTGTCTAAGGTCCAATAGCCACCATGTTATCAGAGCTGGGCGCTGTACTTCTCATTTGTGCCCTTTATCTTTTCCTCCATGGTTTCTTGTACTACTTTCCCAGGCTGGTAAAACAAGATATCATGATGTGGGTGACTTAAAACAACAGAAATCTATTCTTTCACAGTTCAGAGGCTAGAAATCTGCATTCATAGTGTCAGCAGGACCATGCTCCTCTGAAGGTTCTAAGGGAAAATCCTTCCTTGCCTTTTCCTACATTCTGGTGGTTCCTGGCAATCCTTCTTGGCTTATCGACACATTACTCCAATCTGTCTCTGTCTTCACATGGCCATCTTTCTTCTTATAAGGACATCAGTAAAACTGGATTAAGACTCTCCCTAATCCAGTATAACCTGATGCTAACTTAAGTGATAAATAACATTGACAAAGGCCCTATTTCCAAACAAGGTCATGTTTACAGGTACCAGAACTTAGGACTTTAACATGCATCTGTATACATGTATAACATTGCTCATCTTAGATTCCTTTCCCCATTCTAGATTTCGCCATCTGTACATTATGGTCGTAAATCATTCATTTACAAATGTTGTTGTTGTTGTTATGTGCCGTCGAGTCGGCCCCGACTCATAGCGACCCCTCCTTGGGTTTCCGAGGCAGTATCACTACGGAAGTAGGATTGCCCAACCTTCCTTCCGAGGAGTGGCTGGTGGGTTTGAACCGCCAGCCGTCTGGTTAGCAGGCAAGTGTCTTAGCCACTATGCTACCAATAGTATTCAGTAATTACAATGTGTAAAGTATTATACCATGGGTACACAGCAGGATAACCCATCATGGCTCAATGTCTCAGAGTAATCTGACTAAGTCACTTTGCCCTGTTATGGCCCTCAAGAGAAACACTCTGACCCTGACTGTTACCATGATTTGAACACCAGCACCATCTCTGATAAGACTCTGCTCTTCTTTGATGAACTATATTGCCTTTGTGTCAGATGCAGTGGAAAGAAACCATATCCTTGAAGAATTTGTTTCTTTTCAATGCCATTATATGTATGCTTTTGCATGTCCAATGTACCTTTATAACCATTATGTGAGTTATTTCCACAATAATTTGGTTAAGTGGGTACGGCAGACATTAGTGTATCAATTATCAGATAAGGGAACCAATGTTTAAGTAACTAGTCAGATATCATATAGGTAGGAAGAACCCATATTAGATCTTTTGACTTTGTAGATTCTCTCCAAAGGTATACACCCATCATCTTTATAACTTGTCATTGATTTGATTCTGACTCATGATAATCCATTTGTGTCAGAATAGAACTGTACTCCATAGGGTTTTCAATGACTGATGTTTTAGAAGTAGATTGACAAGACTTTCAGAGCATCTCTGGGTGGACTCGAAACTCCACCTTTCAGTTGGTAGCTGGGTGCATTAACCATTTGCACCACCCAGAGACTCCCTCAAATGGTCTAGGTCTCTTTACTTGACCATAGTAATGATTCATGGCTCTTCTGGAAACCATTACTTTGCTCTTGTCTATCTCTATCAAAATATGGAATTAAAAGTAGATTTACACCTTTAGTCAGAATCTTTATATTCTCCATTTCTTGTTTTTGTAATGTTTATAATTTCTGGTTTGCAGCTAACAGATCTCTTACAGAAACTCCACAGGAATCTCTTATTCTGCATCCCCTACCATGATATAGACACACTTGTAATTTCTATATGAATAGAATCCTAAGTGACGGTTAACTTTCATAGAAGGAAATGAAGATGAGATAGAAGTAAACATGACAAGCACATGAATATCAATCAAATCTATTATGATCCCACACTTGTGAGTCTTGAGAAATCAACAAAAGCTTGCTTCAGTACTCATGGACCCAGAATAGATTTGGAAATCAGAGAAAGCCTAAAATGGATTTCTTAGCTCAATAAACACAGAATAGCTTTGTTATGGCAGCTTCACCGTCTCTTTTTCAAGTTGTTATTGTATATCCTTTATGAAAAAAATCACAATTTGCAGGAGGCATTGAATTTCCCTGGGCCCAATCACTCTCTAAGGTCTCTGTAGTACAAACAGCTTGTGCTCAGATACTAACCTATTTGGGGGTTCAAATCCACCCTGTGGTGCCTCATGATCTACTTTTGTAAGATCACAGTTATCGAAAGATCTATGGAGTGAATTTCTATTCTGGTGTTCTGACACTCATGGGATTGTCACAAGTCAGAATTGACTCAGTGCAACAAGTTTGCTTTTTAAGTTAATCACTGTTCTGTACAATGGTTCTCATGAGAGACCTATTCCTTATTTTATTTCATTGTTTTCACAGCTATTACTTACCAGTCTATGAAGTAATACAGTTTCAACCATTGTACTTGTTTGTCAGAAGGGACACAACCATTTGGTCAAAAACAAAAGTCAAAAAACTTTTAACTCTTCTACAAATTCTTTTTTCTTCTTTCAATTACCAAAACCTCTCTTCTAACTTCACCTCACCTATAGCTACTAAATACTGCTTTTGTAGATGGAGATTTCACTAATAACTATAGGACTTGTATCATAAAATCCAAACCTTACTGGAAGGTTATTGAAAATCAAGCAACAGATATTTTTGTGTCTCTATTGTACAGTTTTCTAGAAACTATAATGGAGAACTAAAAGAAATAGTACATGAGAGAGGAATTTACAAATTTGTGTTTCCTGGGTAGATAATAGGGAGTCAGTTTAGGCTATCAAGTTGGAGAGTGGGTTGGTGTCTGGGTTAGAAAACACCAGAAGAAGGTAGTGGAAGAATTCAGTTGTGGAGTGGGAAGAATCTGAAATAGAGCAGTGACAGAAATAGGCTATTACTTTTAATTTTTAACATTAAAATGTTTTTTCCTGCACTTATTTAAAGTTTTTATACAGTGGGTCTGGTGGCGTAGTGCCTAAGGCATTTGACTGCTAACCAGAAGGTTGGCGGTTCTGCTAACCAGAAGGTGGGCAGTTCAAACCCACCAGCCACTCCATGGAAGGAAGATTGGGCAACCTACTTCCATAAAGATGTACTGCTTCAGAAACCTAAAGGAGGTCGCTATGAGTCGGAATTGACTCAATGACAGTGAGTTTGGTTTTTGGCATACAGTGGGAAAAACATTTACAACAATCTTTCCCCCTGCAAAATCCAGTTAAATGAAACTGTAGTTTAAAAACATACACTGAAATATGCATTTATATGTATCTATATAGGCATATAGGTATATAGAGATAGATAGTTGTATGCATGTTGTTTGTATGTATGTATAAATATATATACATGCATAAATATATAAATATATATATATACACACACATATACAAACAACATAAGTACAACTATATATATATATATATATATATATATAGGGATAGATAGTTTATATGGTTTTAAAAAGAATAACATAGAATTGTGCATCCTGATGTAGGAATATAGCTACAACATACACAGATTGATAAAAGCAAGTAGCAGACATTCCTACAAAAATAGCACTGATTAAAAAAAGAGAAAATAATAAATGTTGCAACAGATATGGGGAAATTGGAACTCTTATCACTGCTGGTGAAATTGTAAAATGGTACAACCACTATGGAAAACAGTATCACACTTCCTCAAAAACTAGAAATAGAAATACCTTATGATGCAGCAATTCCATTTCTAGGTATGTACCTCACTAAACCTAAAACCAAACTCAATGCCATCGAGTCAGACCCAATTTATAGCGACCCCTCCTTGGGTTTCCAAGGCAGTCGATCCCTCCTTGGGTTTCCAAGGTGGTATCACTATGGAAGTAGATTGCCCAATCTTCCTTCCAAGGAGTGGCTAGTGGGTTTGAACTTTCAGCCTTCTGGTTACCAGACAAATGTCTTAGGCACTATGTCACCAGAGCTCCTGGTATATACCCCAGAGATGTAATAAAAGAGATACAAACAGACAAATGCAAACCTATGTTCATTGTAGCAAAAAGATGGAAACAACCTAAGTGCCCTTGAATGGATGGGCAAATAAACAATGTGTAGTACATACATGCAATGGAACACTATGAAACCATAAAAAAATAATGATGAATCCCAGAAATACCTTGTAATGTGGATGACTCTGAAGGACATTATACTGAGTGAAATAAGTCAATCACAAAAGACAAATATTGTATGATCATGTTTGTATAAGAAGACAAGAATGTGTGTGTGTGTTTGTGTGTATAAAACCAAACCAAACTAAACTCACTGCTGTTGAGTTCTTTCTAAGTCATAGCGACCCCTCCTTGGGCTTCCAAGGCAGTATTTCTACAGAAATAGATTGTGCTGTCTTCCTTCCGAGAAGTGGATGGTGGGTTTGAATCACCAACCTTATGGTTAGCAGTCAGATGCCTTAAGCACTACACCACCAAAGCTTTTATATATATAAGGTTTATATATATATATATAAACTGCCGTCAAGTCGGACCCGACTCATAGCGACCCCTCCTTGGGTTGCCGAGGCAGTATCACTACGGAAGTAGATTGCCCAACCTTCCTTCTGAGGAGTGGCTGATACATATATATATGTATATATACACACACACACACACATATACATGTGTGTGTTTTTCTAATATATATATATATAGAGAGAGAGAGAGAGAGAAAGAGAGACCAATGCTGACTGGTAGTTGCCAGGGATGGCTATGTGAGAAGGAGAAAGGGAAGCACTCTCTGAGATAGTAGATACTTATTATTTTTGGTGATGGAAAAGATAGTATTGAATGAAGGTGAGTGCACACAGCTTGATCAAGGTAAAAATCACTAAGAAAGTACACAAAAGAAAAGGACATTTTTGGTAAAGGATATGAAAAATATAATTTTGCAACAATACCAACAATAACCAAAAAACTTGTGTGTGGTTACACAAATATGCTAATAGGCATTATTATATGGGTATGAATATGTGCATACATATGTCTGCACAGAAAAATGGATCTATAGGCATGTGCACATGCATGTTGTTGTTGTTAGGTGCTGCTGAATCAGAACTGACTCATAGCAACCCTATGTACAACAGATCAAAATGAATGTATATCCCTATAAATAATGGACCATATAGGAGACACAACTACAGATACTACTTAGACATAACCAAATACCTCACAAGATTAGTTTTCTGAGTTTGAAGGCTTAGGACCATAGTCTCAGGGAACAACTCAGTTAATTGGCATAATAAAACCCATAAAGTGTATGTCCCATATCCCAATGTGAATAGCGTCTGGGGTCTTAAAATCTTATGAGCAGCTATCTAAAATACAATATTTGATCTCCACTTATCTACTACAAAAGAGAAAGAAGGGAACTAAAGACTCATAGGAGAAAGTAGTTTAAAGTAGTTTACACAAATTGTGGCCTCATTTACTGTCAGACAAGAAAAATCAGATGGTGCCTGGATACCACAAACATTCTGATCAGGGCCACAATTGATGGATCCTGATAGAATAGGAGAAAAATGTGGAATGGAACTCAAATTCTTAAGAAGTTCAAACTTACTGGACCATTGAGACAATAGGACTCCCTGAGACTATCTCCCTAAGAAATTCTTTAAAGTTTAAATATAAATTATCCCTTAAGGTCACCTTTTAGCTAACTAACATATTGGCTCATAAAATAAAGAGTACCACTGTGAGTAATGAGCTCCTTTTAAAAAAAAATCCTGTATATGAGACTAAAGGATCAAAAACCATAAAGTAAAAATGAGAAGGGGGCAGGGAAACTAGAGTACTAGAAATGATACAACCATAATGGAATGAATGCAAATGATGACACATTGTAAAACATGCAACCAATATCCTTGAATAATTTGTATAGAAATTGTTAAATGGGAACCTAATTTGTTGTGTAAACATTCATCTTAAACAAATGATAATAAAATATTATTTTTAAATAGTATGTAGACCAGCCACACCTCTGAAGGAAGGTTGGGCAATCTACTCCCATAGTGATACTGCCTCAGAAACCCAAGGAGGGGTCGCTATGAGTCAGGTCCAATTCAATGACACACAACAACAACAACACAACATGTAGTTGAATAATATGTACAGCATAATTCTATTTAAGAAGTCCAATATATGCATGCATACAAAATCTTCTAGAAAGGATGCACAATAATCTATTCAGAGTAACAACCCCTGTTGAGGAGGAAGGAGGCTAGAAACTTTCCACTTTTCACTTTATTGCATAATGTGTTGTTTGAGTGCCTTCCACAAACATGTATTATTTTTTTAATAATATACATATAATTAAATATTGTCTTGGTATCAATTCTACTTCTAAGTATATACCCAAAGTAATGAAAGTGTATGACCACACAAAAACTTGTACTTGAATATTCATAGCAGCAAAACTTCTGATGGATCCCAATAGTTTATAGAAATAATGTCAACGCTCCCTGATTTGACAAGGGGTGCTTCACTATTTGACCTCTGCCAGGGGCAGATTACCCAGTAAGCAAGGTAAGCACAGGCTTACTTGTGCTTACCTACTTATCTATAGTAAAAAATTTCACTTTTTTTTTTTTTCATATCACATCAAAGATTCTGCTTCTAGGTGTGGCTAGCACCTGTGTCTCCCAATTCCACAGCACCTTCTTATTGAATCTAATTTTCACACTGACAATCCTGACAGGAATGGAGTACTCAGTAAGCAAGCTAAGCATGAGCTTGCTTGTGCTTACTAAGGTGTAAAACCCATGTAAAATTATTCACTACAGATTAGTAAGTAAGCATAAGTAAGCTTGTGCTTATGTTGCATATTGGGTAATTTGCCCAGGGACCCTCTGCTCATTCCTACCCAGCTGTAGGAACATTGCTGTGGAATCACTGAGGAGGTTAACCTCCAATACTTTGTCTTTTCAGTGCCCTTATTTAGGCTCTGACTGCTAACCAGAAGGCTGGTGGTTCAAACTCACCAGTCACTCCTTGGAAGTAAGGTTGGGCAATGTACTTTCTGTAGTGATACTGCCTCAGAAACCCAAAGAGGGGTCGCTATGAATCAGAGCTGACTTGACAGCACATAACAACAACAACAACATTTAGGCTAAGAAACTCTGGTGGTGCAGGGCCTAAGACATTTTGCTACTAACCAGAAGGTTGGTGGTTCAAACACACCAGCCACTCTAGGGAAGGAAGGTGGGACAGTCTACTTCTGTAAAGATTTACTACTTTAGAAACCCAGTGGGGGTTGCTATGAGTCAGAATTGACTCCATGGCAGTGAGTTTATTTAGGCTAGTTCTTCTTCCTCAAACGCCTGTGCTACATTTCTTCAACATGGTACACATTTACCCTTTTTCAAGATTTCAATCATGTAGTATAGCCTCAATCTCTTGGTGCTTCTGTTTTTGTTTTTTTTTTTTTTTTCCCCTTGATGTCAAGAAATCATATTGATAAGACCAATGCTTGCTCAACCTGGAAAAGTGGAGGTACAGTCTAGTACTTCTCACATACAGCTTGTTACTGATCTTTCTCCATTAGACTTGACCTGCTTAAGTGCAGTGATAGAATGTTCTTTATATGCTTTCAGACTGGCACAGGCTACGTCCTCAATAAATGCTTGCTGAGATACAATAAAGACTGTAGGGGCTACTGCCATGTGAGAACTCTTCTTGCATACTAAATGATCGCAGACCACTTTGCTTTCTAATTCTGGGATCTACTTTTATATATATGTTTTTCCCTCCCTCTTTTCTTCTGTTAGTACATAATCTTTTTTCTGTTCTCAGTGTGTTCTTCCCTCAGCAACACTGCTTTCTTCATTTCTAATTTGCTGTCATTCTTTTGTAATGAAGGCAACTAGATAACAAAGTGTGTTGTATTTCTTAGTAAAATGACATGATTTGGGGTCTAAATAAAGGCTTGTGAAAGCTTCTCTTATTAATTAAGAGTGCTAACTTAGAACACAGCATTTTTGAGTTTTCACATACCTTGGAACTCTCAGCCCCTCCAGATCTCTAATGTTTCTGGGTGATTGTTCTTGTTAGGTACCGTCGAGTCGTTTCCGACTCATAGTGACCCCATGCACAGCAGAACAAAATACTGCCCGATCCCGTGCCAGCTCCACGATCCCTGCTATACTCGAGCCCATCATCGCAGCCACCATGTCAATCCATCTCATTGAAGACCTCCCCCTCTTTTGTCGACCCTCCACCCTACCAAGCATGACATCCTTCTCCAAGGAATGGTCCCTTCTGACAACGTGACCAAAATAGGTGAGACAAAGTCTGGCCATTCTCGCTTCCAAAGAGCATTTCGGGTGCACTTCCTCCAGGACAGATCTGTTAGTTCTTTTAACAGTCCACGGTACTTTCAGCATTCTTCGCCAGCACCACAACTCAAAAGCATCAACTCTCCTTTGGTCTTCTTTATTCATTGTCCAGCTCTTACATGCATACGAGGTGATTGGAAATATCATGGCTTGTGTCAGGCACACCGTAGTCATTAAGGAGACATCCTTGCTCCTCAGCACTTGAAACAGTTCCTTCGTGGTTGACTTTCCCAATGCTACATGTCGTCTAATATCCTGACTGCTGCTTCCATTGGCATCGATTGTTGAACCAAGCAACGTGAAATCTTTGACAACCTCAATCTTCTATTCATTTATTTTGATGCTGTTCATTGGTCCAGTTGTGAGGATTTTTGTTTTCTTTATATTGAGACGTAATCCATACTGCAAACTGTATTCTTCAACTTTGATCAGTAAGTGCCTCAAGTCATCCTCACTTTCAGCAAGCAAATTTGTATCATCTGCATATCTCAGGTTGTTAATGATTCTTCCTCAAATCCTGATGCCACGTTTTTCTTCATATAGTCCACCTTCTCGGATTATTTGCTCAGCATATAGATTGAATAAGTATGGGAAAGGATACAACCCTGACACACTCCCTTCCTGATTTTAAACCATGCAGTGTCCCCTTATTCCATTTGAATGACAGCTTCCTGGTGAAGGTACAGGTTCCTCATGAGTACAATCAAGTGTTCGGGAATTCCCATTCTTCTCAATGTTATCCATAATTTGTCATGATCCACACAATCAAATGCCTTTGCATAGTCAATAAAACACAA
>NW_006921983.1:1605371-1646701 GCF_000298275.1 Orycteropus afer afer | reverse complement strand
TGATACCTGTGCACCATGTGCATCCCGCTGAGTTAGAAACACCAGTGGCTCAGCCTCAAAACTCACATCAACATGTCACCATGGTAGGACAAACTGATAGACAAGTTTGCCTCCCTGTCGGAAACCTCTCGTACCACCCTTACTTGGGTCCCTGCAGCTGACTCCTTCTCCATCCAGATTCCTAGGCCTTTTAATCCCCTTTCTTCCGCTCTCCTGCCTGCTGCTTTGGGTGTGCCTGAGTTCCTCTCCTCACCTGGATCCCTGCAGCTGAATGCTCCTCTGTCAGGGTTTCTGGCTTTTTTATTCCCTTTATTCCGCTCTTCCACACTGCTCCTTTGGGCGTGCCTGAGTTCCCTCTCCTCACCTGTATCCCTGTGGCTGACTGCTTCTGTGTCAGGTTCCTGAATTTTAATCCCCTTTTTCTTGCTTTCACTCTCTACTGCTTTGGTCGTGCCTGATTTCCTTCTCCTCACCTGGATACCTGTGGCTGACTGCTTCTCTGTCAGGGTTCCTGGCTTTTAATCCCTTTTTTCCTGCTCTTCCTCACTGCTTCTTTGGGTCTGCCTGAGTTCCTCTCATCATCTGGATCCCTGTAGCTATCTCTGGGTGATAGTCTACTAAATAAATGGGTATTATTATAAAGTATATGTCTTTAAGGAATCTCTGGTTGATGCAAATAGTTAATTTGTTCAGCTGCTAACCAAAATGTTGGTGATTTGAGCCCACCCAGAGGTGACTTAGAAGAAAGGCCTGGTGACCTATTTTCAAAATCTCAGTCATTGAAAATCCTATGGAGCACAGTTCTACTGAGATACACAGGGTCACCATGAGTCAGAATCGATTCAACAGAAGCTGGTAAAAACCCGTTGCTGTCAAGTTGATTCTGACTCATAGCATCCCTATAGGACAGAGTAGAACTGCCCACAGTGTTTCCAATGTTATACTCTTTACAGAGGCAGATTGCCTAGTTGCTAGTCAGAGCAATGTTTTGGTTCCTTTATGTATATGTTTTTAAAATGTTCAAATTAGCATTATGGCTATTATAAAGAATCCCTGAAAGTTCTCAAGACTCAGAGAATGTGAAAAGTAAATAAAAAGTAAAAGTAGGGATCTAGTATTCTAAATTAACCTTAAAGTTATCCAAGCTATGGAATTTATTATGAATGCAAATTATAATATTGCTCAGGAATATTTTTAATTAAAATGAAAGAAATATTAGGAATGTCTAGTCATTGAATTGATGACGTGTGCAATTCTGTCAGCATATTTTTGTCAGCACTGAGATAGATTGTATTATTATTCCCAATCAATTGCTCTACACTTTCCTATAAAAGGATTATGCATTTTCCCTGCCTTTCTGTAGGCAGAATAACCTTCTCCACCCCTTTAGGCCAATGGAATATAAGTGGGAGTGTGTAGGTTCAGCTCTCTCTTGGTCTTTCCCTATGTTATGAGAACTACATGTCCCCAGCTTCACCTTCACCTTGGAACCCAGAATGAAAATGTACATAGAAAAGAGCTACAGCAGGCAACATATAACATAAGCAAGAAATACATGTTGGTTGTAATAAGTCACTGAAATTTGGGTATTGTTGTTACTGCAGTAAAGCTGACTAATATAACAGTAAAGAACATTCTGAATATTAGTTTAACTTTGACTCTAAATATTAAATGGCTTCAGATATATGAAGCTTGTAAAAACCAATTAGGAAGACTTGGAGTCATAGATTGTTTTGAGCTTCTCAAATAAACAATATCATAAAATCTGATTAAATGAGAGACTAGAGCAGATCTAACCCTTCTTGCACTAAATTCTATCTATAGATATTCAATAGATTATCTTTCAATCTTCTTTTAAACATTCTCAATGGCAGAGAGTTCATCACATGACAAGATATACAGGTTTCTCATGGGGCAACAAGACATTTGTTAAAAGCTCCACTTTGAGGAAAGTAGTTTATCTTCAGTTATCAAGAGAAAAAACATGATGTCTGACAAGCTGTTGTACTAGTTTTCTACTGCTCTGTCACACATTACCACAAATTTAACAGCTTAAAACAATGCACAGTTATTATCTCAGTTTCTTTTGGTTAGAAGTCTGGGGTCAGCTTGACTGGGTCAGCAAGCCTGTTATTGGGGCCAGAGTCTCACCTGAGACTGAGCCTTCTTCCAGGCTCACATGATTGGTGGCAGGGTCCACACCATTCACTTTGCAGAAGGAAGACTGGGCAATCTACTTCCACAAAGATGTACCACCACAGAATCCCAAAGGGGTCGCTGTGAGTTGGAATCGATTCAATGGCAGTGAGTTTGGTTTTTGTTTTTTATAAAATGCAAGGTGACTTACTTCTTTAAGAACAGTAGAAGAATCACCTGACTTCCTCAAATTTCATCTTTAAGAGAAGATCTGACCTCTTTTAAAAGCTCACCTCTTTAAGTCAGGCCCACTCAGGATAATCTCCCATTGGGTAACTCAATGGCATCTAAGTGGGTGGTCTTAATTCCACGTGCAAAATTTCTTTATCTTTGCCATCTAACATAGCCTAATGTTGGCCTGCCCCAACCCATGGTATTTTCAAGCACCTCATAAGCATGTGAAAGCTGGACAATGAATAAAAAAGAACAAAGAAGAGTTGACACAATTGTATTGTGGTGACGGTGAAGAATACTGAAAATAGCATGGACTTCCAGAAGAATGAACAAATCTGTCCTGGAATAAGTGCAGCTGGAATGTTCCTTGGAAGGGAGAATGGCCCGACTTTGTCTCACCTACTTTGGTCATGTTGTTAGAAGGGACCATTTCCTGGAGAAGGATATGAACTAGAAGGTCAGTGAGAAAGGGGAATAAGCTCAACAAAATCGATTAACAGAGTGACTGTAACGATGAGCTCAAGTATAGCCAGGATTGAGAGGATGGTGTATCCCTTGGCAGTGTTTCATTCTATTGTACATAGGATTGCTATGAATCTGAGCTAACTTGATGACACCTAGCAACAACAGCAACAACAATGTCGGAAGTGATATCCCATCATATTTTCATTCCCCTGCCACACACACACACACTCAAGGAGAGGATTGTACAGGATTTGCAAATCAAGTGGTGGAATCTTGAGTCCATCTTAGAATTCTCTTACCACATCTGGGTTCAGGACTGAGCTCTAGACATTCTAGTCACAGCAAGTAAGTAGAGTCAGTGTACCAACTTGCTTCTTGGTTTCTTCATTTCTATAATGGAGATGAAGATAACAGTACTTTCACTGTGGGTTATGATGAGGTTAATATACAAGAAAGTATGTAAACTGCTTGGCATGTTATAAACATTAGCACGTTTCTAGTGTTGTATTGAGCTAAGTCTGCCTGATCTTTCTAGCTATGCTTCCTTGATTAGTCCTCTGGAGCCACATGAATTGAGTCTACTCTTCTCAAAATCAGAAGTGCATGTATTTGTGCCATGCTTCTAAGGAGTTCTGGTGGTGTAATAGATAAGGCATTTGGCTTCTGTGGTAGTTAACTTTATGTTTCAACTTGGCTGGGCCTGGTTTTAGCAAATTATCCAGCCCACAGCTCAAGAAAGCTAAGTGTCATTTAGGCAGGAAGATTCCTGGCAGAGTGGATTGCCCTTGGATGTTAATTGGCAGAAGCAGAGAGACCAAGGAAACGGGAAGCAGAGTTACCTCAACCTCAAACGGTGGAACCACCACCACAGCTCCCTATGTTTCAGAGTCAGCTTCAACAACTTGGTTCTGCAGTGCAGGGCTTCTCACTCCTGTGGGCCAGTGGGATGAGGCCATAGCCACTGCCCAAAAGTGAGGGGGCAGGGCTGCCATGCCCAAGAGGTAAAGGAGCAGGACCCACCAGGCTAAGGTTGTTACTTAGATGAACTAGGGGACTGGAGCCACCCAGTGAAAGAGATCTGTACAGGTACCACCCAATGAAGATCTGTATAGATGCCAAGTTGACAAGCGGTGGAATTGTGGTAGTTAAGATTATGTGTCAGCTTGTCTGGGCCTGGTTTTAGTGAACAGCTGGATGTAGTATTCCCCATGATGAGACTGGTTATCAACTCCATGGAGGAATCTACTGTTAGTAGCTGAGTAGCTGTCTTAGGGATATGGTCTGCTCTCAGCATATAAGGAGAAGCTTTAGGAATTGTCTGTAGCTTTTGGCATGATTGAATCCTGCATGTAGGTGAGTCATCGTCCGACTGCCTGCCATGTTGTCTGCTGATCTTGGGACTCTTAATGGACTTGAATCAATGGCCTGCCATGTGATTTGGTAATATCAGGATTGTGCCTTTTTACTTGTTGACCCTGGGTTTGTCAGCCTCAGCAGCCAGAAGCTGTCTGAGTAAAGAAAGCCTCCAGCTTTAGTGGGCTGGGAGCAAGAGGCAGAGCTGAAGCCCATGGTTGAGGGCCTTTCACCCAGCCCCTAGAGCCTGGAACTTTGAACTTGGGCTTCTAGCTTCCAAAACTGTAAGAGAATAAACTCTTGTTTGTAAAAGCCATCTCATTTGTATATGTCTGTTAAAGTGGCACAAGAACTAACCAAAACAGCTACTAACCAGAAGGTCAGTGGTTCAAACCTACTAGCTGCTCTGTAAAAGGAAGATGGGGCAATATACTTCTGTAAAGACGTACAGGCTTGGAAACCCAATGGGGGTCACTATGATTCAGAATTAACTTGATGGCAGTGAAGTTTTTTTTTTTTTTTTTTGGTTTGACCATGCTTCTGGAGCATTTTTCTTTGGATCACATGTCCCACACTCATCTGTAACTCTGTACACCACAGTTTGGAGAACTTTCACTATTAACTAGTTTCACAGTGTCTAAACTGAACACACTATTTGAGCTGTGGTGAACTCACTTTAGAAAGAGAAGGAGCCTGGTCTGCCTTGATCTGTATACTCCAATTTATGATGGTTGTTGTGGACATTACCAGTAGTGTCCTGCTCTTGGATTATACAGTAAACCAGTAAAAGTTAGAACCTGTATAAGGCAGAAAACTGTCAGAGAAGAAAAACTCAAATATTTTCCACTAAAATGAGTCGTAGAAAAGTGGTAAGACTGCACCTTGTCAAAGTCAGAAAACTTAAGAGACTAGAAGAAACAAGAATTACATCAATCAAGTTCCAGCTCTCAAAGGTTTCACTTCATTATTCTTGTGGCCAGGTAAACCCCTATGTGTCTTCCAAATGAACTGATACATAAGGTCTTCCAGACATCAATCAGGTAACTGCTAGACTGTTTTGCATATAATTCTTTTGTCAGCACAGAGAGCACAAAAGAGTTCTTAGATAATAAATACAACATTCCCTGACAAGGATATGCACTCTAGCACTGTAAGCATGGCAGAAACACAGAAGACCTTCTCTATAATTTAAAGGGCAGAGATGGGGCACTGCAGCATGAGGTTGAAGTGAGGAGTGGTACCTATTTGATCTTCACTGAGGTTTACTCAGTGACCTCAATGTACCACAGGAAAGAGACGTGTGTTCTGAGCCTTGATAATCTTACATTAATTTGATTTTTCCAAGACCTTACAGAACACTGGTTATATTTAGTTCCAGAAGCCCTCCAGGAAAGGGATGGTTGCTAACAGTTTAATCTTTCAGAAAATGAAGTGAGTCCTTAAAAAATTAGATCATAGCAACTTTTCTTTTGGGTGGAGGGAAGAAGGGACAGGGGGTGGCTGGTGCTCTGGGTGTCAGGTAGGCATCTTTTATAGGATTCTGAATGTTTCCTTTACCTTGAGGAATAGTATTACAAGTCCCTGTACAAAGGCAAAAGCTCTGGTTGCTATGGCAATAGCCAATCTGAGGAAGCTGTGACCTAAATCATGACTGAGAAAAATAGTACTTTGTCTGTATCATCGCAGCTATCACTTCCTTGGATTAGGCAGTGCAGCATTTATTACCTAAAATGAACTCTTTTACCTCAGGAAAAGTGAAACTGTGATTTTCTTACTGCAGAAACTTTTGGATAATAAATACTGTGCTATTACAGAACCAAAGAACTGGGAGAGATGATCTAGTGTGTTCTCCTTTTGTACATGAGGAAACTGAGCTTAGAACAAGTATGCCATAGAGGTCCTGGCCTATTCCTAGCCCAGTGATGCCATTTCCACTTAGGACTGTGCTTCCTTGGAATGGTGCTAACATTACCAACTCTTGTTGACATATAGCAAAATGCTATCTGCCTGTCTCTCATTGAAATGTATTCATTTGTGCACATGCACACACACACACAGAGTGAAGGAGAGGCATGTGAACTTTTGAAAGCTTCAGTGTTTCAATGTTATAGTGATGGTTCTTGACCAATTCACTTTAAATTTTTGATAGAAGGATTAAATATGATTGTAATGTTTAGTTCCATCTGTAAAGAACAAGATGAAAAATACAGTCATGCCCTAACTGAAGTCTCCAAGTGCAATGCCTCAGGCTTGTACTGGGTTCAGGTGTTGAGGTTACTTTGGTCAAGAGTTGCCCCAAGTAAGCATGTAGTAAAGCCAACAAGAATAAGTAAATAACATCAAATCTTTGTTATGTGTTTGTGGTTTGCACCCTCTGGTATCTCTCAGAATTCCAATGTCTCATTTTGCCCTATTGGTATTAACCAAGTCACCTCCTCCAAATGGTAAATGGGTTTGGAAATTTGGACTGAGGCCTAATGCGTAAGAGTCATCTTCATTGCATCGTCAGCATCCCTGATCACCTCCATCTTTCCCTTTCTTTCCCACACTGAAAATGCAGGTGGTTAAAATCTTGAGCACTTGGGGGACAATTAAGAACACTCAGTACTGCTCTTCAGGAAATCAAGATTGATGTCTGTGTTGCTGTCAGAGATGTTGACAGGAGCTCCAGGCTTGTGAAAGTTGACTGCTAAAATTACCTGCCTCCTTAGGACACCTGGTCTCTCCAACATCTGCTGAAAGTCTGCCTTGGGACAAGCTGCAGAGCTCTTGCAGTACACACTGCACATGCCATGAGAAACCAAGCACAGCATTACACAGCAGCTCAAGTGTAGGGGGAATGAACTGCACCCTTATGCCTGGAGTCATGTCCAGCTGCTCAAGGCATCACCATTTTTAGAAAGGATGAATTAAGGGTGCCAAGGACTCATGCTTTTTTTCTTGAATAGAACTAACAGTAAATCAAATTGGCAAGATGTCAGGCTGTTTCCATTCCAAAAGGAGCTCTGGTGGCATAGTGGGTAAGGTAGTTGGCTGCTAACCAGAAGGTCAGTGGTTCAAACCCACCCACTTCTCCATGGGAGGAAGACGAAAGAATCTACTTGCTTAAAGATTTACTGTCTTGCAATGCCTAGGGAGGGTCATTGTGACTTGAGGGCTGCGGGTATTCATTCCAAAGAATTCAGTGCAGCAGTTACTATTATGTTATCTAGTTCACATAATACAGTGTTTAAGATTACCTTTCTCTCAGCTGGAATCCCTGGGTGATGCAAAAGGCTAATGTGCTTAGCTGCTAACTGAAAGGTTGGAGGTTTGAAACCACTCAGAGACAGCTCAGGAGAAAGGTTTGGCAATCTACTTCCACTGAAAATTCTACAGAGCACACTTCTACTCCGACACACATGGTCAATGGAAGTCAAAGTCAACTTGACAGCAACTGATATTCTGGTCTCTAAGTTAGTAAAGCTCATATAGCTGTTTTGCTCTTTTATTTTCATTCTTATCTCCAAATAGGATGTTTTGGATTTGTTATGAAAATAAGCACATCCTCTCTATATTTTTTCACTGTTGTTACTCCTAAAGCAAAATAATAGTTTCCATTTTGTTTTGCTTTTAATCTGGCAAGTTTAAAGTAGGAAGAATCTTCCATTTAGCACTTGTCTGCCTCCTTGGACCAGAAGAGGTTTACAGATAAATGGGAAACTTGAAAGCTGGATCAGGAACTACAATCCTTTTTCCCTTTTTTATAGATAAGGAAGTTCACAGAAGTAAAGGTACTTGCCATACAGTCTGTCATTTTCATTTCCTTCCACTATCTGGTAGAGTAGTGCCTAAGACATTTGACCAGAAGGCTGGTGGTTCAAACCCACCAGTGACTTCTCAGAAGGAAGGTTGGCAATCTACTTCTGTAATAATACTGCCTCGTAAACCCAAGGAGGGGTTGCTATGAATTGGATTTGATCAATGGCAGTGTGTTTGGTTTTGGTTTGGTTTCTATCAATCAGGGCATACCTATGCTATGTCCTACCCCGCACAATTCTACAGGCACAAGAGCTAATATTCTCAAATGTCTATAGTCAATGATGGTATACTATTTGACTCCTGTCAAAAATATATGCATTTTATCATGGATTCTGAAATATTCATATTAAGGAATAAATTACTAATGCTAAAGGATCAGGCACAATTAGGTAAAAGGTAAGTAGGGAATAAATTTTGGGGAAGGGGCAATTTGATACCAGATTGTACTTATATATATGTTGTCTATATGACAATATTTCAGGAGACATACAGACTTACTTACCTGCCACTGGCTCACGCCCCACCTCAATGTTCCCTCCTACTACCTAAAATTGTCTTAGCAACTAAACTCAATACAAATGCCCCACACCACAAATAATCATTTTGTCTGGGTATCTTTTTGCATTAAATTGTTAAAGGAAAACATCAATGTTCATTATAGCATTGTTTACAAGAGCCAAAAAGTGGAAACAACCCAAATGTCCATCAATAGATGAATAGGTAGACAAAATGTGCTGTAGCCATTAAGACAAATGAAGTTCTGATATATATTACAACATGGAAGAACCTTGAATACATCATCCTGAGTGAAATGTTATATGATTAATTGCATTACATTGAATTATAAGAATGATATAGAATTCATAATAGTTATATGGGAGGTTGGGCAATCCTACTTCCGTAGTGATACTGCCTCGGAAACCCAAGGAGGGGTCGCTATGAGTCGGGGCCGATGCGACGGCACAAAATAACAACAACAACAACATATGAATTATCAACATAAATGGCAACTATACACATGGACCACCCAAGTGGAATACACAAGAATTAGATCAACTACATCTGTGGAAAGAGGCAATGGAGAAGCCCAAGATCTTCAGCCAAAACAAGGCAAGGAGCTGACTGTAGAACAGACCACCAATTATTCATATGCAAGTTCAATCTGAAGCTGAAGAAAATTAAAAGAAGCCTGCAAGAGCCAAAATATTACCTTGATTATATTCCATCTGAATTTGAAGACCATCTGAAGAACAGATTTGACACATTGGACAGAAATGACTGAAAAGCAGACAAGTTGTGGGATGATATCAAAAACATCACACTTGAAGAAAGCAAATGGTTATTGAAAAGACAGGAAAGGAAAAAAAATACCAAAATGGATGTCAGAAGAGACTCTGAAACTTGCTCTTGAAAGGAGAGTAGCTGAAGCAAATAGAAGAAATGACAAGATATAAGAACTGAACAGAAGATTTCAAAGAGCAGCTCAAGAAGATAAAATCAATTATTATAATGAAATGTGCAAAGACCTGGAGTTAGAAAACCAAAAGGGAAGATCATGGTTGGCATTTCTCAAGCTGATAGAACTGAAAAAAAAAAAAAAAAAAAAAAAAAAATCAAGCCTCCAGTTGCAATATTGAAGGATTCTATGGGCAAAATATTGAATTGCAGGAAGCATCAAAAGACGATTGAAGGAATACACAGAGTCACTGTACAAAAAGAATTGGCCAATGCTGAACTAGTTCAGGAGGAAGCATATAAACAAGAACAAATGGTACTGAAGGAAGAAGTCAAAGCTGCACTGGAGGAACTGGAGAAAAACAGGGCTCCAGGAATTGACAGAATACCCATTGAGATACTTCAAAAAATGGATGCCACACTGGAGGTACTTACTCATCTATGTCAAGTAATTTGAAAGTCAGTCACCTGGCCCACTGACTGGAATAGATTCACATTTGTACCCATTCGAAAGAAAGGTGACTCAACACAATGTGGAAATTATTGAACAATATCATTAATATTACATGCAAGTAAAATTTTACTGAAGATAATTAAAAAATGGTTGTAGCAGCATATTGACAAGGAACTTGTGGAAATGAAAGCTGGATTCAGAAGAGGAAGTGGAATAATTGATATAATTCCTGCTGTCAGATGGATCTTGGCTGAAAGGAAATAATACCAGAAAGATGTTTACTTGTGTTTTATTGACTATGCAAAAGCATTTGACTATGTATATCATAACAAATTATGGATAGCATTGAGAATGGGAGTTGCAGAACAATTAATTGTGTTCATGAGGAAACTTACATAGACAAGAGGCTATTGTTCAAACAGAACAAGGGAAAACTACATGGTTTAAAATCAGGAAGGGAATGTTTCAGGGATGTATCCTTTCATCATACTTATTCAGTCTGTATGCTGAGCAAATAATCTGAGAATCTGGACTATATGAAGAAGAATGCAGCATCAGGATTGGAGGAAGAGTCATTAACAACCTGTGATACGCAGGCAACACATCCTTGCTTGCTGAAAGTTAAGATGACTTGAAACACTTACTGATGAAGATTAAAGACTACAGTCTGCATCATGGATTACACCTTAACATAAAGAAAATGAAAATCCTCACAACTGGACCAATAAGAAGCATCATGATAAACAGAGAAAAGATTGACGTTGTCAAAGATTTCATATTACTTGGTTCTACAATCCACTCTAATGCGAGCAATAGTCAAGAAATCAGACGATGTATTGCACTTGGCAAATCTGCTGCAAAAGACCTTTTTACAGTGCTGAAGATAAAGCTCTGGTGGCATAGTGCTAAGGCGTTTGACTGCTAACCAGAAGGCTGGCAGTTCAAACCCACCAGCCACTCCTTGGAAGGAAAGTTGGGCAATCTACTTCTGTAGCGATACTACCTCAGAAACCCAAGGAGGGGTCACTATGTATCAGATCTGACTCGATGGCAGTGAGTTTGGTTTTGAAGACTAAGGTGCACCTAACCAAAGCCATGGTATTTTCAATAGCCTCATATTCATGTGAAAGTGGGACAATGAATAAAGAAGACCTAAGAAGAGTTAATGTTTTTGAGTTGTGGTGCTGGGGAAGAATTCTGAAAGTACTGTGGACTGCCAGAAAAACTAACAAATCTGTCCTGGAAGATGTACAGCCAGAAAACTCCTTGAAAGCAAGAATGACCAGACTTTGTTTGACCTACTTTGGGCATGTTGTCAGAAGGGCCCATTCCCTGGAGAAGGATATCATGCATGGTAAAGTGGAGCATCAGCAACGCAGGGTAAGGCCCTCAATGAAATGGATTGACACAGTGATGAGCTTAAGTATAGCAAGGATAGAGAGGATGGAGCGCTACTGGGCAGTGTTTCCTTCTGTTGTACATAGGATCGGTATGAGTCGGAGCTGATTCGACAGCACCTAAAAACAACACCACCACATGAATTATCTAGAATAGGTAAATATATAGAAGCCAAGTTTATTAATGGTTACCAGGGATGGAAGGAGTGGGAAGGGGGCTCTGAATGTCTGTTAAGGGAGGTGGAGTATTTTGGAAAAAATAATGGTGATGACTGCACAATGTATTTTTACTACTATAATTTTTTTAAAGGAAAGAAAACAAGAATATATTAAAGCCAATGGAGAAAACAAAGAATGAAATTATCTTCCTAAATCTAATGCAATGATTTTGACTTCTGGTTTCTTTTCTAATTTCTATATTTACTTTACAAAGTTGTAAAAATAAGTCAACACAACTATGTGTTAAGTTATACGCAGAAAGATACCCAAATGAATCTATGGTTTAAAGATGAGTCTTTAGAATTAGTGTCTTACTTGTTGCCTCATTCTCTATTCAGTTGGCTGATTGGCAGGGTGGATGGGACTGGCCAGAAGGAGATACACAAGGATCTTGGGGAGAGATTGTATAAACCTATCTCCTCACTTCTAAAGCAACCACTGGTTGTTATATGAGATGAGGAAGTCCTGGGAAGGACTTAGACCCAGTGCACCTTTGAGGTGTAGACATAGAAAAACCGGGTCCTCATAAAAGGAGGGAGTAGAGAGAAGCAGGACAGGGACCTGAAGGAGCATCACCTCCTCCATTGAGGAGAGTGCAGTGTGGCCTAGCTACCAGAGCCAGGGAAGGGGCTGAGCTGTCACAGGAAGAAGAAACCAGAGTAGCATGGCAGCCAGTTGCAGGCCTTGTTCAGATGGTCCATCCTAGCAGCACATGTGCACTCTAGAAACAAGAAATATGGATGTGCCTTAGAGAGCAATGTCACCATCTATTCTCATGCCTGTAGCTAAAACTATGCAGACGGTGCATTCTTCTCTCTTTCTCTGTGCATTGAGGTGATTTTTTGAGTTCATGACACAACAGATGCACTGCAGAGTGACCAACATAGGGTTCAGTGAATTTCTCATGCAAGAGGTTCCATTGTGCATGGCATCAGCGTGAGTTGGGGTGACGTGATGGCAGCTGGCAACAACACTTATTATTATTATTTTTAGTCCAACACCATACAATGGGGAGAGAGATCACACCTCAAGCACCTCAGAACAGGTGGAAATAGTATTGGGTTTTCATTGAGTTTATGGAATGCATGAATCATTCAGGATATGGGTGTGGTGGACAGAAGCCTGGGGCAGGAGGCAGAGAACCTGAACCTGGTTTCCAGCGGTTCCTTTCTCCAGCAGTCTCACCTGCTGTGGTGTCTAATTCTATTCAACTTTCCCCTGTGTTCTCTTCACCTCCTGTCCAGAAATTTTCCTGAAGTGCGCTGCTGCCTACCTCCTCTGATAATATTGGCAACATCTTTCTGGAGGAAATAAAGCTGTTTTCTGTGCATGTCCTCTCTAGGCTCTGCTCTGGGTTTGTTTGGTGGCAGGTTTGCATTCCAGAGCTTTCTCCTCCCATCCCCTGCCTGGAAGCAGCTTTCACTTTCTTGTCTTCAGGTGCTCTTTCCCTCCCCCACTCCATGTTGTTGTTGTTGTTGTTATGTGCCATCGAGTCGGCCCCGACTCATAGCGACCCCTCCTTGGGTTTCCGAGGCAGTATCACTACGGAAGTAGGATTGCCCAACCTTCCTTCCGAGGAGTGGCTGGCACTCCATAGTGAGAATAAATACAGTTTACTCAGGGCCTGAGGTTGGGCTCTCAAGAAAATCTCCTGTGGCGCTTGTACTTGCTAAAGCCCAGCAGGCCTGTTGCCAACTTCTGTCAGCTGCAGGATGCCTCCATTTCAGATGTCCAGGGAACTCAGACCCCAAATCCCCTCTCCTGTTCAATTTATTTTATTCCCCCACTTGCGTTGTGGTGACAACACGCGGCTTCCCGATGCCATCCTTTTGTTGTTTTTACATTCTGATGCAATCTGCAATCAACACAAGCTTCAGCTCCTCTCATTACTAGCTCTTGAAGGGATTCTTCAGACTCAGCAAGAAAGGCAACATCGTCAGATTACAGCATCTGTTTCCTCCAATTTCAGTTCCCCCGCAGCCAACGAGGAGAAGGCACATTTACATTTGAGTGAATAGCTGAGAAGAATGAGGAGGCTCTGGGAGGCTCTGCTTGCTCTCCGCCTGCCCCAGCTCCACAGCTCTGCCCTCTGGCTGCGTTGACTCTCCCTTCACCAGAAGGACAGATGGGATTTGTTCATGTTCTCAGTATCACAGAGTACCAGAGCTGAAAGAGGGACTTTGGGCATGGTTGATCCCAATCTTGTCTTTGTAATATGGACCATATTCAGAGAAAGGAACTGGGAATAGGAAGGAGATTGTGCCTTTCTTAACTCAACATTTTTAAAACTTAAACCTAACATTTTTTTAAAGGACATATTATGATTAAATTCAAAAATACAACAAGATGTGTGTGTGTGTGTGTGTGTGTGTGGTGTTAACTCATTTGTCTCCTCACCAAAAGGTTGGAGGTTTGAGTCAACCCAGAGGCACCTTGGAGGAAGGACCTGATGATCTACTTCAAATAAATCAGCCACTGAAAGCTCTAAGGAACACAGTTTTACTCTGGCACACATGAGGTCACCGTAAGTTTGGGTTGTCTCAATGATAACTTGTATGTGTATGTAGTCAGCCAAGGGGAAGTGTCTCAGAAGAAATGATTTTTTAAGATAAGGCCATAGATTAAATTCTGAATGTACTAATAGCCAAAATGAAAAAAAAAGGGGGGGCTATATAATTTTTCAAAGTTCATCTTAACTATAAGCTAAAACCACTAATTGCTCAGTAGAGAGCAGTTATGAGGAAGACCTTGTTTCTGGGTTCTGTGAAAGGGAGCACTGTGTGATGACATAGAGATGGAGCACACACCCCCTACTCCCTCAAGAATAACCATACAATCATCTATTTGGGTAGCACAGGGTTGTTTCTGATAGCACCCCACAAAAGGAATTCAGTAAAAGTAATCCTACAAGGGGAAAAAGAAAGAAAATAGAAATAGGCAGCATGTTGGTGGTTTGGCTTAATATAATAATAAATTCTAAACACCCAGAAACATAGATGAAGATCAAACAACTTGACCAAAATCACAGTCAGTTGAAGGCAGAGCCTAGACCAAAAACTGGACCTCCTGACATTGCACAAAATATTTACTGTGATGCCACACTGCTTCCAGATACTGTGACTAATTCCTTGTCAAAACCCACACATCCTAAATAAATAAATAAATAAGTGGCCACAAAAAGACAAATACTGTGTGATTCCACTTACATGAAATACCTAGAGTAGATAAATGTATGGGGTCCAAACTTTATTAGTGGCTACCAGGGATGGGACCCAGGAGGGAAAGGTGAAGTCATTGCTTAAGGGGCACTGAGCTTGTTAAAGATGAGAAAATGTAGAAACAAATAGTAGTAATGGTTGTATGAGATGAACATATTTTTGAACCAATTTCTAGTTTTATATTTCTCCACTATGTACTTTAAAGGTAAGTTAAAAGTTTTAATTTACCAACATTTTTACAAATTTTTATAACTACATTAAAGCAACCATGAAAGAACCCATTGTTCTTGAGTGCCTTTGAGCAAATTCTAATGCACAGGGACCCCATGTGAACCCAACCCTAGCTCTACCCCATAAAGTTTTCTTCTGTAATATTTACAGAAGCAGATTGGCAGGTCTTTCTCTTGAAGAGCCACTGAGTGGATTTGAACTGCCAACATTTCTATTACCAGTCAAGCACTTAATTTTTGTGCCACTGGACCTCCTTTTTATTTACAACACATACACACTGCCCTCGAGTCAAACCTGACTCATAGTGACCCCTCCTTGGGTTTCTGAGGTAGTATCACTACTTCCATAGGTTGGGCATACAGAGCCCAACGTTACCTCCAAATAGTGGCAGGTGGGTTTGAACTGCCAGCCTTCTGGTTAACAGTCAAATGACTTAGGCATTATACCACCAGACCATGAGTTTGTAATTCATCAGCTGCCTCACCTGAGACTAAGTAAGAAGCAAGAGGCTAAAGAGAAATTCCCTAGGGGACATTGACAAATAAGCCACAGTGAATGTTTTGTTCATAACATTGGAAATTCATTTTGTTTAAGAGGCAGGTATCTGGAAATTAAAGGAAAGGGAACTTTTTAATGGGTATTACAAGGTCGGTGACAGTAAGTGTCCCCTCAGTAAAAATGAAGTTTATTTGGCTTAAGATGGGGATAAGAAGCTCTAGGGAGCTCTGGTAGCATAGTGGCTAAGACACTTGCCTGCTCACCAGACGGCTGGCGGTTCAAACCCACCAGCCACTCCTCGGAAGGAAGGTTGGGCAATCCTACTTCCGTAGTGATACTGCCTCGGAAACCCAAGGAGGGGTCGCTATGAGTCGGGGCCGACTCGACGGCACATAACAACAACAACAACAGTGGTGTAGTGGTTAAGAAATTTGGCTAAAAGTTCAGTGATTCAAACCCACCAGCTGCTCTGCAGAAGAAAGATGAAGCAATCTGTTTTCATAAATATTTACAGCATTGAAAACCCAATGAGTGTTGCTGAGTCAGAATCAACTC
The DNA here is from genome assembly GCF_000298275.1 of Orycteropus afer afer. Classification (NCBI taxonomy): domain Eukaryota; kingdom Metazoa; phylum Chordata; class Mammalia; order Tubulidentata; family Orycteropodidae; genus Orycteropus; species Orycteropus afer. The sequence goes on along the minus strand of NW_006921983.1, from coordinate 1,630,685 downwards.
AGTGGCAATGTGTTTGGTTTGGTTCGGAAAAAGGGGATATTGGAAAAGCAAAGCAAGAGAAGTTATAAAAAATATAATCTGTTCTCTGTTATACCCCACTGAAAGTAGAATTCTGCATAAGGCACAACCATCACTCAGAGATCTGTCCTAAATTTATAGAAAATATAGGACAGAAAAGGGTAGAACTGAAGCAAAGCTGTTATTCTTATAAAGTGGGTTTGAGATGCTACAACCAACTCTTGGTTATATGCCAACCAGTACCAGTTGCCATGGAATTGACTCTGAACCATGACAACCCCATGCATATCAGAGTAGAATTGTGCTCAATAGGATTTTCAATGGCTGATTTTTCAGAAATAGATCTCCAGGTCTTTCTTTTGAGTCCCCTCTGGGTGGGCATAAACTTTCAACTTTGCTGATAGTAGTCAAGGAGCTCTGGTCGCATAGTGCCTAAGGCATTTGACTGCTAACCAGAAGGCTGGCAGTTCAAACCCACCAGCCACTCCCCAGAAGGAAGATTGGGTGATCTACTTCTGTAGTGATACCACCTCAGAAACCCAAGGAGAGGTCTCTGTGAGTCAGATACCACTCAACGGCAGTGTGCGTTTGATAGTAGCCAAGTGCATTAACTGTTCACCCTACCCAGGGACTCCGATTTATGCCAGTAACTGCCATTTTATAGAGTAACCTGATTTAAAGCTCAAATAAAATTCAATCTTTTTTCACCTTTTTTTTTTCCTTTCCCATTTATCACAGTTTAATATCTTCAAGGCTTTTTTTTTTCTTTTTTTAAAATAAATAAGTAACTTTTCATTGTGATTTGGGTGAAAGTCTACAGAACAAATTGGTTTTCCATTCAACAATTCATACCCATTTTGTTTCGTGACATTAATTGCAATCCTCAAATGTAGTAGATGACTTTCCACTTTGAGAAGATAAAGTATCTTCTGGGTTTATCATTTCCATTCATTCTTCTTTCCTATCCCTTCCTGCTTTCGGAGCTTTATCCCTGGGCAAATGCTGCCCTTTTTATCTCATAAGGTTGACTGTTCTGAGGAGTGCATACCTTACTGATATTATTGTTCACCTTACGTTGGTGTTGTTAGGCACCATCATGTTGGTTCTGACCCATAATGACCCTATGCACATGAGAATGAAACACCTCCTAATCCTGTGCCATCCCCACAATTGTTGCTACATGTGAGCCCATTGTTATAAACTCTGTGTATTCCTTCCATTTTCTTTTGATGCTTCCTGCATCATTCAATACTTTGCTCATAGAACCCTTCAATATTGCAGATCAAGGCTTGAATTTTGTCTTCAGCTCTTTCAGCTTGAGAAGTGTGCTCTTCCTTTCTGATTTTCTAACTCCAAGTCTTTGCATATTTCATTACAAAACTTTATCTTCTTGAGTTTCCCTTTGAAATCTTTTGTTGAACTGTTTTACATCATTTCTTCCATTTGCTTTAGCCAAGAAACTCAAGAGCAAGTTTCAGAGTCTCTTCTGGCATCCATTTTGTTCTTATCTTTTTTCCTGCCTTTTTAATGGCCTTTTTTTTTTTTTTTTTTTCATATATGGTGTTCTTTATGTCATTCCGAGACTCATCTGGTCTTTGGTCATTGGTGTTCAATATGTCAGATCTATTTTTCAGATGGTCTCTAAATTCAGGTGGGATGTACTCAGGGTCATATTTTGACTCTTGTTGAATTGTTTTAATTTTCTTCTGCTTCAACTTAAGCTCATAGGTGCTCCTGGTCTTGTTCTGACTGATGATACTGAGTTTCTCCATTATGTCTTCCCACAGATGTAGTCGATTTGATTCTTGTCTATTCTATCTGCTGAGGTCCTTGTGTTTAGTCATCATTTAAGTTTTTGCTAACAGGTATTTGCAATGAATAAGTTGTTGGTCTTGCATAATTCTATCATATGATCTCTGGTGTCATTTCTGTATCTAGGCCATGTTTTCCATTTACCGATGCTTCTTCTTTATTTCTAACTTTTGCATTCCAATCACCTGTAATTATCAGTGCACTTTGCATGATTGATCAATTTCACACTGGAGAAGTTGGTAAAAATATTTGATTTCTTCATCTTTGGCGTTAGTGGTTGGTGCATAAAGTTGGACAATAGTCATATTAACTGGTCTTCCTTGTAGACTTAAGGATATTATCCTATCACTGATAGCATTGTGCTTGAGGATAGGTCTTGAAATGGTCTTTCTGTAAGAAAAAAAAAATATTGTAATTTAGGTGCAAATTTACAAAGCAGATTTATTTTACTCTCAACAGTTCATGCATATTTGGCTTCAAGGCCTTCATTACAATCCCAACAATAAATAGCTCTCCTCTCATCTTCTCCTGTGACTACCCCTTCCCTGTGTCCTTCTTATCTATGCATTCCTGTTGTCCAACTTTTCCTCTATGCAAATGCTGCCCTTCTGATGTTTCACAGTTGATTGATCTAAGAGATACTTCTTCCTAGGGTAGATGGGTATATCGCCCTGGGGTAGGTATTCTGCTTCTAGGCTTTTCTACCATTTGGCTGAGAGCTAATCCAAGAAGTGAGTCCAGTTCCGGGCCCAAAGAATAACCTGGGGCCATAGTCTTAGGGGTTCTATCAGTCTCTATCTGACCAATAATTCTGGTCATTTTTGTGTTTTTGAATTTTGTTCCACATTTTTCCTCCCACTTTATCCAAGATGTTCAATTTTGATTCCTTTCTGAGTTGTTGGCATTGGTAGCCAGACACAACATAGTTCTGCCAGTCTTGGGGTTGTGACTTGGACTAATTGTTTCCTTATGACCTTGATTTTCTTCACTCTTCTTTGCTTCAGACTTGGACAGACCAATAATTGCATCTTTGATGGCTGCTTGAAAGCTTTTAAGACCCCAGTTGCTACTCACAAAGTAGGATGTAGAACAAGATTTTTATGGATTATGTTGTGCCAATTGAGCTTGACATCGCAAGACCATGGTACCAAGCCTATGGGCCTTGAAATGGTCTTTCTGACAATGAATATGAGGCCATTCCTCTTCAATTTGTCATTCTTGGGATAATAAAACATATGATTGTCTGATTCAAAATGGCCAATAACAGTCATTTCAGCTCACCAATGCCTAGGTTATTGATCTTTATGAATTTCATTTCATTTTTGAAAACTTCAAATTTTCCTAGATTCATACTTCATACATTCCATATTCTGATTTTTAATTGATGTTTGCAACTGCTTCTTCTCATTTTGGGTCATGCCACATCGGCAAATGAAGGTCTTGAAACTTTACTCCATCCATGCCTTAAAGTCAACTCTACTTTGAAGAGGCAGCGCTTGCCTAGTTGTATTTTGAGTGCTTTCTAACCTGAGGGATGCATCTTCTGGCACTATGTCAGATAGAGTTTCACTACCATTCATAAGGTTTTCAGTGGCCAGTTCTTTCAGAAGTAGACCATTACATCTTTCTTCCTAGTCTCTTAGTCTGGAAGCTCTGCGGAAACCTGTCCACCTTGAGTGACCCTGCTAGTATTTGAAATTCCAGTGGCATAGCTTCCAGCATCACAACAACACACAAAGCACCAAAGGATGACAAACTGAAAAAAAACACTGGTGGGTTCACCTCACAGCATGTCTGGTTGTTGTTTGGCTGAAAATTGAGCAGCAGGGGTGAGTTCATTTCCAGGCTTGAAGGTTATCTAAAGGCCACAGTCTCTGGGATTCTACCAGTCTCTATTAGACCAGTAAATGTGATCTTTTTTTTTTTTCATGATTTTGAGTTTTGTTCCACATTTTTTCCCCACTCTATCTAGAACTTCTTACTGTGATCTCTTTTAGAGTGGTCTTCAGTGATAGCTCAACACCATCTAGTTCTTCTAGTCTCATGGTCATGGAGGCTGGGGTTCATGTGGCTCATTAGTCCCTTTGACTAGTTCCTTGTGTCTTTGATATTCTTTACTCTTCTCTGCTTCTGACAGGGGTAGACTAGTAATTACATTTTGGATGGTCATTCACAAACTTTTGAGATCCCATTCTCTGCTCACCAAAGTAGGATGTAGAACATTGTCTTTGGGGACTACATTATGTCAATTGACCTTGGTGTCCACGGAGGCTATAGATCTGTGCCTCCAGGCACAGGAACTCATGCCCTCAAGGTCTTTGGATATGGTTAAGAAGTTTTCATAACTTCAAGTCTTGCATTCTCTGTTATATTCATGGCTATATATGCAGCATGTGTAGTGCATATGTATAAATACCCTCTGTAAAAGCTATATATACTCATAGCTATAGTCCCATTCACCTTCCCACACCTGTTCAGCTTGCCTATCCATGTATCCACTCCTAGATTATTGTTGTTACTATTATTGCATGATTGGGTATGCAATAGAATTTAGTATTTACTTTTGTTCCTTTTAACTCTTGTGCTCCTCCCAGTGTCTTCAATTCCCTTGTCATTTTGTGCTAACCTCGCTCTTATTTCTTTCACCTAAGTTAATACATATCTACTCTCTGATTAGTGATTTGTTCTCCTTCTACCAAAGAATGTTTCTTTATGTGTGTAAACCTGTTCTTCTTGACTTTTTAAAGTAGTTGTTGTTATTTGTCTTCGAGTCAGACCCAACTCATAGCGACCCCTCCTTGGGTTTCCAAGGCGGTATCACTAAGGAATTAGATTGCCCAAACTTCCTTCCGAGGAGTGGCTGATGGTAGTAGTCTCATAAAATATTTGTCCTTAGCTAAACAATTATGTATGTCTAAATGGAGAGTGTATCCAAGATCATATACAGGGTTGGCAGACAATGGGCCTCTCGAAGAGTATGAAGGGATGGACACTGGGAGGAGGTAACTATGGGGAGGAAGTGGGAGGGGAGCTGCTGCATTGTAAATTTTGGTCAATGACATGAGACAAAGTATATGTGAACTGCTGTATGAAAAGTGAATTTACTCTGTAAATCTTCACCCAAATCCTAATTAAAAAAAATATATATATATATTTGTCCTTTTGTGATTGACTAATTTCCACTCAGTATAATGTCCTCTAGGTTCATTCATGTTAAGAAGTATTTCATAGATTCATTGTTATTCTTTAATGTGTAGTATTCAATTGAAGGAGCTCTAATGGTGCAATGGTTAAAGCATTAAGCTGCTAACCAAAAGGTCAGTGGTTTGAACCCACCAGCTGCTCTATGGGAGAAAGATGGAGTCTGCTTCCTTAAAGATTTATGGGCTAGGAAACCCTAAGGGGCAGTTCTACTCTGCCCTATAGGGTCTCTATGAGTAGGAATCAACTTGATGGACATCAGTTTGGGTTTGAAAAGTATTCCATTGTGCATATGTACCATAGTTTATTTATCCATTCATCCATTGGTGGGCACTGAGATTGTTTCCATCTTTTTGCTATTGTAAATATTGCTACAGTGAACATGAACGTGCACATACCTGTTTGTGTCATGACTCTTATTTCTCTAGGATATATGCCTAGTAGTAGGATTTCTGGATTGCATGATATTTCTATTTCTAATTTTTCAAGGAAGTTCCATACTATTCTTCACAGTAGTTGCACAATTTTACAGGTCCAGCAGCAATGTATGAGGGGTTCAGTCTCTATACCATCATCAGCATTTGTTGATTTTTTTTTTTTTTAACTTTACTATTAATGTTGGGGTGAGATGATATCTCCTTGTTTTGATTTGCATGTCTGCCATGGCTAATGATCACTAGCATTTCTTCATATGTTTGTTAATCTTTTTTGGTGCAGTGTTTGTTCGTATCTTCTGTCTATTTTTTAATTGGATTGTTTGTCTTTGTGTTGCTGAGGTGTTGAAATTTTCTATAAATTTTAGAGCTTAGTCCATTGACTGATATGTTATTGCCAAACTTTTTCTCAGTCTGTAGGTTCTCCTTTCACACTTTTAGCAAAGCCTTTTGATACACAAACATGTTTAATTTTTAGGATGCCCCGGTCATCTAGTTTATTCTCTGTTGTTTATGCATTTTCACTTATGTTTGACAGTGTTTTTATACCATATATTGTTCTTGTTGTTGTTGTTATATGCCATCGAGTTGGACTGGACTCATAGCAACTCCTCCTTGGGTATCAGAGGCAGTATCCTTCCGAAGAGTGTCTGGTGGGTTTGAACTGCCAGCCTTCTGATTACCAGTCAAGTGCCTTAAGCATTATGCTACCAGAGCTTCCATATATTGTTGTTGTTGTTGTTGTTGTTTGACGTTGAGTCCATATATTAGGATCCCTCAATTACCCCTATTTTTTCCTTTGTTGATCTTTATGGTTTTAGGTCTTTCATCCTTCTTAAGTTAGTGTTTGTATATGGTGACAGATATGGATTCAGTTTCATTTTTCTGCAATTGGATATCCAGTTTTGCCAGCACCACTTGTTAAACCCATCTGATGGGTTTGGCCCTTTGTCAAAGATCAACGGTCCATCAAAAAAATACAAACCATCTGCTGTAAAGTCAATTCTGACTCATAGTGACACTATAGAACAGAATAGAACTGCTCTGTATAGTTTCCAAGGTTGCAATCTTTATGGAAACAGACTACCACATTTTCCTCCCATGGAGCAGCTGGTGGGTCCAAACTGTCAACCTTTGGGTTAGCGGGCTAATGCTTAATCACTGCACCACCAGGGTGCCTCTGCTGTCCGTAAGTGGCTAAATTTACTTCTGGGTTTCAATTTTGTTATATCAGTCTATGTGTCTGTCACTGTACCAATACCAGGCTGTTTTGACTATATAGTAGGTTTTGATATAAGACAGTGTACATCCCCCTGCTTTGTTCTTATTCTGTAGTAGTGCTTTGCTTTAGGAGCTCTGGTAGCATAGTGGCTAAAGCACTTGACTGCTAACCAGAAGGCTGGCGGTTCAAACCCACCAGCCACTCCTTGGAAGGAAGGTTGGGCAATCCTACTTCCGTAGTGATACTGCCTCGGAAACCCAAGGAGGGGTCGCTATGAGTCGGGGCCGACTCGACGGCACATAACAACAACAACAACAAAGTGCTTTGCTTATCTAGGGTCCCTTTTATTTCCATATAACTGGAAATAAAAGAAACCCTAGATAATTTATAATAAATTACTTAGATAAACTGGTGATTAGTTTTTCTATCTCTCTAAAGAATGATGATGGAATTTGAATTGAGATTGCATTATATCTATAGAACACTTTGGATACTATTGACATTTTCATAGTGTTAAGTCTTTTTATCCATGAGCATGCTATAGTCTTCTCTTTATGTATGTCTCTTTTGACTTCTTGTAGTATTGTTTTGTAGTTTTCTTTCTATAGGTCTTTTGTGTCTCTGGTTAGATTTATTCCTAAGACTCTTATCTTTTGGGTGGCTATTGTAAATAATATTGTTTTCCTGATTATCTTTTCAGAGTTGCCTTTGTTAGTGTAAGAATATGATTTTTGTATGTTGATCTTGTACCATCCTACTTGGCTGAAGATATCTATTAGTTCCAGGAGTTCTCTGCATGAACCCCTGGGATTTTCTACATATAGGGTTATTATCTGCAAATAGAGCTCATTTTACTTTTTCTTTGCCAATTTGGATGACTTTTATTTCCCTTCTTTGCCTTACTGTTTTGGCTAAGACTTCCAATACAATATTGAATAGGAATAATGATGAAGAGCATCATTGTCTGATTCCTGTCTACAAGGGGAGTGCTTTCAGTCTCTCTCCATTGAGAATAATGTTGGCCATTGGTTTTGTGTCTATGCCCTTACTTATGTTGAGGGATTTCCCTTCTATTCCAAATCACTGAGCAATTTTATTAAGAATTAGTGTTCAATTTTGTCTAATACTTTTTATACATTGATACGACCACATAGTTCTTTCCTTTTGCTTTATTCATGTGGTAGATTATGTTGATTGTTTTTTAAATGCTGAGCCATTCTTGCATTCCTGGTATGAATCCCACTTGATCATGACATATTATTATTATTATTATTAATTATTATTGATATGGTGTTGGAGTCTATTGGCTAGGATTTTGTTGAGAATTTTTACATCTATGTTAATGAGTGATATTTATATATAATTTTCTTTGTTGATGATGTCTTTGCCTGGTTTTGGTATCAGGGCTATGCTTACTTTGCAGAATAAGTTTGAGAGTATTCTATCCTTTTCTATGTTCTGGATTAGTTTGAGTAGAAATGGTGTCAATTCTTCTCTGAATGTTTCATAGAATTCAACAGTAAAGCCATCTGGATCAGGACATCTTTTTGTTGGGAGATATATATATATATATATATATATATATGTTATGTGCCGTCGAGTCAAACCTGACTCATAGCGACCCCTCCTTGGGTTTCCGAGGCAGTATCACTACAGAAGTAGGATTGCCCAACCTTCCTTCCGAGGAGTGGCTGGTGGGTTTGAACCGCCAGCCCTCTGGTTAGCAGGCAAGTGTCTTATCCACTATGCTACCAGAGCTCCCATATATAGCTCCCATATATATAACCTGTTAATTTCTTCTTTTGTGATGTTCTATTAAAATTTCTACCTCAGATTATGTGTTTGGGTAGGTAGTGTGTTTATAGAATTTTTTTTTTTTTTTTTTGTAGAGGTCTTTTGTGTCTCTGGTAAGATTTATTCCCAAGTATTTTTTTTTTTTTTTTTTTTTTTAGGTTTTTAGATATGTTAGAGTAAGTACAGTTCTTCATAGTATTCTGTTACTATCTTTTTTTTCAGTAAGTTCTTTTGTGACATAGCCTGTTTTCATTTCTTGTTCATGTTATTTGCATCTTCTCCTTCTCTTCCTTTGATAAATTTTCCAATGGTTTGTCAATTATATTATTTCCTTAAAAGAACTAAGTTCTAGTCTTTTTGATTCTTTGCACTGTTTTTCTGTTTCACTTATTCTGCTTGAATCATTGTTATTTCCTTTCTTTTGGTGACTGTAGGCTTTTTTTTTTGGTGCTGTTGTTCTTTTGCTCATTGTTGGAGATACAGAGATACTGATTCTGGTTTTTTTTTTCTTCTTTTTTTACGCATACATTTATTGCTATAAATTTTCTTTTAAATGTTGTTTCTGTCACGCAGAGTTTGGTATCTTGTGTTTTCATTCTCATTTGATTCAAAGTATTTTTTAATTTAATTTAAATTTATTTTATTTACCAGGAGTTTACAAGCAGGAAGTTATTCAGTTTCCATGTATTTGATTTTTTTTTTTTTTTTACCCTTGATATTCCTGTTATTTATTTCTAATTTCAAAGCACTGGGATCTGAGAAGATGCTTTACAGTAATTTGATTTTTATGAATTTACTGAGGCTTGCTTTGTGGCCTAATGTATGATCTAGTCTGAAAAAATGTTCCATATGCACTGGAAAAGACTGCATATTTTGTTGTCGGGTGGAGTGTTATGTTTATGTCTGTGAGGTCAAGTTGGTTGCTTGTATTGTTAAAGTCTTCTGTATCTTCGATGAGTTTATTCTAGTTGTTCTGTCTTTAACTGAAAATGGTGTATAAAAGTCTTCTACTACTATTGTAAACTTGTATATTTCTTTTAAAATTCTGTTAAAAGTTAGTTCATGTATTGTGGGACTCTTTCCTTGAGTGCATATATATTTATGATGATTATATCCTTGTGTTGGAATGACACTTTTATAATTACATAATGTCCTTCCTTGTCTCTTTTGCTGGTTTTTACCTTAAAGTCTATTTTATTAGAAATTAATATTACCACCGCTGCTCTTTTGGTGTCATACACTTGATACATGTTGTTCCAGCCTTAGATTTTTAGCTTATTTTTTGTTTCTTATGTCTCTTATAGACAGCATATTGTGAATCATGTTTTCCATCCTGCTACACTCTATTGACCAGTACATTTCCATTTACATGCAGTGTACTTATGGATAGGTATGAATTACTGCTGTCATATTTGTGTGTGTGTGTGTGTGTGTGTATTCATGGTGTTGATGGTTCCTTTGTTCCATATTTTTTTCTGTGCTCAATTCATTTGGTTTATGGATTTTCTAATCATTTCCTTCATTGCTGTCGTATTAAAGCTTACTAAGTCTTTATGATTTTCTTCTTTTTTATTTTCATTGGAAGGTTTATTAATTTTTTTTTAATTCTCTTGTAATTTATTATTGTCTTCCAAGTTTAAAACAGTCTGTTGTATCTAGACATTGTCTTGACCTTCTCTCCATGTGGAAGTTCTGTAACTAAACCATTTTTCTTCTTTTTGCTTTGTAGTTGTCATTTTTTTTACAAATGGATGTCTCTGTTTCCCTATTTTCAGTCTGGTAGGTTTATTTTTGATAATTCTATATCTGGAAACAAATTGACTATATCTGTGGAAAGAGACAATGGAGAAGCTTAATATCATCAGTCAGAACAAGGCCAGGGGTCACCTGGAAATAGATAATCAATTGCTCATATGCAAGTTTAAGCTGAAGTGGAAGAAAAGCTTAAAAGTCCCTAAGATCCAAAATACAACCTGAGTATATCCCACCTGAATTTAGAGACCATCTGAAAAACAGATTTGATACATTGAATACAATGACCCAAAGACAAGACAAGTTATGGGAAGACATCATGGATATCATGCATGAAGAAAGCAAAATGTCATTAAAATAACAGTAATATACAATAGGGGGATGTCAGCACAAAAATATCAAGGCAATGGAAGAGATAGGGAGGAACACAAGAATTAAGGACAAGAATGGTGAATATTATTACACACACAATCCTGCAATAACAGTAATAACAGTAATTTGGGAGTGGGTACATAGATACATAGACCAGGGGTGGGAGGGCAAATAGGACTACACCCAAGAACATATATAGGTTTGACAGAGGCTATCTCTACATATATATATTTATATGTAATACAAATATATCCATGGATGTAGTAAAGCACACAGGGGACAAAGTTATTTAAATGTCTTAGACATAACCAAACACATTAAGGGAACAAGTCACTGGATATGGAAGCTCAAGACAACAGTCTTATAGGACACTAAGGTCAATTGGTATAACAGTCCACAAAGAAAATGTTCTACATCCTTCTCTGGTGACTAGTGACTAGGGTTTTAAAAGCTTATGAGAGCCATCTAATGTACAATGATTGGTCTCTTCCACTCTGGAACAAAGATTAGTGAAGAAAAGCAAAGACACAGGAAATAATTAGTCCAAAGGACTAATGGAGTTCATGGGCCCTTCATGACTGTGAGGCCAGAACTACCACAGCTAATCACTCTGAAGGGGATCACAATAATAGGTCCTGGACAGAATGAGAGAAAATGTGGGACAAAACTCAAAACCATGAAAAAGATCAGGCTTACTTCTTTGATGAGGACTAGTGGAATCCTCAAAACTATAACCTTTAGACATCCTGCAAGCTAGGAATTGAATTTAACCCTTAAGACTCAACTGGTTGAGGGGTTTTCACCCAGCCCCTAGAGCCTGGCACTTTGAACTGAGACTTCTTGCCTCTCAAACTGTAAGAGTTTGTTCAAACCATCTCATTTGCAGTACATTCTTGTCAGAGCAGCACTAAGTAATCAGAACAAGCCATAAATATAATGGCTAGATAAGCCATACCAAGTAATTCAATGCACCACACTTCAAATCTTCACTTTCAGCAAGCACGGTTGTGTTATCTGCATATCGCAGGTTGTTAATGAGTCTTCCTTCAATCCTGATGTCATATTCCTCTTCATATAGTCCAGCTTCTCAGAGTGTTTGCTCAATATAAAGACTGAATAATATAAAAGGATACTATCCTGATGCACATGTTTCCTGATTTTCAAATCATTCCGTATCTCCTTGTTCTGTTCAAATAACTGCCTCTTGGTCTATGTACAAATTCCTTGTGAGCACAATTAAGCATTCTAGAACTCCCATTCTTTGCAATGTTATTCATAACTTGTTATGATCCACGCAGTCAAATGCCTTTGCATAGTCAGATTTATAAGGTGAATAGTAACATCAGGAAGGTATGCACTCATTACAACAATCAAGCATATGAGAACAAGAGGACATTATTTGCCCAAGGATAGATCTAGGAAGTTAGCAGGGGATCAGGAGGAACAAAAGGAAGGAGTGTGAATAGGGAAGAAGTGGGAAGGGAAAAAAATTAAAAAAGAAGAAGAAAAAAAGAGAGGAAAGGAAGAAAAGACCAAAAGGGATGTCAGAAGAGACTTTGAAACTTGTTCTTGAAGGTAGAATAGCTAATGTGAATGGAAGAAATGATGAAGTAAAAGAGCTGAATAGAAGATTTCAAAGGGCAGCTTGAGAAGATAATGTATTATAATGAAATGTGCAAAGACCAGGAATTAGAAAATCAAAAGGAAAGAACATACTTAGTATTTCTCAAGCTGAGAGAATTGAAGAAAAAAATTCAAGACTCAAGTTGCCATATTGAAGGATTCTATGAAAAAGAAAATATATATATTGAACAATGAAGGAAGCATCAAAAGAAGATGGAAGAAATACAGAGTCACTGCACCAAAAAGAATTTTTCAACATTAAACCATTGCAAGAAGTAGCATATGATCAAGAACCAATGGTGTTCAAGCCAGAAGTCCAAGCTGCACTTAAGACATTGGCCAGAAATAAGGTTTCAGGAACTGACAGAATACCCTCTGAGCTGTTTCAACAAATGAATTTATCACCAGGGGCACTAACCTATTTATGCCAATGAATCTAGAAAACAGTTATCTGGCTAACAGACTGGAGGAGATCCATATTTTTGCCTAGTCTAAAGAAAAGTGATCCAACAGAATGCTGGAATTATCAAACAATATCATTAATATCACACTTAAATAAAATTTTGCTGAAGATAATTCAAAAACGTTTGCAGCAGTAGATAGACAAAGAACTGTCAAGTTAGATTCAGAAGAGGCCATGGAATGACAGAGATCATTGCAGATGTCAAATAGATCTTGGCTGAAAGCAAATACCAGAACGATGTTTATCTGTTTTTTATTGACTATGCAAAAGCATTTGACTGTGTGGATCATAACGAGTTATGAATAACATTGCAAAGAATAGGAGTTCTAGACTGCTTAATTGTGCTCACGAGGAATTTGTACATAGACCAAGAGGCAGTTATTTGAACAGAACAAGGAGATACGGAATGATTTGAAAATCAGGAAACATGTGCATCAGGGTAGAATCCTTTGATATTATTCAGTCTTTATATTGAGCAAACACTCTGAGAAGCTGGACTATATGAAGAGGAATATGGCATCAGGATTGAAGGAAGACTCATTAACAACCTGCGAGATGCAGATAACACAACCGTGCTTGCTGAAAGTGAAGATTTGAAGTGTGGTGCATTGAATTACTTGGTATGGCTTATCTAGCCATTATATTTATGGCTTGTTCTGATTAGTTCGTGCTGCTCTGACAAGAATGTACTGCAAATGAGATGGTTTGAACAAACTCTTACAGTTTGAGAGGCAAGAAGTCTCAGTTCAAAGTGCCAGGCTCTAGGGGCTGGGTGAAAGCCCCTGAACCATGGCCTTTAGCTCTGCCTCCTGCTCCAGTACCATTGGAGCTAGAGGCTTTTCTTCACTCAGAGGCTTGGCTGCTGAGGCTGACAAGCCCAAGGTTGACAAGTAAAAAGGCAGAGTCCCAATGTTACCAAATCACATGGTGGGCCCTTCATTCAAATCCATTGAAAGTCCCAAGGTTGGCAAAGCATGGCAGGCTGCTGAACAACAACAAGGCTACATGCAGGGTTCAAGTGTTCCATAAGCTGGAGACCATTCCCAAAGCTGTTTCTTATATACAGGAAGCATACCACATATCCAAAGGCAACTACTCAGCTGCTCCAAGAATTTCCACCATGAAGTTAATTACCAGTCTCACCATGGGGAATAACTATATTCAGCTGCCCGGCCACTCAACCAGGCCTAGCCAATTTGACACACAAACATAATCACCACAGACTCCCACCAGATGACTGGGTGGAACTATACAAATACAAATGTAAGGTACTTGTAGCCCACCAAGGGGATTGGATAACCCACTGCTGTTGAGTTGGATCCGACTCATAGCGACCCCTCCTTGGGTTTCTAAGGCAGTATCACTACAGAGGTAGATTGTCCAACCTTCCTTCCTAGGAGTGGCTGCTGGGTTTGAAATGCCAGCCTACTGGTTAGCAGTTAAATGCCTTAGTCACTGTTCTGGTTACCTAGTGCTGCTCTGACAAGAAATATACCACAAATGGGATAGCCTTAACAAACAGTTTATTCTTAGAATTTGGAGGCTTTAAGTCCAAGTTCAAAGTGCCAGCCTCTAGGGTCTGAGTGAAAGCCCCTCAATCTTGGGGTCCAGCTCTGCCTCCTGCTCCCAGCTCCCTGGAGCTAGAAGCATTTCTTCACTCAGACAGCTGTTGGCTGCTGAGGCTGAGAAGCCCCAAGGTTGACAAGTAAAAAGGCACAGTCCTTTTGTTACCAGACCACACAGCAGGCCATTAGCTTAAGTCCATTGTAAGTCCCAAGGTCAGCAGAGCATGGCAGGCTACTGAGCAATAACACAGCTACATGTAGGGTCCAGCATTCCATAGGCTAGAGACCATTCTCAAAGCTTCTCCTTATATACAGGAAGCAGACCACATACCCAAAGGCAGCTACTCAGCTACTCCCAGGAATTTCCACCATGGAGTTGATTACCAGTCTCATCATGGGGAATACTACATGAAGCTGCCCAGCCACTCAACTAGGCCCAGTCAAGTTGACATACAAACATAACCATCACAGTCTCTATGCCAGATAGCTTGTTAAAAAAGTAAATAAGTTGCATGGCCCCCTTGTGGAGGTGGAACTGTGGAGATAAGGTTTTTTGTCTTCTTGCTAGGCTTGAAATGAGCCATTCCAGAGGCAGCAAATGGGGATCTCACTGCCATCAAGATAGAAGAAGCCAAGAGGGGTATAGGTCTTTCAACCTGAGATCCCTTGCTGGACCTTCTTGTCAGAGAGACTGTGGAAAGATGGTGACAGAAGCCTCATAACTGAGAGGGACTGCACGGGACAGAACAGCAGGCTTGCTGGTCCATGGAGCAAGAAAACTGAGTGCCTTTGGGCAGGAGCCTTGCTGGTAGAGTGGAGTTCACCTGTCGTCAGAGCTAAAATAACTTTTTAACACTTGCCTGAGCAGGGAAGAGGCCAGATAGAGAGGCCAAGGGCCAAAGAGAGGTATGACTTCAGGCACGGCAGAGGGGAGGCTGTCCTGATCAAATAACTGTATCTTGGGTGGTCCTGATTCTAAATTATACATTCTGATTCTGTTACTTCCCGAATAAACCCCATAATTATGAGTATGTTCTGTGATTTCTGTGTGACCATTGCAACAAATTACTGAACTCAGTAGAGAAGTAGAAAGTGCCATGGAAGGAGTGGTAGGTATCAGAATTGGTAAAAAGATTGGAGGGTGACAGCATGTCTGACTTTTGTCTCATAGAAATCAACTTTGAGATGCTGCTGATGGTGATTCTGTCTCCCCCTTACAAAATTAGAGGAAGTCAGGAGACCCCACCTTTCTTGTATGAAGCACTGATGAAGATCAAAGATTATGGCCATCAGTATGGATTATACCTCAACATAAAGGAAAAAAAAAAAATCCTTACAACCAGACAAAGAAGAAATATCATGATAAATGGAGAAAATACTGACATTGTCAAAGATTTCATTTTTTCTTAGATCCACAATCTACATCCATGGAAGCAGCAGTCAATAAATCAAAGGATGTATTTCATTGGGCAAAGCTGCTGCAAAAGACATCTTTAAAGTTTTAAAGAGCAAAGATGTCACTTTGAAGATTAAGATGCACCTGGTCCAAGCCATTATTTTTTTCAGTAGTCTCATATACTGGACTGATCAACAATGAATATCACAGAAGAACTGACACATTTGAATTGTGTTGGTGAAGAATATTGAATGTATCATGAACAGCTAGAAGAATGATCAAATCTGTCTTGGAGAAACTATACCTGGGATGCTCCTTAGACTTCATCTTTCATTCTTTGGTTATGTTGTCAGAATGGACCAATCCCTGGAGAAGGATATTGTGCTTGGTAAACTGGAGGGTCAGCAAAAAGGGGAAGACCCTCCGCAAGATGGATGACAAAGTGACTTGATGATGGGCCAATGTGAGGCAATTGTGACATGGTGGTGATTGAGAGAATGGTGCAGGATCAGGTAGTGTTTTGTTCTGTTGTACACAGAGTCACTATGAGTTGGAACCAACTCAAAGGCACCTAACAACAACATGTTGTTGTTGTGTGCCGTCGAGTCGGCCCTGACTCATAACGACCCCTCCTTGGGTTTCCGAGGCAGTATCACTACGGAAGTAGGATTGCCCAACCTTCCTTCTGAGGAGTGGCTGGTGGGTTTGAACCGCCAGCCTTCTGGTTAGCAGTCAAGTGCTTTAGCCACTAAGTTTATTTCTGAGTGACATTGTTGCTTGTCTTAATCTGTGGTTACTGTCTGCCATAGTTGGTTCTCCATTGGATGACTCCCTTTAGTATCTTTTGTAAAGTTTGTGTGGTTTTTATAAATTCTTTTAATTTATGCTTATCTGAGTATATAATTTTTGTTAGCATTTTTTTTTCCTTTTAGTGTTTTATATATGTAATTCCATTGCCCTTTTCTTTTGTAGTTTCTCCTGAGAAATAAAAGCTTAGTGTTATTAGTTCTTCATCATAGGTAACTTAATTTTTCTCATACTGTTTTCTGGATTCTTTCTTTGTCTTTGATTTTAGAAAATTTGATTATCATATGTCTTTTGGGGTCTTTACTTTTTGGGTTTTGTTGAGCTTCTTGAATGAATATATTTTATGATATTAGGGATGTTTTCTTTCAAAAAATCTCTGACAGTATTCTCTGTGCTTTTATTTGCCTTCCTATTCTAGAATTAGGATCACACATAAGTTATTAGTCTTGATGGTATCCCACACAATTCATAATTCATTCTTGCAGTTTAATAGTAAGAGATTTTTCTAATTCTGTCTTCCATTGACTCAGTTCTATTTCTTGTTTTTCCAATATGTGATCTATTACCAAAATTTAAGTACCAATCTGTATTTCTATTTACTGTTTTTGTATGATTTCTAATTTTCCACTCATAATTTGTCAATTTGTTCTTGCATTTAAAAAAAATTCTAGCATTTCGTCTGTATTTTCCTTGATTTTGTCTGCAGTTTCCTTGATATTTCTCTCAATTCATTGAGTGTTCCTGAATAGGAAGTCTTTGTATTCTTTATTAGGTAGTTCTAGAGCATTTCTTCCTCCAGAAGGTGTTCTGGTCTTGGTTTTGGTCACTTGCTTAAAGCATCTTGTCCTGTTTTTCTTGTGATTTGAAGTTGTCAATCTATTTCTGTAGTGATACCACTTTGGAAACCCAAGGAAAGGTTGCTATGAGTTGGATCCAACTCCACAGCATGGTGGCATTTTTGGTTAAACTCTCTGTGACATTGTGGGAACTTGTTTCCCTTCAACTGTTTTTCCCATTGTTTTGTGTGAATAAATCCAGACAACAGCATGGGTGTGCTACTTCAGTCACTAGTTTGGCTGCAGTAGGGTGAACACCATCTGTTTTTTGGGGAATTTCATAATTGGTGGAAG
This sequence comes from Orycteropus afer afer, assembly GCF_000298275.1. Taxonomy (NCBI): domain Eukaryota; kingdom Metazoa; phylum Chordata; class Mammalia; order Tubulidentata; family Orycteropodidae; genus Orycteropus; species Orycteropus afer. The sequence goes on along the minus strand of NW_006921983.1, from coordinate 1,613,096 downwards.
CATGGACATGGGTCTCCAATTGTGTAGTGCAACTGAGGGCATACTGGGCAGGTGTTGGCCCCTATCTATCATTGATTCAGTGGTTCTGGAGTTAGTGGTGTCACTTGCCCAGTGGATGGGATCCAGGTGTGGTGGGTATGGTTGGGTATGGCCACTGGCTCTGAATTGCTGGGGGAAAAGCAAATAGAAAGGAAAAAAGGGGGGAAAGAAGAAGAAGAAAAGAAAAGGAGAACAAAGACAAGGGTGGGGAGGAGGAGGGAAAATCTAAGAAGTAAGATAATAAAAGCAGAACAGTGTAGCACAAATGCTAGCCACCAACATGGCTGCAGCATGAATGCAATGTTCACTCTGTGGGAGTACACATCACCAAATGCAGAGGGACAGAAGCAAGTGCTATTAAACATGGAGGTGATAGTGGGTGGGACATCCACTCTGCAGGAGCAGAAATAAAGAAACGAGTATGGAGAGAGAGAGAGAAAAAAAAAAAGAAAAATAGAGTTAGGGGGAATAGTGAAGAAATAGGATGAAATTAAGAGAGAGAGAGAGAGAGAGAGAAGAAAAGTGGTACAATACTGACACAGCATTCACTACCAAAATAGCTGGAGTGGGAAAGCAGAGCTCACTCTTTAGGAGTGCACATTGCCACTTGTGAAGGGACAGGGACAGACACTGCTGATCATGGTGTTGGCTGAAGGCAAGCATCAATTTGTGAATTTAAAAAAAAGGGACCGAAAGGAAGAAATTTTTTTTTTTAAAAAAAGGGCAGGGAGAGAAGAGAGAATAACTAAGAAGAAGGAAAGAGCAGCACAGTACTGATGAAAGTGCTTGCTGCAAAACACAGCTGTGTCAGGAACACAGTACTCCTTGGAGTATTCACTGCCAACTGGGGAGGGGCATGGGTAGGCACTGACAACAGAGGTGGCAGGGGTGGTTTACCAGGACCAAATGAAAAAGAACAAAATTGGGCTGAGAAGAGGAAGAAAAAAAAAAGAAAAGGAAAAAATTAAAAAAAAAAAAAAAAGTGTGAGAGAGAGGAGAACTAAGACGAAGCATAAAGAAAACTGAAAAGAAAGAAGAAAAAGAAAAAAAATACAACATAATACTGGCAGTTGCACATAGCGAGGTTTGACCAGCCACTGGGTTGGTGGACATGGTGGGGGCCACACCTCTGATCACTGGGAGGTTGTGCAGGGTAAGGGAGGAGACACCACCTCTCTGGTTCACTCATGTGTATGCTGGCATAGTCCTGGATGAACAGAGCTGGTTATCTTGCCCCAGTTGGAATGCTGCTTGCAATAACTCAAAATGGACTCTGTGCTGGGTGGGTGTTCACCATTCTATATATCTTTTTGTTTGCTGTTTTCATTCAGTCTCTTCCTCTAATCAGTATTTGATCTACTCCTCTATCCTTTCCTTAGACACTCTGAGTTCCAGTATTGTCATCCATATCCATTTCATTTGGTTTCTTGAGTCTTTTTGTAGAGGGTCTGAATTGAATATTGCCTAGCCCACCATCTTGGATCCTCTTCAGGCATAATGCTCTTTGAGAGCACTCTTGCCCACATCTGTTATCAGCAGGCAGTAATCCAATGAACTTTGAATATACATCATCAAGGGATGGAAAGTGAGGGGGCAAGTTTGTAAGTATTATTTCAAGATGAAACACACTCATGAAGATTTGCAAAGGGCCTGGAAATATCAGATGACAAATGAATGAAATGATTTCTGATTGCTTGTAAGTGCTATTTCTTTTGATGATCTCAGATCTGAAGAACAAAATTCATGTCCCAAATAATTTTTTTTTACTTACTAATTTTCAAATATTAAGTTTTGTGTCAATATCCAAATTAAAATGAAGTTTCATTTTATAAATTTACTTGTTTTATAAATTTTATTATTTTCCATTATTCAGATTTGTTATAGTAGAACCAAATTTAAAAAGTGACACAATTTTATACCCAGAAATGGCAGTAACTAAGAAGTGCAAAAATGAAAATTCACAGAGGAAAACTATTTGTGAGTCCCTAAAGGCAATTCCAAAATTACCTTTTTTTTTTTTTTAAGAACAAAATGAATCAGAAGAGAGTTCTTCTATTGAACACTTGAATTTAATGGGTACATCATTGCACTTGTTCTAGTAGTGCTGAAATTACTAATGGCAATATGAATATCACAAATTTGTTCTAAATTTTGCATCCATTTCTTGTTGTAATAATAATTAAAAAAATAATGGTGTTGAAAGTGAAATTATTTCAGAATTTGGAATTGTTGCATCTGCACACCACATAAATAACAGAAATACAGATTCTACTTTGTGAAATTATTTTTCATCTTATGATGTAAATTGTTGGATCAAAAGAGGTCCAAGTAATTGTCAACATCACAGTGGACCATTTGCAAATTCATGTCAACAACTTCTGGATGATAAACAAGGTTCTGTAGCTAGAATACATCTCTAGGGTGCAAAGCTAATGGTGAAGAGTATAAGAGGAAGTGACTAATGTATTCTCCATCATTTGACTATGTTGTTTTGCTTGCAAATTATTCATTCCTAAATCATTTAACTCTCATTTTGCTATGGATGGATTTAACAATTGATGCAACTCAAATATGATGAATAAACGTGGAAACAATTCAATTCACAGACTTTGTATATTGTCATATTTAAGCCAAGGACATGGTTTTGGCTTAATTTATTAACTGAAAACACAAATTAATGAATTACGTCAGTACTGGAAAGGCATTTTGCAATGTGTTGTTGCTTTCATTATAACAGTAGTTGAATGTGAACTATGTTTTCCAGGAAGGAATGAAGTGTTAGGCTACCCCCAAAAATGGATATTTCAGGGCTTTGTTTGAACTTGTTTCTCAGTTTGATGCATTTTTAGCAGTTCAAATCTCAAAAACTGGTAACACATAAAAAGGCAACCTATTGTATATGCCTAAAACAATGTATGAAGAATTAATAAACTTAATAAATGATAAAGTTCAAACAACTATTCTCATTAAAATAAATATAGCTTGATATTTCAGTTTGTCTATAGATTCTACTCCTGATCATATAGATCAACTAAGCATTGTTTAAAGACACATACCGTCAACAGATGAAAAACCTGTCCATGATTTATCACATTAACTAGCTTAAAAATTCATACTGATGATAAAATTGCAAATCAAGTATTTCACTATTTGTATGAAGTTTGAAAAACTGCTTTTTCTGGGAAGAGACCAGTCCTATGACAATGCTGCCAATATATCAGGATGCTATAAAGGCATGCAGCAGAAAATTTTAGAATATAATGAATATATGATTTTCATACCAAGTTCACTCATCTTGCAGGACATAGAACAGTAGCTTATTATCCAGAAGCAGTTCAATATTTTTTTCTACTCTTCAGTTACTGTACACATTTTTTGCCTTCTCTACTCCTCAATGGGTAGTTCTTAAAACATATTTAGGCAATGATCAAATATTAAAATGGTTTTCTAATACATGTTGGGAATCACATGCTGTAGCAACAAATACAATCCTGGAATCATACATTCAGTTCTCAATGCCTTAGAAAATATTGCTGAAGATCAGACACAAAAAGGATATACCAAAAGAGAAATTGAAAACACCACCAACAAAATGTAAACACAAGAGTATGTATTTATGTTGGCTATGTGGAATAATATATTGCAACATTTTCATGGAATGAGTCAAGCTCTCCAAGATTCAGAAGTAAGTGTAAAGACATGCACAGATCTCTACCAGTCAATAACAAGGTATTTACATGATGTAAAAGAACATTTTGAAAATACAACATGAGAAATACTGCCAAATACTGATGATTAAACAGCTCACCATTGTAGAAACATTAGAAAAAGACAAATAAATGATGCAAGTGCTCCAGAAGTATTGAGTGCCAGAGATCAATTTCACATAACCACAAACTACACCATCATTGATACATTTGAATCTTACATGAAAAGAAGGTGAAAATATATGAAGTGCTTTCAAATACATTTTCATTCTTAAACAATGTGGATATATTTGATGGAGAATGCATGAAGGCATCCAAGAAATGCTAATCCTGATGACTTAAATACAAACATTTATGAAGAAGTGCAATAATTTCATTGTTACATGAGAGCTAAGCTTACAGAGTCAGGAAAGACGAATTTTACTCATGTAGGCATGTATGATTCCAAATAGAAGCTAAAGTAAAATATTTTCCACTGCTGAAATTATTTTATACATATTCCTAACTTTCACTGATCACAAACTGCACAATAGAATGTCCCTAAAGAGACTAAAAAACCCTAAGCATACAATATTGATTCAAGAAAGACTCAATTCATTATCTTTAGTATGTATGGAAGTAGATATTGTTTGGCAGGTTAATTGTGACAAAATCATTGACAGATTTGTAAGAGCGAAGAATATAAATAAATGTGTTTCATTATATTAGAGATAAAAGATTGAGCTAAATAATAAGATATAGCAATTTGTTGTAATCTTTGTTTTCTGATCATTAATTTTTGTGTGTCATCATTTTATTTGTTCATTTGTAGTTATAGCATTGATTATGAAACAAGCATAAAAAATTGAAGTATAAGCCATTTAAAGCAAAATTGATGGAAGTCAATTTTTTGTCATAGGAGAGTAACAGAATTATGCATTGATTTTTTTTTTTTTAATTTTTATTATGATTGGGGTGAAAGTTTACAGGGCAAACTCGTTTTTCATACAGCACTTCACACACATTTTGTCTCATGACATTGATTGGAATTCCCCACAATGTAAGAGCTCTCTTCCCACTTCCTTCCCATAGTTATCTCTTCCCTGTGTCCTTCCCTCCCACACACTTCCATCCCTCCCCAGCCATCTCCCTGTGCATACACGGCCCTTCTGTTCCCCCATAATTGATTGCTCCAAATAGTGTATCTACCTGATGGAAATGTTCAGTGCATATGCCACAGGAATGAGTTCAATTCCAGACCTGAAGAGTAGCTAGGGGCCATAGTCTTAGGGGTCTCACCAGGCTCTATCAGACCAGCAAACCTGGTCTTTTTCTATTTCTTTCTTTTTTTTTTTTTTTTTGTTTTATGATTTTGAGTTTTGTTTGTCATTCTTCTCCCACTCCATGCAGGATCTCCTACAAGGAACCTCTTCTGGGCAGTTGACAGTGGCCACGCACCATCTAGTTCTTCTGGTCTGATGGTTATATAGGTGGAGGATCACATGATCTACTAGTCCCTTGGACTAATTGTTTCCATGAGTCTTTGGTTTTCTTCACTCCTCTTTGCTATGCATGAGGAGAGACCCATCATTGCATCTAGATGGCCTCTTGCAAGCTTTTAAGATCCCAGTCGCTACTCACCAAAGTAGAATGTGGAACAATGTTTTGCATAGTATGTTATGCCAAATGAGCTTGATGTCCCCTGCGACCATGGTTCCGAGCCCATAGGTGCAACTACTCTCTTCCTCTGGGTAGCTGGCTGTGGCCAAGAAGTGACTACTACTTTGTCTTATCAGCTTTACTATATACCTGAACGTTCTTAAGGCACATACAAATACATTTGTAGAAACATTGTCTGCCAACCCTATACATGGTCATGGGCATACTCCCACCTGCTAAGACTACCTGATTGTTCAGCTTGTCCACCCATTTATCCACCCATAGATCAATCCTTGTCATCACTGACAATGCAGTACTGTATATTATGCATTGATTGTTGCAACAACTAAGTTCATTAACACATTTTCTTTGCTGTAGATTATGTGAATTATTTTTTTTTTTGTAGAAAATATCATGTATAGTAAAATATTAGTACTTCATATCCACTAAAAATTTTATCATCCAGTTCATTTCATTCTACTAAAATACTAAAATGGCAATTGTGTTCAACTGCTAATATTATCAAAAAAAAACAAACAAACAACCTCACTGCTGTGGAGTTGGGTCTGATTCATAGTAAACCCTCCTTGGGTTTCCAAGGCAGTATCACTACTGAAGTAGATTGCTCAACCTTCCTTCTGAGGAGTGGCTGGTGGATGTGAACAGCCAGCCTTCTGGTTAGCAGTCAAATGCCTTAGGCATTATGCTACCAGAGCTCCTGCTAATACTATAGTTGCATTAAAAAAAAAAAAAAAAAAGTTACATCGTAGATAGCTAACACACACACATACACATACATGTATATACACATATCTCAATTGAATGCATGAATAAGCAGCAGAGGGTGTACCAGAGATTATCAGTGCTCAGGGCCTTCACAAGGAGCTTTGGTAGTGTAGTACTTAAAACATTCAGCTGTTAATGAAAAGATTGGCAATTTGAACTCATCAGCCTCTCCAAAGGAGAATGATGATGCAGTCTGTTTCCGTAAAGATTTACAGCATTAGAAACTCTATGAGGCAGTTCTACTCTGTTCTATAGCATTACTGTGAGTAATATTCAAGTCAATGGCAGTAGGTTTAGGGCCCTCACATACCTTTATCTGGCCCTAGTTACAAATGTATAGCCACACATACATTCTCTCCCCACTCTTGTTTTTTCCTTATATGTAGCATGTTCTACCATTATGTGCTGGAGATTTTCTTAGATGGTAGCATTCCATAACATTTATTTTGAATTTATTTTTCATATAAAATTATCTTGAACTGTGTTGTTCTTTTAACACCTGCATAGAATTGCATTGCATAGAAAGGACAGAATTTATTTAATCTGTTCTCTATGCTATTCTCAATTTCTTGCAATTAAAATCAGTGCTATCATGAATATATGTGTATATATGCCATTCTCATGAATAGGATTATTTCCTAGAAGTAGAATTTCTGGGTCAAAGAGTGTAAGAGGCTTTAATTTTTATGAGTTTATCAAGTTTTCTCTTTAAGATACTATCTCTATTTAAACTCTAATTGTACGATGTAGCTTGTGTGGTAGTTGAAGTTATGTGTCAACTTGGCTGGGCCTGGTTTTGAGTGACTGGCAGCTGGATGTAGTGATTCCTCATGAAGTGATTCCTCATGACTCCGTGCTGGAATCTGCTGTGAGCGGATAAGGATGTGGTCTGTTTCCAGTATATAAGAAGATGCTTTGAGAAATGTCTCTGGGATTTTTGATATGCTTGGACCCTGCATGTAGCTGAGCCTTCATTCAGAAGCCTGTCATGTTGCCCGCTGACTATTTCTGGACTTAAACTAGTGGCCTGCCATGTTGTCTGCTGATCTTGAGACTGTTTCTGGACTTGGACTAATGGCCTGCCATGTTGCTTGATAATCTTGGGACTGTGCCATTTTACTTATTGACTTTGGATTTATCAGCCTTAGTAGCCAGTAGCTAGGTATCTGAGTTAAGAGACACCTCCAGCTCCAGTGGGCTTGGAACTAGGGACAGAGCTGAAGCCCAAGGTCAAGGGACCTTCACCCAGCCCCTAGAGCTGGCACTTTGAACTTGGACTTCTAGACTCCTAAACTGTAAGAGAATAAATCTCTGTTTGTTAAAGCCACCCACTTGTGATATATCTGTTACAGTGGCACTAAAGAACCAAAGCATCCTGTTCATCCCATTCTTACCAACACACTATGTGACCAACTACTTTTTTTTTTGGCAAAATAATAGGGTTATAAAATGGTTATTTCATTATATTATTAATTTATACTTTTTAAATTCTGAGTTATAATAAGATTTTTTATGTTTTTTTTTTAAATTTTATTTTGATTTGGGTGAAGATTTA
>NW_006921983.1:1599475-1600656 GCF_000298275.1 Orycteropus afer afer | reverse complement strand
CCCTTCAAGGCTCAGGGGTCCACAATTATCTTCTGTGTCTGTGTTAATTGGTTTCCCTTTTCTTTGTGGAAGAGGGTCTGTGCAATCCTTCTGCCTAGTCCGCCATCTTGCTGGAACTCGCAGATTTTTTATGTTTTTATAGGTATAAAAGCTATTTGGATTTTCTTTTCTATGAAGTGTGTATTTACAAAAATTTCTCCTTTTTTTCCCTACTGTGTTGTGCATGTTTCCTTTATTGATTTGTAGAAACACTTTATAAATCATAAATAATCTTTTTCTGTGATATTTTCTGCAAATCTTCCTAGTTTGCATTTCTTTGGACTATAATTGCTTTTCTCATGAAGATAATTTTTTTATACTTGTTGAGTACAGCTTATCAATTTTTATGTTAACCTTAGAAGAGCCTTCCATAATATAAATTTTTTTAAAAATATTATTCCATGTTTTCTGATATTTTAGGTCTTATATTTAAAAAAACTTTTATTATTCTGACATTTATATTTGAGTAGGGAGTGACAAGAGCTATAATGCATTTTTTTTCCAGATGGTAACCCAATTGCTCCAACACTATTTATGATATCATCCACCTTTCATCCCACTAATTTGAAAATCTACCTTTATTGTATAATAAATTTTAAATGCATTTGATGTTGTTAATGGACTTTGTATTACATTCAACTAATTCATGTCTTAAGGTAATACAGTTTTAATAATTTTATTTTTATGATAGACTTTAATACCTGGAATGCATTACTACTCTTCATCTGCACAATTGTAGTTTCTGGTTGTAGAGTTTTTTTATTTGTTTGTTTTAATGTGAACTGAAATTATCTGGTATTTTTTTTTGCCATTCTTTAACTTCCCAAATTTTTGAGTCACTTTTAGGTGTGCTTCTTGTATACCATATGACTATGATATTTTTCATTCAATATTGTCCTTGGTGAAGTGTCTATTCATGTCTTCTGCCCATTTTTTAATTGGATTGTTTGTCTTTTTGTTATTGAGGTATTGGAGTTTTCCATAAATTCTAGAGATAAGTCCCTTGTCAGATAAGTCATTGCCAAATATTTTTTCCCAAACAGTAGGTTCTCTTTTGACTCTTTTGGAGAAGTCTTTGGAAGCACATAAAAATTTAATTTTTAGAAGGTCCCAATCATCTGGTTTCTCTTCTGCTGTTTGTG
>NW_006921983.1:1591334-1598195 GCF_000298275.1 Orycteropus afer afer | reverse complement strand
GATGTCTTTGCCTGGTTTTGGTATCAAGGTTATGCTTGCTTCATAAAATGAGTTAGGGAGGATTCCATCCTTTTCTATGTTTTGGAATAGTTTGAGTAGAATTGGTATCAGTTCTTCTCTGAATGTTTTGTAGAATTCTCTCATGAAACTGTCTGGGCCAGGACATTTTTCGGTTGGTAATTTTTTGATGACCTGTTCAATTTCTTCTTTTGTGATGGACCTGTTCAACTTTTCCACATCAGCCTGTGTTATTCTAGGTAAGTGGTGTGTTTCTAGAAATCTGTCTATTTCTTCCAGATTTTCAAATTTGTTAGAGTAGAGTTCTTCATAGTATCCCAATATTATCTTTTTGATTTCAGTTGGCAGAATCAAGACCTGATCTCACTCCATATAATCCTATTCCTACAGTGTTCCCCACACAGTGAATGGCAAGTCCAATTTTTCAGGCCCAGATACTTAGAAATATCCTTGACTTCTCTCTTTTGTAGTCCACATCCAATCTGTCTGAAACTGTTGTTAGCTCTACACTTAAAATATATCCAGTATCCAACTTCTTCTTGTCATTTCTAACACTATCACCTCAGACTTAGTATCTACTTATACAAAATAAAAGACTAAGTAATTCCATTTACTGAAGTCTATGCAGATTTAATTCTGTATAGGTTGTTTCTTGCTCATGGTGCCTTATTTCCTTATGCAATTTATCATTTTTAAGTGTGAACTCATGTTTATTGGTATTTTATCTGTGGAGCTATTCTGAGGCTTGGTTTGAAGTTAGGCTCTTCTGGAGAGAATTTTTATTTTCTTCTTCAAATGTTTAGGTGCACTAGGGCAATCTACTTCCGTACTGACACTGCCTCGGCAACTCAACGAGGGGTTGCTATGAGTCAGGGCTGACTCGACGGCACATAACTACAACACAAAAACAGTATGCCCAAATCATTTGAAACCAAAACCTTCCCTTGAGGTTTATATGCTACCAGGAAATTGAATCTGAAGTACAAAACTGCACCAGGAAATTTTTGGTTTTGAAAACTCATGGATGATATTTTTGTCCTTTCTGCTCAAGATGGAAAGCTTGCAGGTTCTTGGTATGTAATTTTTCCTGATTCATGTGAAGCCTCTTGGTTAAGTACATTAAAAGTAGTTTCCTTATGAGTACATATAAATTGCTACAAAAGAACCTCATTGAAATTTGATTTGAGGTTACAAAGCACCATATTATACATCCATTTGAATTGAATTTATTCTCTCATATTTACGGTTATGAAGGGAGTCTCTTTTAGGTCCACTGCATTGAATTTGTCTCCTATTCTCCACACCCTAAGTGTCCATGTATCCAAAGGTTAAGTTAACCTGGTTTATAAAATCCCCTCAAAGCACAGTTGGTTTTTGTTTTTTTCTTTACTTCTCTGTCAGTCCTGACAAATCAAGAATTCACCTCCTTCTGGCCCTTCTGGTAGGGTCACTGTACTCTACCAGCCTGCCTCAATATCTCTTACCCTCATTCTTCTGCTGGCTCAATAAAGCCGTTAATAGGGCTACAATTGAAACTACTGGATGCTATTCTGACCACATCTCTAGAACTAGATCTTGCAATCATGTCTGTTTTCCATTCTTATTCTGCCTTAGTTCAAACTCTTGAGTTAGATCTTGTCTATTTATCCTTGTAAAGTTCCTCCACATTGCTACTGGTGAGCAGAACATAACTATTCACAAATAAATCCTGAGTTACAACATTGAAGAGTTTGAACTTTAGTTCTTAGTGACATATTATAGTATGAGCCAAAGTATGCCAGAGAATAAACTCAACTCAAATAGATGTATAACAACATGGTGCTTTGCAATCTCAAATGGAATTTCAATGAGGGTCTTTTAAAGGTTCTTTAAAGGTTCTTTTGCAGGCATATTCATTGAGTTTCAGAAAGTAGAACGAGCTTCTGAGGAATATTCTGTGTAAACTCACTGAAACAGCTGACCTGTGCTGGACTGTTTTTTCAAATGGAAATGAAAATGAAAAGGGAAATCCTGCAATCATGTGAGACACACTTTGGGACTCCTTCCTATGCTACCGACTCCCACCTCATCATTCCTGCTCTTGTCCATAACTTTGGAGGAGAGTTGAAGAAAGAAGAGATATTTGTTATGGTTTTAAAAAGAGACAAGACAATGGATAAAAGAAAAGTAAATAAAACAACATATCAAAAGAGCTGGGCTTATTGTAAAACTTTTTTTTTTTCCCTCCAGTGGGTATTACCTTGAATAAGTTAGATCATATGGTGCACATTTCTGCTATTGATAGACCTCTAAAGATTACTCTGCAAAGGTAACTACATATAGGATAGATAGTACTAAGAATTCTTTCAAAGGGAACACATGAAAATGAAGAAACAGAAGTCTTATTGCTATTGTTATTTTTGGATTACTTTTAAGCTAATATTTAAGACCATATTCACATGTAACATGAAGTTTCATGATAGGTAGAGGATAAAGTAAAATGGAAATGTCAATTGGTTGCCACTTTCTCTTCTTCTTCTTTCCAGCTGGTGCAACTCTGTCATTCATCTGGACCCAAAGAGATGTGGCAACAGGACCCAAGTTTAAAAAGGGGGAATCATTTTTCAAAGATTCCAAAGGGACCAGCCCTCCGTAAATGATTGGGATAGGTTGATTTTCTTTGGAATCATTTCAGCTATTCTCTATCTCACTCTACACTCTTGATGCATTCTTCTTAAGAATATATCTGTTACCAGTCATTGTGTATCTGACTGACCAATAATATCTAAGCCTCGGTCAGAATCCTTTTTTTTTTTTTTTTGGTCAGAATTCTTGATATACACAAGAGGTTGAATTGAGCTTCTTCTTTCTTTGTTGGGTAAAAACAGGATAAGATGTAATGTATATGCAAGTTCCAGGTAAATGAGAAAGATTACAAGAAATTGAATGACTCATGACTGGACAATATTTTAGTAGTATAGAAAATTGTATAACCTATTACAAGTATGGATGGAAAGAGAAATGTCTTGTTTTCAATGTGAAAAAGTTCCACTTTGGCAACATATGAAAAATGGAGCTCCATATTTATTTCTGACCACATAATTCTTAGGTCTAGCAGTTCTTCCCTCTGAAAATAAATTGTGTTTAAAAATGAGATGATTGAATCATAAGATTTAGCTATTTGTAACAAATTACACAAAACTGAGTAGCTTGAAAGAATATTTGTTATCTCGTAGTATTTGTGGATCTGTCATCTAGAAATGTCCTGTAACTCACATTCTCTCACTAGACATCAATTAAGGTGTTGACTGGGGCTGTTTCTCATCTGAGGGATCGACTGGAGCAATATTAACTTCCAAGCTCACTCACATGGTTGTTGGCAGGAGTCAGTTCTCTGCCTCGCTCCTTAATGGCTACTTTCCAGAAGCTACCCTCAGATTTTGCCATAAAGAATCTCCAATATGGCATCTGCCTTCATCAAAGCATACAAGCCAAGAAGTGAACAGAGAAAGAGTGTCAGCAAGCTGGAAGTCATAGTCTTTTGTAACCTAATAACAGAAGTGACATACCATCAGGTTTGCATTATTTTTTTAAAAGGATCCATCTTACACTCACAATGAAGAGATTATACAAGGGCATGATGAGAAGAAGTCTGAGATCATTGAGGACTATCTTTAAAAGCTGACTGTCACACCAAGTTTAGCCAGAAATTAACCATTCAGAGGAAAGCAAAATATCTTCAGTTCTTGTTATTCAGTAGTCTTCACTTGATCTGTCAAGGGAGGGTTTTTCTACTAGTGTGTTTGCATTTAAATCCTCGTATGAAAGCAGGGGCACTCAGAGACTTTCCCTACAAGCCTCTTTCAATCCAAGAATGAGTTGAAAACAGCAGTTGACTACAGAAAGTAGGAGTCAGCAGCCCCCACAGCCTCAAAGAAAGCCTGGAATACTTTGTCCCAATCTAAGACCGATCCCAAATGTGTTGACATTAATGCTACCAGCTTGGCACATGGCTGAGGATTTTATGTACTCTAGTAATTCCTATAAAACCCTATATCATTAATTATCCAATACACAGAAACTCTTAAATGGATGATAAAATGAGGGATAATTAATGACTTTCCATGCAAACCTGCTCATTTGCCAGTGGAAATCATTGGCTAGAGAAGTTGCTTCAGTACTCACGTGGCTGGAGAAGTCAGTTTCCTAATCTTCCAGAATGCTTGGGAACCTCCTCTTTCTGAGATAACCAGGTAGCATCCATCTGCTGCATGCTAGTTTTGAGTACCACTAGTTAGTTTTTGTTTCCACAACTCAGACTCCTCTGGGAAAGGCACTGATGCCTTGTGTAGCTCCAAACCAACATAGTCACTACTCAGCTAACAGTAAATAATGACCCCAGTGGTGGAGAGGGACGCACTATTACTGAAGTGCACACCAATGAGCAGAAGCCAGAGGTCAGGAAGATTGTGAGAGGAGTGTCATGTTCCACACAGCCTGGACAACACCTGAAAGCAAATGTTTTCACTGATAATAACTTTGCTTTAAAATTTGGAAGGAGTTCTGGTGACACTGTGGTTAAAGCACTGGGTTCCTAACCAAATGGGCAGTGGTTCAAACTCACCAGCTGCTTCTTGGGAGAAAGATGAGGCAGTCTCCTTCTGTAAAGATTTACAGCCTTGGGGACCCTATGGGGTAGATCTACTCTGTCCTATAGGGTAGCTATGAGTTGGAATCAACTCGATGACAGTGAGTTTGATTTTGTGGTTTTAGACTTTGAGAGTGAATTTCCCCTGTGAAAAGCCCACCCTACTTCTTCCACAGGAGCTATGGTAGCGTAGTGCCTAAGGCACTTGACTGCTAACCAGAAGGCTGGCGGTTCAAACCCACCAGCCACTCCTTGGAAGGAAGGTTGGGCAATCCTACTTCCGTAGTGATACTGCCTCGGAAACCCAAGGAGGGGTCGCTATGAGTCAGGTCCAACTCGAGGGCAAATAACAACAACAACAACACTTCTCCCGCAGTGTAAACTATCGTGTGTGTGTGCGTGTGTGTGTGTGTGTGTGTGTGTGTGTAAAGGAGCTGTGGAGATAGAAAGTGAGAGACAGAAGAAGGAAAAGAAAAGAGAAGATAAAGTGAGATTACAAAAGAAAATAGTTGTTATCAACCTCTGCTAACTTATTAGCACCCCGATACTAATCAATAATAACTTTAAATGTTCCTAAAAATACTATTCTATGAGTGCAATACCTTTTGTGGTTAGCTGACCAGAATTGACATTGCTCCAAATTAGACAGTAGTCATGATACAGTTGAACATATCATTATTAAATTAAAGACAAAACAAAGCAATAAAACACCAGGAAAACAATGATGTCTGTTTATATCGATTTTCACAAGAACAGTTCATGTTGCCTTTGATTCATAGCTATTGCATTAAATTGGACCTCTTAGTATATGGAAGAAAAGAAAAACTGAAGATTTAACTTAAGTGTGATAAATGATCATGATAAAATCAACAAATTACACTTTGATAAACATTCATCTCTCGTGAGATATTAAGAACACTGGCCCAATAACATAACTTCCTAAGGGGGTACTCTATTAATTTGTGGGAAATCAATGAGCAGTAATGACTTTTGACATCTGACTGCTAACCAGCAGCTGAAGGTTCAAACCCACCAGCCACTCCTCAGAAAGAAGATTGGGCAATCTACTTCTGTAGAGATACTGCCTCAGAAACCCAAGGAGGGGTCACTATGAGTCAGATCGGCTCGACAACAGTGAATTACATTTTAAATTTATCTTAAGATTTTTCTCAAAACCTTAATTCCAGCTTGGAAAAGCCATATTGCAATTGGCTGGATTATTAATTTTCCCATAGTTAAGATTGGTCAGATGTTTACCCATCCTGTGTTTTAAACAACCTCTGTCATGTGGTTTCACGTAGTTAATTGTTTTGATTGTTGCTTTTACACAGGATGCATGTCTGATTTTTTTCTTGTTTTATCTCAGCATTTTAAATCCTGTGAGGTAGGTAGAAGCCCTCTGCTCTCTCTTCTCACCTCAGTTCACCCCAATTTCCTAGAATTTAACCTAATTTTGCAATCAGAAGAAAACTTTGACCAAGGCAAGGCACCCAAAAGGTAAAAAGTAATGGCAACTTGAATCCCTTTCGCTTTCTCTCTTCCATTCACAGGCAGTTTGCCCTGCTACAAATTGCAAATAGGCCTGAGGCAAGAGGAATAACTTGTAAATCATTCAGATGGATTGTAGGTTTCAACATAGTGTGGATACAGGTTTTGAGGTAATACTGGTCTTCGAGTGGAAGTAAGAATCGAGCATATTAATTTCCATCACCCACCACTCATCTGTCAGTTTGTCATACTGTGGTGGCTTGCATTTGCTGTGATGCTGGAAAGTACCAGAAAGATGTTTACCTGTGTTTTATTGACTATGCAAAAGCATTTGACTGTGTGGATCGTAACAAATTATGGATAACATTGAGAAGAATGGAAATTCCAGAATACTTAATTGTGCTCATGAGGAAATTTTGCATAGACCAAGAGGCTGTCGTTTGAACAGAACAGAAGCATTCTGGATGTTTTAAAATCACAAAAGGTGTGTGTTGTATCTATTGACCATACTTACTCATTCTGTATACTGAGCAAATAATATGAGAAAGTGGACTCTCTGAAGAAGAGCACAGCATCAAGATTGGAGGAAGACTCATTAACAACCTGTGATAGCAGATGATACCACCTTGCCTCCTGAAAGCAGAGAGTACTTAAGCACTTACTGATGAAGATCAAAGTCTACTACAGCCTTCAGAATGGATTATACCTCAATATAAAGCAAAAAAAAA
>NW_006921983.1:1588686-1590744 GCF_000298275.1 Orycteropus afer afer | reverse complement strand
TGGTGGTTCAAACCCACCAGCCACTCCTTGGAAGGAAGGTTGGGCAATCCTACTTCCGTAGTGATACTGCCTCGGAAACCCAAGGAGGGGTCGCTGTAAGTCGGGGCCGACTCGACGGCACATAACAACAACAACAACAACAACCAGAAGAATGAACAAACAAGTTTCTGAGGAAGTATAGCCAGAATGCTCCTTAGAAGAAAATGCATCTTATTCTCCTCCCAGCACTTCAGGTCCCATTCCTCCACCCTAATGCTAATTTAATGTACTTTACCATGAGATCAACAATATTAGTGTTAGTAATGCCTCCCCGGGAGCTAAATGTTAAAATTGTCATATACTGGGGCTATTAGCTGCAAAGAATCCAATATAATTGAGACACTTTCACTTCTGTGATGCTTTCCATTAATCACTATTAACAGCTAAAGACTGTCAAAACAGACAAGTAATGTGTACTATTGAGAGCAACTAATTAAATCAGAGCTTTGACATTTTAATCTCAGTAATTTCCATTGCTGGAGAAATGAAGCATATGAAGATAACCTAGAATTCATAGACACACATACTCACAATGTATATAATGGCCATGTTCATAAAATGATTCTTTGAGATTATGAATGGGAGAAGACATTCCTACGAGGATGAGGACTCAGACAAAGGCATTCCTCTACTTTGACATCTTCTGTCCACCACTGGGTTGGTCTAAGACCCTGGGAAGTAGATAATACTTTTTTATACTTTCTAGAGAAACATAATCTCCCAAAGCTGTCAGCTGTTAGCATACAAGTATTTTAAACATAAAAGGCATTTTAGTGCTCAGGGAAGGATGGCATGTAAGGGAATTCTAGTGTAGGCAAAAAGTTGCTGAGTTCATACAAAATTAATTGACTCAGAGTTCTCTATATTAATGGGTCTGTTTAGTTCACATAAACCACATGGCTAATGAATTTTCTAAACAACTTTGAAATGCTGGGATCCATCTTGCTAGAATTGTCATATTAAAGGAAACACCTGGATTGATCATTTTCCCCTCTTTAATGTCAGTATTGACTTTGGCCTTAAAATGACAGGTTTAAAGACCATCATTAGTCTAAACTACAAACAGATTATATATTGATATAATAAATGTTTACCTTTAATTTTTGTCTTAGTATCTTCTTGTAAATGGGTATCAAACCCATGTTGAAACTATTTATTAAAGCTTTTCTATAAAATGTCTAGGTTGCAAATGAAAATCTTCTTGACTTATCAGAGGAAGAAAAGGGAAGGGAAGGGAGGCTCAGAGGGAGGGTTTGGTTCTGCATGATGAGCACCCAGCTTGGCTAAACCCTCCTCTGCCCCCAAACATATTGTGCATGTCCCCTTCAGGCTCTTTTTGCTATATTGCCTCTCATTCCAAACATAGTACTTTTTTTTCTCCATGCCTATAGGATCTGCCAGTCTTTTCAAAAACAAGGCTAAAACAACACTTCCCATGTGATGCCACCACAGAGGTGAATCTACCAAAACACAATGAGTGTTTCCTTCTCCCGACTTGCTACCAACTTGTGTGACACTTACCCAATGATGATTTTTACTGTTACAGTAATTTCACATATAAATCATCTCTAGATACTAGTGTCTGCTTGAGAGAAGAGACTGTTCTCTTTCTTGCCTCTACCCACAAAGCATAGCTCTGTGCAAATAAAAAAGGTTTAGCACATACTGCGTGATGGGAATGTTGCTGCTGTTAGATGCTGTCAAGTCAGTTCTGACTCATAGCGACCCTATGTACAATAGAAGAAACACTGCCCAGTTCTGTGCCATTCTCACAAAATCTTTGCTATGCTTGAGCTCATTGTCGCAGGCACTGTGTCAACCGATCTCACTGAGAGTCTTCCCATTTTTTGCTGACCCTTTACTTTTTTTTTTTTTTTTTAATTGTGATTTGGGTGAAGGTTTACAGAGCAAATTTACTTTCCATACAGAGGTTCACATATACTTTGTCTCATGACATTGACCACAGTTTACCACAATGTAACATCCCCCCTCCCACTTCCTCCCCATAGTTACCTCTTC
>NW_006921983.1:1580632-1582986 GCF_000298275.1 Orycteropus afer afer | reverse complement strand
CAGAGTCTTCAGAAGCTTGTAGATAAATTAATGTGAAAATCAAGTTGTCCACCATATCAGTCACAGCTTTTGGAAAAAATTGTTAAAAAAAAAAAAAAAATAAAAAAAAAAAAAAAATACAACTTCTCAGGAGAAAGAATTCATCCTGAAATAGCTTCCCTTGGCACACTTAGATGTGCTGCTTGCCTTTTCTGTATTTGAGACAGAATGGAATAAATTAGTTGAGAGCAAAATAAAGATTCTAAGGAGACAGAGGAGTTCCTGGGTAGTGTAAACAGTTTTGTGCACATCTACTAAACAACAGGTTGGAGGTTGGAGTCCAACTGGAAGTGCTTCAGAAGAAAGGCCTAGCAATCTGCTTCAAAAAGTCACAGCCATGAAAACCCTATAGAGTATAGCTCTGCTCTGACACACATGGTGTTGCCATGAGTCAGAATTGACTTGATGGCAACCTGTCAGTTGGTCAAGGAGACAGAGGGGATAAACAAGTCAGTGTTAGATTCGTCAAATGGTCAAGGAGACATAGGAGAAAAAAGAGAGTCAGGAATTCTATGTCACTGGAGATATCTTCAACTGATATAAAGTTCTCTGCTCATGGCAGGGACTCTATAGCTTATGAGAAAGTCAGGGTAGCCCATGGTTCATTATAAAATAAGAATAAATCTCAGATGTCATCAAGGCCAAAGATAGGTGACTCTGGACTTCCTGCTGAGGAGCATTTCCTGCTTTATGTACCTGGACATGGACAATTGAGAAGAAGCCTTCTTTGAGGAGAATACAAAACTCCTCTGATAATTATTGATCTGCAGATATATGGCAACAAAGATGCTACAAGAAAAAAATCAGGAATGGATCTGGTAACTCAGAAGTCTTGTGTGAACTCAACAGAAATTATGGTCATCTCTTACAGACTTAAAAGTGTGTGTGTATTAGGAAATGCAACAAATTAAGTGTTCAAAGTCTGAGAAGTCTCGGTTTGAAGGCTATGTCCACTAATCACCAGCTATATGACTTTGAGTAAGTTAACACCTCGAGATTCAGAATTCCGTGTAAAAAATGAGGATAATATCAACTACTCAGAGTTGCTGAGAGGATTCAATCGGATGATGAAGGTAAAGCATTAATCATAGTCAAGTTAACATCACAATTAACATATTAATTGCTCAATATATAGTCACTGACAATTGAGGATAAAAAAAATCTAATGAAATCCGATATTAGTAATTTACCATGACACTCTGCCTTTTGAACACTTAGTTTAAGTTTTAAAAAAATTACCAAGTATGTAACTGATACAAAAACTATGTGTAGCATACTTAATTTTCAAAAAGACTACAAGAGCCTTAAAGATTCTCTCTCTCTCTCTCTCTCTTTTTAAATTGTGATTTGGATGAAAGTTTACAGAACAAATTCATTTTCTATACAGCACTTCACATACATTTTATTTCATGACAGTGAATGCAATTCCCCACAATGTAACAGCTCTCTTCCCACTTCTTCCCTGTAGTTACCTCTTCTCTGTGTCCTTCTTTCTTATATATTCCTGCCCCCGGGCTATCTTCTATGCAAATACTACTTTTCTGTTTTGCCATGATTGATCATTCTAAGGAGCATATCTACTTGTTGTATATGTTCATCCTATATGGCCTGTCTACTGTTTGGCTGGAAGCTATGGGAGTGAGTTCAATTCTAGACCTGAAGGGTAACTACCAAAAAAACAAACCAAACACTGCTGTCAAGTCGATTTTGACTCATAGGCAGTATCACTATGGCAGTAGATTGCCCCATCTTCCTTCCGAGGAGTGGCTGTTGGGTTTGAACTGACACCCTCTGGTTAGCAGTCAAATGCGTTAGGCACTACTCCATCAGAGCTCCTAGGAAGAGCCTTAAAGATTGTCTTGTCTTTAACACCAATTCCATTTTAAGGAATGTATAGTAATAAAAATAACCACAGATGTACAAAATGATTTATGGATCAGGATGTTCATTGCAGATTAATTAGTATTATGTAAATATTAGAGTCACCACCTGTGTTAGACTGGGTTCTCTAGAGAAACAAAACCAGTAAAGCTTATAGAGAGAGAGAAAGAGAAATTTATCTTAGGAAAATGGCTCATGACTTACAGAAGCTGGCAAGTCCCAAGTTCTTGGATTAAACATCAAGCTGGAGGCTTTTCCTGACTTTCCTAGCTGCAGGGGCTGAGGTGCTCAAGGTTGGCAGGAAGTACACTGGCCGTTTTTTTTATTTTATTTTATTTTATTTTGATTTGGGTGAAGATTTACAGAGTAAATTCACTTTTCATACAGCAGTTCACATATACTTTGTCTCATGTCATTGACCAAAATTTACAATG
>NW_006921983.1:1543076-1576267 GCF_000298275.1 Orycteropus afer afer | reverse complement strand
TCAAGGCTCAGGGGTCCATGATTATCTTCTGTGTCTGTGTTAATTGGTTTCCCTTTTCTTTGTTGAAGAGGGTCTGTGCAATCCTTCTGCCTAGTCCACCATCTTGCCGGAATCCTCACACTGGCCGTTGACTCCAACAAATGATGAATCCAAGTTCTCCAGGCCAAATGGTGGATTGTTTACTCTTGGACAGTTGTAGGCAGCACAGTAGAATCCTGATCCACAGAAGAGTGTCTCTTTTCCCATGATGTCCATAAATATACTGGAAGCAGGCCACACCCCTAGAGAAACTTTCTTTCAATGGATTGGCTGCTGAAAACATATTCATTTGATCCCATCATGGGAATAACTACATCACAACTGCTTAAACCACCCAGAATTGTGGTCTAGCCAAGTTGACACACATCTCCAACTATCACACCATCCATATGTCAGTCATATTGTAGTGACTTCCATGTTTCTATGATGTTAATAGCTATGTCACTGGTATTTTAAATGCCAGCAGAGTCACCCATGTTGGAAAGGTTTCAGTGGAACTTCCTGGTTAAAACAGACTGGAAAGAAAGGCCTGGTGACCTATTTCCAAAAATCAGCCAATGAAAGCCCTGTGGATCATAGCTGTAGATAACATGACATATAGCTACAAGATGAGTCCCCTAGGTTGGAAGGCACACAAAATATACAGAGGTAACAAGTACACAGTGGCCATGATGATGAAGTCAAGCATACCAGTGGTCAGGAACATGGTGCAGGACCAGGTCATGTTTTGTTCTATTGTACATGGATTTGCCATGAGTGAGAGCTGACAATAAAAACAATAAAGCTTAGAAAAAATCTAAACATGCAACAATAAGGGCTTGGTTAAGTAAATTGTGATATCTTTCTAAAACAAAATAACATATATTCCCTTTAACAAGAATGTTTAATGTTATGGGAAAATACTCAAAGTATATTATCAAGTAAACAATAGATTGTATGATATATTTATTATATGTTTTGTATGTTTATGCTTAAAAGAGAGAGAAACAATGAAAAAATGAAAAAAGAGAAGTCTAGAAAAATATATCACAGTATTTAGAGATTAATAGATTGAATATTATGGGCAATTTTTACTTTTTTATTGTTGCTGTTGTTATGCGCCATCAAGTCAAACCCAACTCATAGCGACCCCTCCCTGGGTTTCCGAGGCAGTATCACTATGGAGGTAGATTGCCCCATCTTCCTTCCGAGGAGTGGCTAGTGGGTTTTATTCACCAGTCTTCTGGTTAGCAGTCAAGTGCCTTAGACACTATGCTATCAGAGAGCCTACTTTTTTATATTTTCTCTATTTTTCTAATTTCCTATTAGAAATAGAGGAAAATCATTAAAATATTCAGTATTTTATAATAATGATTAAAATTTAACAAGAATAAAGGAACAAGAATCCATATAGTGTTCTATGTTAAGTCCAAAAAATAAAACTCTGTTTCAAAATAAATAAATAAATAAAAACTAGTTTAGTAAATTATTGTGCAAAAATATTTTGGGATTTCAGCCATATGTTGGTCTCAATCTGAATCATCAATAAGACATAATTTCTCCAAAAAATACTTTTAAAAAGCCTATTATCTGTTAATCATTTTGCAAGGCCAATATAGTTTAGAACATGTCTTAAGGATTGTATTATTTTAAGAGAAGTGTTGATAAACTTGAGAGTGACTAGTTGGAGAAACCAGGATGGTAAACATTCTGGAAACCATGCCACAGTTGACATCTGAATACCATTAACCCACACTAAGAAGTTTCATAAAGGATATGATAGGTGACTTCAACTATCTGAAGAGCTGCCTTCTTTTAAATATGACTCTAGAGGAAAGAATCAGAACTAAGAGTCAAAAGTACCACAGAGACAGATTTTACTCTAAATGAAGAATGATTTCTAATCATAGGCTATCTGGGAATGGTGGGGAGTGGTCAAGGGTGTTGAACGATAATCCTTCAGGGTCCCCAGTACATGGAGATGGAGCTTGTATCCCACTCTGAGAGCAGTATCATTATTTTTCAGACTAAGCACTCCTTATTCCCAGTGTCAATTAGTTTCCAGACCCGTCATCATCTTCACCACATCAAAACACCAGGCTAAGTTATGCCAACACACTTGTTTCCCAGGCTCCCCGGCTCAGCTGGTAGCAGTTAAGCAGTGCAAATACAGTTGTACCACCTACTGCCATCAAGTTGATTCTGATTCATAGCAACTCTTTAGGACAGAGTAGAACTGCCACATAGGGTTTCCAAGGCTGCAAGTCTTCACAGAAGCAGACTGCCTCATCTTTCTCCTTAGACTAGTTGGTGGGTTCGAACTATAAACCTTTAGGTTAGCAGGCCAATGCTTTAACCACTACTCCATCTGAGCTCCTTAAATACAGTTATAGTCTTAAAAAGTCAAAGAAGCCATAGAATGTGTTGCTATTGAGTTAGCTCTAATGATGTTGCCCCATCCTTAGACATCTCCATGATGTTTGATATGTTTGAGTTCATGGTTGAGGTTATTGTGTCCATCCAACTCATTGGGAATTTCCCTCATTTTCAATGACCATTTACTTTATCAAACATGATTTCTTTTTCTGGCAATTGGTCTTTCCTGATGACATGTCCAAAGCAAGATAGCCAAAGTCTCTGCATCCTCACTTCTAAGAACATCTAAGTTGTATTTCTTTTAAGACTGGTTCATTTTTCTGGTAGTCCACGGTATATAAAATATTCGTCACACCCATCACAGCTTAAATACTTCATTTCTTCTTCTGTCTCTTTTCATTACCCAGCTTCTGCATGCATCTGAGGCAAGTAGAATACAAGTTTCTCTCTGCTATTCAAAAGTAGAGCAGCTCCTATGAAACTTTTCATAAGCCAAAATGGCATAAAGCAAAGAAACAATTACCATTAATTTATATGGGAAAATATTTTGAGATTCCCAGACCAAAAGTAACCTCCCAATCCACACCAAATAACACAAAACCTAAAATAACACTAACATAGTAAAACCAGAAATTATACTGTAAATACTTAGCTTATATAAGGTGGAAATAATATATGTACCATGTAGTTTCTGATGAAGTAACATGCTAATGCCACTCTCACTGCTCAAGGTGCACTCTGCCTCTTTAACAGCTGGCTGCAAAACAAACTCTGAATGCTAGCTTTTGCCTTTTTTTCGTAAAACCCAAAATTCTCTTTGGATTTCTTTGGTTCATGAAAACAGGTACTAATGTAAGTCATTTGTAAAAGTGAAGTGGCGTACAGTGAACTTTCAAAAAGTAGGGGATACTCAGCTCTGGTGGTGTAGTGCCTACGGCATTTGACTGCTAACCAGAAGGCTGGTGGTTCAAACCCACCAGCCACTGCTCACAAGGAAAATTGGGCAATCTACTTCCATAGTGATACTGCCTTGGAAACCCAAGGAGTGATCGCTAACCTACTTGACAGCCGTGAGTTTTTAATTATCCAAGGTTAGTAAGTAAGGGGAAAAGACACCTTAAAATAAATTCACTTAAAACAAAAACCAAAATTTTCTTATAAACAGCCAAAAAAGAAAAAAAAAAAAGATTGGATACTTATTTAGATAAAAATAAAACTAATAGTGTGGAAGTACATGTTTTTCTTCTAGTTAACAAACTATAATTATATATTAATTTAGAAATAGAAGAATGAAATAAACAATACATAATAAGTGAATATAAATAAATAAATCTAACACTGAATATGTGTGTCATAATCTTCCTGACAAAGGTGCATGGTAACTTGATATAACATGCTTCACTTCACATTTGAATTTCATAGAGTTATCAAAAAGGAATTATTTTTGAGTATACAAAATAATTAAGAACATCAATTTTCTTGAGATTCTTTTGAAATTTTCCATTAAAACATCCTCTTTTGAATGCTTATTTTATCACCATCTTTTCAATTTCCATCTCTCCAGTTGTTAATTGGGCAAACTCTGTCATATCTCACATGATATGTGAATCTTGTCAATTTGCTTATGATGTCAATAATTCCTTTCACTAACTTTATATCTACCATTTTGCCATATTTTCATTCTTTGAAACTAATTTGCATTGTATTTGCCATGTTTTATTGGACATTTCAACATCAGACCATCAGTGACTGACTGGTCAAACGAGACTTTGAGCTTGGCTGGTGACCTCATGTATGTAAGAGTAGAACTGTGTTCCATAGCATTTTCAAAGGCTGTTTTTTTGCAAGTAGATCACCAGGCCTTTCTTGCAAGCCATCTCTGGGTGGATTTGATCCTCTAACCTTTTGGTTAGCAGCCAAGTGTGTCATTCAGCTTCCTAAAGTTACAGCTATGACCAGTTTACAATACCCAAGAACTACTGTGGGAAAGATAGTGGAGACTAATTTTATAAATGATAAAGTCATTAGTAAGTATTTTTCAATCCTTTGATGATTCTTCCTCCATCTGCAACCTTATAACTAAAGGAAATCAGATATTTAGCACGAGGATAATGAGGATCATCTGTATTTCACATAATCCCTATACAGGTGGAAGAGACATGCAAGGGACTCAGAGATATAGAAGTTTTATATGAAGGAAACTTTCTTCATTGATAGAGCTGACATAAATAAACAAACAAACATCCAGTATATGTCACTCTTCCCTATTTGAAACACTTGGGACCATTTTATTTCAGATGTTAGAAAGGTGATAAGGAGTACCTACTAAATATTATATAACAAATCCAGGAGGATCTGGAACAGTGTCTATAATCATACACATGAATACTTCTGCAATGAAACATGAATATTCACACTAGGTGGGAAACAGAAAGATTCAAAATAGTCTCATGTCAGTTCAGGACAAGATTTGCTACCAAATGAGTAATGAAAAGTATTTAGTGTCTGGAGCACTTGAGGTTGGAGATAAGAGATTGTGGACCAGTCCTTTGTACATTGCATTTGACAACACTGAGAAGATCAAAGTGGCCTGTTCATTTTCATGCAGGTGGAAACAGAGTTTGCATTCGAACCCAAGACTTTTGTTTCCAATTTAGATCATTCTTCACTCTGCTGAGTTGTGATGTCCATGTTGACAGAAGCCAAGACTTTGATGTTAAGGTGGTGGGCACTCAAAGGTGCTCTGGAGACCTACTGAGAAGCACAACAAAGACAACTGCTGTTTTGGAAAATGTGACCAAGGAAAAGCTCCTCCTGTGCTTTTTTTAGCTACTAAACAAATTCTGAGCTGCTTTAATAGAGAAATATGGCTTAATCTTCTATTTTTCCATGAGGATGAGCATAACATGCTGAGTTATGTTGAAGGTTATCAATTCTGGTTTAAATAATCAGCTTTTACCAGTTGGGAAAGAAAAGCAAAGGGAAATTTTAATATGGAGGGAGGTCTTCCTAACCAAGAATAGAGAGACTAATTGACCTCTACTGCCTTTAGAGATTAAATAAAACAAGAAAGAACAGAAAAATGAGAGTTGTGAAAACATGAATTCCTTATTGAATACAAAAGAAAGGAAGAGTTGTTGAAGATTTAAAGGGGTGGTGGGTCAGACCTTGAGGCCCCATTTCTCTGAAGGGCTTTCTTAGACTTTTGACCTCAATTGGTCTTGCAATTCAGAAAAAAAGATCAAGATCAGCTATTTAAGAAACACTTGATGCCTAAGATGTCATCAGGTGTTCTCCTTCTGCCCTTAAAATCATATGATGTGGGCTGACAAACAGTTAGGGGAAGGAGGGAGTCAAAGGGTAGGGAGAATCCCTTATTTGTATCATGTGCTGATTTCCATGGTAGAAATAATCCCAGCATGACCAAGTTCAAGCTCCCAAAGATTTAACAAACAGCTCACAAAATTCCTGAATATTTAACATTGGCTTTCTCAAGCCAGTATCAGACAGCTTTAGTACACCTCTGGAACATCTTTAAAACCAGTTGCTGACAAGCTGAACTTGACCCATAATGATCCCATGTATATCAGAATAGAACTGTGCTCCATAGAGTTTTCAATGGCTGATTTTTCAGAAGTAGATTGCCAAGACTTTCTTTCAACACACCTCTGGGTGGACTTGAACTTCCAACAATTCGGTTAGCAGCTGAGTACTTTAACTGTTAGTTTGTACGACCCAAGCATTCTGGAATATCTCTACAAAGTATTATATTTAGGGATGCAGTGTAGTGAGTTACTTAATATGGCCCTTTTAGCCATAGTCTTTGTGATTGGGTGGGATTATGCAAATAAAGTGCTCCTGTGCCATCAAGGGGATTAGATAGCCTGCTATTAATGCAAACAAGGTGCATGAAACCTTTGTGAGGGTGGGACTAAGCAAATAAGGTGCATGGAACCTAAACAAGGAGATTGGTCATTTTTGCCATCCTATGAAGCTTATAGGGACCTAATCCCAGAAGCGGAGAGGGGACCTTGCTATTACCAAAAAGAAAAGCCAGTAGTGGAGAACATTCTTCAGACTAAAGATCGCTGCACTGAGAACCTTTTAGACCTGGAGTACAAAGAGAACTATAGCAGTGGAGATGGTGTGAGACAGCATGAAGTGGCAGAGAAACAGCAGCAGCAGAATCAGAAGACCAGAGCGGCTTCCTGGCCCACAGAGTGGGACAGTTACAGTGGGTGGCCCAGGCCACAGAATAAGAGAGCTGGGGACCTTCCGATAGGAGGCTTACTGGTGGAGTGGGGTGCCTGTGGGCACTTGTTGGAGGAGCTAACAAGGTTTGTAACATTTGGACAAGTAGGGACAGAGGCCATGCCTAGGGGCTGAGAAGCCCAGGGGCTAAGGGAGAGACCTGCCTATGGACATGGTCCAAAAGCTGTCCTTACTGAAGAACTATATCCTGAGTTATTTCCCTGATAAGTCCCAGAACTGTGAATATTGTCTGTGAGTCCTGTGTGGCCATTGCAAATTATCAAACCTAGCAGAAAAATAGACCATGTGTGGGGTAGGGGCAGCCGGTGTCAGAACTGTAAAAAGAATGGAAGCAGGAGGTATGTCTGACTACTGCCTCAAAGAAATCAGCCTTTGGCTGATGCTGATCTCGATTCTTTCTCCTCCCCCCTTGTGAAGTTAGATGAGGAGGTCTGATGGTACCACTGCCATGCCATTTTTAGAAGGGGGTATTGGCAAAACCCAGAAATGACATGTGAGCTGCTTCCTGAAGGGGCTAGTTCCACTCTTAAATTCATAGTCCAAATGAATGTGCAGACTGAGTTTGCTTTAACAAAAATGACTTTAATTTTTTGGATCTGTCGTCGACACCATAGATCCAAAATATTTATTAAATAAATGAATGAATGAACACCAACAATGGTAATAATCATTCAAATTCCACTTTGCATTTTCACAGATCTTTATTTTATTTTTTTTAAAGCACATATGCAGATATGCTCATTTGACATTCCTAGCAGCTCTATGAAATGGACAGGGAAGTTATGTATTATAATTATTCCAGATAAAGAAATTATAACAGACAAATAAGTGACTTGTCTAAGATCACACAGCTAATTAATAGCAGAGCTAAGAGTATATTTCAGATTTTCTGTCTCCTGGTCCTTCCCCTATTAACCCATTGCAAAGGTACAAATAAGTAAATCTCGAGAGTAGCTTTCACCTGAATTTTAATCAGAAAATACTTTGATTTCCAAAACAAATACTCTTTGCAAATGGTACAAATTTAGGCAGATTCCATGACTGGGACCTCCCTGAAACAAATAAAGTGTCAGCATTGTAGAACCTAAGCTGCAGAACTAGGCATATGTTTGACAAGATGTTTCAGATCACAAAGTTTTCCATGGACACTTCCCACCCCAATGGCCCAGTATCAATAATTGGCACAGCCCACATGATAAATGAGGACCTCAGTTCATGTTCCCCAACTTCTCCTCAGATAATAACCTTCTGGGCATACCACACATAGTAAGCCCCCAAAGTGGGAAGAGAGGAGGGGGATGGTTTATTCTGCCAAGTTCTAAGCCCTAGGAACTCCTCCTATGCTGCCCACAGAAACTTATATCCATCCCAACATAATACCTTTCAGGCCAGAGTTAGGCAACTTTAGCCTTTCCCTCAAACTTCCTGCCAGTTATTCATAGGGTCCTGGAGACCACAAAGCTGAGATTGCAGAGGCAACCTCCACTCAGTATATTAAGCAGAACACTGGAAACTTGAAACATTTGTTTTCAGGGTAATTTTAGAAGTTGCAAGCTATTTTTTTTACTACTAGATTTAAAAAATTAAATTGTAGACAAATCAGTGCTCAGACAATATTCAATTTCAAGGTGCATCTTCTGTGATTACGCTTTCACTGAAACTTCCGTAGAGGCTATAATGTAGTCATCACGTAAGGTTCTACTCTTATGGAGCTCTCATTCCAACCTGAGGTATAAACATTTGTGAAATGTAGTAACAATCAACCTCATTCCTGTAGAGACCCTACAGAGGACAATGGGGGCCATTGCCACACTAGTTTTACAGCTACCCCTCCTTGGATTTCCAAGGCGGTATCTCTAGGGAAGTAAATTGCCCAGTAGATTCCTTCTGAGGAGAGAAAGAAAGAAGTGAAGTAAACCTGAACAGTCTTAGATGTCTTCCTGGGAGAAGTGGGCTATTTAGGGTAGCCAGTGGGTGAGGGCTTGGGCTTAGGGTCGCTGTTGACCTGGTTTCAAATCCTAGTTCTTCATTCACTGACTTGGTCTTGGTTTCCTGATTCCAAAAGGTTTAAGGGCAGCAGAATGAATGGTGGAGAGTAGTGTGGATAAAGTTATGGAGGTTTGAGAATGTTTAGTAACCAAATTTGCCTAAGCAGTAGAGGAAAAAGAAAAATTATTGGAAAAGTGATTGGGGCCTAATTATAGAAAGGCCAGGAATGCCACCTTTTCTTCCTAAGGGCAGGGAAGAACCAAAGAATATTTTTTAGTAGGGAAGTAAGTATCATGCAATAGCCATGAATTAGGCAGGTGACTACAGTTTATATAGTCACTGCAGGCTCTGCAATATCTTTAGGTCTTGAGACACATCATTTAAGTTTTTGATTTAAGCTCATTTAGGGTTTTTGATTAACCCTAACTGCTTAACTTATGCATTATTATTATAATACTTCCTGCAAGTTCTGTGTTTACTGTGGCATCATTTCTTTATAAGAGCACTTACAGTACTCTCATGAAAATTTGCATTCTTAATTATAGCCACTAGGGAGCTCTGGTGGATTAGTGCCTAAGGCATTTGACTTCTAACCAGAAGGCTGGTGGTTCAAACCCAGCAGCTACTCCTCAGAAGGAAGGTTGGGCAATCTACTTCTATAGTGATACCACCTTGGAAACCCAAGGAGGGGTCACTATGAGTCAGATCTGACTCGACAACAGTGAGTTTGGGTTTTTTTGTGTGTGGGAAAAGAAGTACCTGTGTGCTGCATAGTTACTCAACTGCTAACCAAAAGGTTGGAAGTTTGAACCCACCACAAGGTGCCTAGGAAGAAAAGCCTGGTTATCTGCTTCCAAATCACAGCCTTGAAAACCATATGGAGCAGATCTACTTTGAAATACATGGATTTTCCATGAGTTGGACTCCACTTGACAGTAACCAGTTGGAATCAGAGAGCACAATATAGTAATGAAGAGAGCAGGTTTCGGAATAAACAGTCTGAACTAAAATGATTCTTCTATCATTTAAAAATTAGGTCAACTGCACCAAGTCACTGGACCTGTTTAAGTTTCAGTTATCTCATTTGTATAATAAGAATTATAATAGTACCTATCTCAAGTTAGGATTTAAGCAGATAATACAGGTCAAAGCACACAACACAGTGTTAGCTTCTATTAGCATATTCTCAGCACCATCAGGAAGTCCTAGCTAGTTGGGAGCGGAGGGAGAGGAGATGGGTGGATTTCTATAAACCAGCTACTATTTATTATGTGACAGAATAAATACAGAACAAGGTAAGTTTGATCAAAGCTGAAACTGATCATTGTGGGATGGTTAAAAAATATATTTTTTAATTAATGCAACACACTGGATTCATTTCAAATGCATTATTTTTATTTTCTGCATGAGGCAGCCATACATTGTAAATCTAAGAATGTGACAGTCATCTGATTTCCTTAGTAAGCCCAAAGTTTCCATGAGCATCCCTGGATCTCATGGTCAAGAATAGGTTTCAGATATTAAAGCTTTCTCCACAGCTACACATTCCTTTGATGTTTGGATTACTGAACACAAATTCACTGGAAGAAATGATTTTTAATTATCACTTTAATAGACTTGGGGCTATTGTGAATCAAGTAAAGTTTTGAGTGTGGTGCAGATTCAAATTAAAATTCCAAGATCCATGGTAAAAGTAGCAACAGTCTAAATATTTCTGTATTTTATTGTCCTTATTTTATTTAATGCCACTTCCTCCATGTCCCCTCTTACAACCTCTTTTCTAGGATATTGAATTATTTTAAAAAATATATTATTAATAAAGTGTTTTGGTATCAATTAATAAAGGGTATATAATACAATGAAGATTTTAGGTTTATAACCTATACATCATGTAGGAAATATTTAAATCAATGACAGACTCTTCAGGGATGCCTTCATATAGTATCCCCATTATGTTTATGCATATGATATTTAAAGCAACAGGTCTGAAGTTCCAGAAAATATACAGCTTTAGATCCCTAACTGTGAAAATAGCAAGCATATGCTAAACCCACATGACTGGAGTCCTGGCTTTGCCAGCCCAGTGGAAGGGGTAATTAGGGATGTTGTTGTGGGACTCTGGCAGTGCAGATTGACAGTAACTTTTATTTACCTTTAATGATCTGGTTTGGATATTGACAATGGCCAGAATCACTATAGAATGGCTTCTTGTCTTCTTACTTTGGTGAATATAGATAGACTAAAGCTAAAATAAGAGCAAATATGACTTTTTTTTTGATACCTGAAAATGGAAATATTCTATAGATTAAGATATCTTGAGGTTATTGGGTAAAATATTGCCTCTAGCTTAGTTAATGAGTTGTGCTTTGTTCAGACCCATGCTACCAGGACTTCAATTGTGCAACAAACATTTAAACTTTTGAGAGTATATATTTTTTTTCACTAACATTTTAGATATAAAGATATCCTTATGTTATATGTTACTAATTCAACATCTTATTGATAATTTTGTTTCTTTGTCAATATTAGGTCAGCAATGAAAATAATCAGAAGGTTCTGAGATCTTGAAAATTTTTCACTAATTTATTCAGTATAATAATTCAAATGATGAGTTTTCTAATAAATATTGGTAATTTAGCTCATGTTGACTTCCATTTCTTTCTCCCTGGCACAAAGGGTACAGTAAGTCATCACGTAACGTTCCTGGGACACAGACGGCAGTATTTCCCAGCTAAAGGAAGAAGACTTAAGTCTTAATGCCCTCAGAAACATTCTGGTTATTCATGAGTTAACTGACAGGTCCCATAAATAAATTATGGATGCATTTTTAGAGCACTTTGCTAAGAACAAGAATGGCAGAAAATATCACAAGGCTGTCAAATCACATTAAAGCTCAAGTACTCTTCATATTCTGTGGGGAAAACTGACAAACTATACTTTTTGTCATGTATTAAAACATATTTTCCTGATTGGCTGGGTGGAAAAGAAATTTATCCACAACTGTTTTCTTGGCGCTGAAGTGTTCTCCTGATGACTTGTTCTTCATATACTATGTATCTT
Organism: Orycteropus afer afer; assembly: GCF_000298275.1. NCBI lineage: Eukaryota > Metazoa > Chordata > Mammalia > Tubulidentata > Orycteropodidae > Orycteropus > Orycteropus afer. The sequence goes on along the minus strand of NW_006921983.1, from coordinate 1,564,552 downwards.
TCAGCCAAGAACATATTTCACAGACATAAATATAATCCATTAGGGCCTTTAAAAGTGAAGATAATATCATTTTTAATGTGGATTCCATTATGGAAAAAGCTGTGCAGGATGGGGAGCTCTGTCTCAGCACCATCTGCTCATCTTGGCGAGATTCTCGTTGCCACTTCTAATGCGGGTGGCCCCACCCCCCTCGGAACCATAACCTTCAGGTCCCTCTCTGTGGAAGCCAAGGTCCATGTTTGGGCAATTGCACAAAGGAAGTGATTTAGGACATTACAGGCCAAGAAGAGGAGAAAAAAATCAATACCCATCACCATCAGATGGAAATCGTGTTACCGAGGCCGTGAACTAGTACCATTTTTATCCTGGTCTCCTCCTTCTCTATTGTGTATCCTGCAAGAAATAAACCCCTTCCCTTAAATGCATTGTGCATCAGAGGCCTAATATAGCTGAACCTCAGATGTTAATAGAACCCCCCAAATATCACAGATTCACCAGCTACATATAAATCTCCCCCTATTTTTCTAAAATCCCTGGATGCTGCTAACAGTTTGCCCATGTCTAGTAACGTAAAAGTTGGCAACTAAAAACCACCTAGTGGTACTGGAGAAGAATGGCCTGGTGATCTGGTTCTATAAACTATGATAAAAAATAACCTTATGGAGCAGTTCTACTCTGTAATGCATGTGGTCACCATGAGTTGGAATCAGCTCCATGACAAGAAGCTTCTGAGATCTTGGTTTGATTTCCCATCTTTTCTGCCTATATCTGACTCATTTATGCACTCATAAATACAACAGGCATTTGCCAAGTATCAGTTCTCCAATTTTCACTCTATCATTAACTGAACAAATTTTTTTTTTTTTTTTTACAAATTTTACTTTTTACAGTTTTCTCATATTGCATATATAGGCTGGCATGTTATAGAGATTCATTTTTAACACATTAAAATTTAAAAGCCAATTTTTCAATTTATCCCAAATGGTGTAGAGTTTATTCATTCAATCTTCCATTTATCCATCAATATTTACTGTGTTACAATCATCTAAAATCCTTTTTGCAGGCAAAATTCTCTCACAGATCATGCTGTTCTGCAAACTAAAGTGTCAATTCAGGTCCTGGGTGGATATAGGAGGGAACAACCCTGAGAATAACAAGATTATTCAGAGCACAGTGTCCTGATGGATATGAAAGCTCTGAGTATGAAGGGTCATGGCCAAGAATTAAGTTCCTACAGGGACAGATGCAGATATCATAAAGAGAATCTGAAAAAGGTTTGATGAGTATCAAAGTCCTAAATAGGTTACATGTAAGTGCCTCATTGACCTCATGTCCTTTGGCCGAGAAGAACAGTACCCCAGGACCCAGTCTAGAGAGAGTAACAGGGATCAGGACCTCAGCTCTAGATCATGAGTAATACAGAACCACACCTAGAGTCTTGGTGAAATTATAGAAATACTTCCCAAAAGCTTAAGCAGTAAGAGCCAGAAACCAAGCACTAAAAATGTTATGTTGGAGACCCAGTAACTAAGCATAGACATATAGGTAATAAAACAGACTTTAACTTCTCTTTTATGTTTCTCTCTTCTTATTTTCCAGTTGTAGAAAATAAGTGGGTTAATTTTTTATTTTTTAAATAGAGATAGCAATCTTCATTAGAGACTTTCCTTTCCCTTCTGATCTTGGCCTTTCTCCAGAGATAAGAAAGAAAATTTTCCCAAGAGAAATTCTCACAGAACATCTAAACAAGGCGGAGAGATTCATGTATTGTATCATTTGGTTCAGATTCATTTCCTGTGTCAGTGCCATAGAGGAAGTAAAGTACCCAGGAATGAAAGGATGGATTTGAAATCTGGGAGTCATCTATTTACCAAACATTTATTTATGTTTGGAACCTAGGAAAATGTTGATAATCCTACAGAGGTTCTTGTCATGGTCAAACAAAAGAGGACTTCCCTGAAAGTGTGTGAAAATATTAGTTAGGAGTATGGCTGGCCTGAAATGCTTCTCCAGTAGGACCCTATCAGAACTTCCTGAATAGTGTAATTTATTCATATTTTCTGGTACAATCAAGAATTAAGTTCACATGAACTTTGTAAGACAGCCAAACCACATCATCCAAGGACTAAAAAATAGGAAATCTCTCTTTTGGAAGCATCTTAAGGCTGTTGCTTGTCTGTTCCAAGGTAGTGATATCATTGGTTGATGTTACCCAAATACATTAGTTTAGGTTCTGTCCTGCAAGCCACAGACATCAACTCTGACTAACTAAACCAATCTTCAAGAAAGTCAAGGATCAGGACATTTCCAGGAAATTTTTGCAGTAAGATCTCATGGGACTTCTCCCTAGGTGCCACTATCAGATGATTTGGCACCAATTATGCTCAACTTTCAAGTCTCCAGGAGAGGATCTCATTGTCCAGTTCTGATCTAGTTCTCACTCCATGGACATATCATTTGACCACAGATTTGAGATACTCTAATTGACTTGTCAGTGGCACATGCCTAAACTGTAGCCAGGAAATAGGATCTGTTACCATGTGTGGTAGTTATTTTGTGTGTTAACTTGGTTGGGCCTGGGTGAGTGGCTGGGCAGCTGGTAGTAGTTATTCTCCATGATGAGACTGGCAATCAACTCCATGGTGGGATCTACCACAAGCAGCTGAGTAGCTGCCTTTGGGATGTGGTCTGCTTCTTGTATATAAGGAGAAGCCTTGGGAATGGTCTCTAGCTTATGGCATGCTTGAACCCTGCATGTAGGTGTGTCATTGTTCAACAGCTTGCCATGCTCTGCCAACCTTGGGACTTACAATAGACTTAAATTAATGGCCTGCTGTGTGGTTTGGTAACATTAGGACTGAGTCATTTTATTTGTCAACCTTGGGCATGTTAGCCTCAGCAGCCACTAACTGCCTAAGTGAAGAGATGCCTCTAACTTCAGTGGGCTGGGAGCAAGAGACAGAGCTGAAGCTCAAGGTCAAGGGGCTTTCACCCAGACTCTAGAGCCTGCCATTTTGAACTTGGACTTAAAGCCTCCAAACTGTAAGAATAAACTCCTGCTTGTTAAGGCCATCCCATTTGTGGTATATTCTTGTCAGAGCAGCACTAGGTAACCAGAACACCATGAGAAAGCCAGGAAGACTTGTTAGGCAGACTAGAGCAACAGCTACTTCTACAGTTCACCTCCTGGTCATCTGTTGTTGTTGTTGTTGTTGTTAAGTGCCGTTGAGTCGTTTCCGACTCATAGCGACCCCATGCACAGCAGAACGAAACACTGCCCGATCCCGCACCAGCCCCACAATCCATGCTATACTCGAGCCCATCATCGCAGCCACTGTATCAATCCATCTCGTTGAAGGCCTCCCCCTCTTTCGTCGACCCTCCACCCTACCAAGCATGACATCCTTCTCCAGGGAATGGCCCCTTCTTACAACATGACCAAAATAGGTGAGACGAAGTCTGGCCATTCTTGCTTCCAAGGAGCATTCTGGCTGCACTTCCTCCAGGACAGATCTGTTAGTTCTTTTAGCAGTCCATGGTACTTTCAGCATTCTTTGCCAGCACCACAACTCAAAAGCATCAACTCTTCTTCGGTCTTCCCTATTCATTGTCCAGCTCTCACATGCATACAAGGTGATTGGAAATATCATGGCTTGTGTCAGGCGCACCTTAGTCCTCAAGGAGATATCCTTGCTCCTCAGCACTTGAAACAGTTCCTTCGCAGTTGACTTCCCCAATGCTACACGTCGTCTAATGTCCTGACTGCTGCTTCCGTTGGCATCGATTGTAGAACCAAGCAATGTAAATTCCTTGACAACCTCAATCTTCTCTCCATTGATTGTGATGCTGCTCATTGGTCCAGTTGTGAGGATTTTTGTTTTCTTTATGTTGAGATGTAACCATACTGCAGACTGTATTCTTCAACCTTCATCAGTAGGTGCCTTAAGTCATCCTCACTTTCAGCAAGCAAAGTTGTATCGTCTGCATATCTCAGGTTGTTAATGATTCTTCCTCCAATCCTGATACCACGTTTTTCTTCATATAGTCCAGCTTCTCGGATTATTTGCTCAGCATATAGATTGAATAAGTGTGGAGAAAGAATACAACCCTGATGTACTCCCTTCTTGATTTTAAACCATGTAGTGTCCCCTTGTTCTGTTCGAACGACAGCCTCCTGGTCAAGGTACAGATTCCTCATGAGTACAATCAAGTGCTCAGGGATTCCCATTCTTCTCAATGTTATCCATAATTTGTCATGATCCACACAATCAAATGCCTTTGCATAGTCAATAAAACACAAGTAAACCTCTTTCTGGTATTCTTTGCCTTGAGCCAAGATCCATCTGACAACAGCTATGATATCCCTTGTTCCACATCCTCTTCTGAATCCGGCTTGAACCTCTGGAAGTTCTCTGTCAATATACTGCTGCAAACGTTTCTGAATTATCTTCAGTAATATCTTACTTGCATGTGATATTAATGATATTGTTCTATAATTTCTACATTCTGTGGGATCACCTTTCTTTGGAATGGGCACAAATATGGATCTCTTCCAGTCAGTTGGCCAGGTAGCTGTCCTCCAAATCTCTTGGCATAACTGAGTGAGCGCCTCCAATGGGGCATCTGTTTGTTGAAATATCTCAATCAGTATGCCATCAATTCCCGGAGCCTTGTTCTTCGCCAGTTCTTTCATTGCAGCTTTGACTTCTTCCTTCATTACCATTGGTTCTAGATCATATGCAACTTCCTGAAATGGATGAAGATCGACCAGTTCTTTTTGGTACAGTGACTCTGTGTATTCCTGCCATCTTCTCTTGATGTTTCCTGCATCATTCAATATTTTGCCCATAGAATCTCTCACTATTGCAACTCGAGGCTTAAATTTTTTCTTCAGTTCTTTCAGTTTGAGAAATGCTGAGCGTGTTCTTCCCTTTTGGTTTTCAGACTCCAGGTCTTTGCACATTTCATTATAGTAATTGGCTTTGTCTACTCGAGCTGCTCTCTGAAATCTTCTGTTCAGCTCTTTTACCTTTCCATTTCTTCCGTTTGCTTTAGCACATATTATATCTGGTCATCTAGCACATATTATATATGCTTCTTCCTATTGATGCCCCACCTAGCATAATGCAACTCTCTCGCTTACAACTGCAAATATACTTACTTTCCCACCAGCAGGAGAAAAATTCAAAGTCACATAGAATGAGTAGTTGATGCCATGGAATCACAGCTTTCTGAATCCAGGATATGTGGATAAAGGATATTCCTTCATGAGTATGTTGTTGTTAGTTGCACTCTAGTCAGCTCTGATTCAATGTGACCCCATGAGAATGAAACATTACTTGGTCCTAAGTCATGATCATTGGTAAGTTTCTGTCCTTTGTTGCAGCCATTATATCTACCCATCACAGTGAGAGTTTCCCTTATTTTTGCTTACCTTCTCCATTGATGTCCTTTTCTAGAAAGTGGTCTTTCCTTATGACATCCAGCACTATATCCAATGTTATTCTGTTGTCACTCGTAGGGTTTTCCTTGGCTAATTTCCAGAAGTAGATCACCAAGTCTTTCTTCATAGTCTGTGTTAGTCTGGAAGGTCTACTGAAACCTTTCCTCTATGGGTGACTTTACTTATATTTGAAATACCAGTGGCATAGCTTCCAGCATCATAGCAACATGCAAGCCACCATAGTACAACAAAATGACAGACAAGTTGTGGTAGAATCATAAGTATAATCATGCTTTAATTTTTGGCCATCTATGAAATAACTGGTAAATTTTGCCAGTATCAATACACACTATATATTATCATGGGAAACAGAAAAAGGAGAAAGAGTTTTAAAAATCTTATGATATAGCAAGAAAGGAAAAAATGAGTCAATAATTCTAATTTCTATAGCTGGCCATCAGGCTGGTATTCATTATAGCCATCTTTCTTACCCACTCTATGTTTCTATATCCTTCAGTGGGTTGGGGTGTATTGCTGGGCAAGGTAACCCACACATTTATTCTTATAGGATCTGGCTCATAATAGTTCTTTTATCTAGGGCTGTGGTATTTTTCTATTACCTTTATCATCCCTCCCACTGCCATAGAGTTGACTCTGACTCATAGTGACCCTATCGGATAGAGTAGAACTGTCCCATAGGAATTCCAAGGCTGTAAATCTTTACAGAAGTAGACTGCCTCATCTTTCTCCTGCAGAGTAGATGGTGGGTTCAAACTGCCAGCCTTTGGGTTAGCAGCCAAATGCCTTAATCACTGCAACACTAGAGTTCCTACTATTATCATGGAACATAGTAATACAAGGAAAGACCTTAGGGGATTCCCATATTCCATTCATATCCCTCATTTCTTTTGAAACAGAAACTCTATTTCTCTTTGTTTCTTAGGAATGAAATCCTCCCAGTTAACTTTTAATTACTTCAGCATACTAGTAGCCATCTCAGCTTCCAATTCAGTGGGGAAAATTTTTTGTACCTTGGGAAAAAGTTCCTCTCTCAAATACTAATCTCTCTAGAAACTAGAGCATATAATTGCTGGGAGAGGAAGCAAAATTTTGAGTTGTCTTATAGATTTACTCTTAAGATATATAGCACTTCCTCTACCAATGTGGCTTCTAAAGGAAGACGGGGAGATTCTGGGAGGAAAAAAAAAAAAAAACCTGTAAGAGAATAGACTGAATGACAATGGTCATTATATAGCAATCTTCTTTCATACAAATCCAGATTTCCCTGCTCTTTATGAAGTCTTGTTACTTAAAGAATACCCTAATGGGACTGGACTAGATGATTCTGTGTGCTCTGGAGACAAATATCACTCATGTCCTAGGAAATCAAAGGAGCTTAGATCCAGAGTCGGTTTCTCCTATTAAGCCCTCCAAGTGGAGTTGTTCATGTTTAGGAACCACCTAAAAGTTCAATTAAGTAGTGAAATCAGAACCTAATCAGAATGTGGCAGCCTTTATGAAGACCAGCAGAAAAATGACTTAAGTCTAATCCATCATCTTCTAAAGCACAATCTCTGTGTCTAATGCCAAATTTGGAATAAAAATGTAGACTACAAGCAATAGAAGAGTCAAAAGTAGAGGAAGCCAGGCAATACTTGCTCCTAAGGAGATGTCCATGAAGGAGAATTTGGTTTTAGCCTCCATGTGATTGTCTTGAAGAGCATAGCAAATGCCCCAGAGCTTCAGCTCAAACCCCAAAGAGCCCAGTGGGCTGATCTGGAATCAAACTATAAAAATGATGAAGTGTTCCACTGAGGTGTTTAGTCTCCCTTTCAGTGACTTCCTCTTCTTTTCCATGGTCACTTTCATGTGAGAAAGAATGTTATAGCATTTTTTTTTTTTTTTTGTTACTCTTTAGAGAGCAAAAGAGTTATCAATATATTCCCTCTCTCATGCATTATTTTCTCTTTAAGCCTCCTCCATTATGGAAATTATAACGTCCTTAGCTAAAGAAATGTCAAATACTGTTCTCATGGTGAGGAAGTTGATAGTCGTAAAGGCATTTGGCTGCTAACCAAGAGGTCAGTGGTTTGAACCACCAGCTACTCCATGGAAGAAAGATGAGGTACTCTGCTTCCATAAAGATTTACACCCTTGAAAACCCAATGGGAGTTGCTGTGAGTCAGAATTGACTCAATGGCACTGAGTTTAGTATTTTTGTATTGGTATTAACACAGTAGGAGAAGGAAGTATTTAGAAGTAAAAGTGAAATTACATCATTTAGAAGCTTCCTATTTTGGCTTTGTCTTCTGAATCTGGCTGAGCCTTCATGTTTTGGTTACTTCATGCTGCTCTAATAGAAAATACCACAAATGGATTGTTTTAACAAACGTGGGTTTTATTTTCTTACATTTTGGGAGGCTAGAAGTCTGAGTTCAAAGCTGTCGGAGCTGGGTGAAAGCCCCTCGACCTTGGGTTTCAGCTCTGCCTCTTGCTCCCAGCTCACTGAAGCTGGAGGCTTTTCTTAACTCAGGCAAGTGCTGGCTTCTGAGGCTGGAAAACCCATGGTTGACAAGTAAAAAGCATACTCTCAAGATTATCAAATGACACGACAGACCACTAGTTCAAGTCCAGAAAAAGTCCCAAGATCTGCAGGGCATGGCAGTCTGTTGAATAAAACTCAGCTACATGCAGGGTCTTAGAGTGCCAAAAAGCTTGAAACCTTCCTCAAAGCTGCTTCTTATATACTGGAAACATACCACATCCCTAAGGCAGCTACTCAGCTGCTCAGGTAGATTCTACCATGGAGTTGATTATGAGTCTCATCATGTGGAATAACTACATCCAGTTGCCCAGCCACTCAGAACCAGGGCCCCCCCTTTCAACTGATTAGCTGCTCATAGCATATACATTAGATCTCATCATGGGAAATAACTACATCCCAGTCACTCAAAACCAGGCCCAGCCAAGATGACACACAGCTTAACAACCACACTTCATAATTCTGTTTATGCTGTTGTTATTGTTGTAGTTGGGAGCTCTGGTAGCATAGTGGCTAAGACACTTGCCTGCTAACCAGACGGCTGGCGGTTCAAACCCACCAGCCACTCCTCGGAAGGAAGGTTGGGCAATCCTACTTCCGTAGTGATACTGCCTCGGAAACCCAAGGAGGGGTCGCTGTGAGTCAGGTATGACTCGACGGCACATAACAACAACAACAACAACATTGTTGTAGTTATTATATAGCATTAACCCTACATTTATGCATGTATAGGTAATTGGTCAAATTAGGGGCCAAGTTAGGGGGCAGTGAGTGAGGGGGAAGTCACAAGGAGTGAGTGAGGAAAGTAGGTTTAATCTTTTCTGAAAGAGTCTAGTGAGATTCTCAAAAAAGGTATCTTATCCTGTCTTCTAGTCATCATGGAAATCAGTGAACGCTCAGTTTGTAACACTTCCCTGGCTGCTTGGACAATGATGATAGCTATCCTTGTGGTACCAGAATCTGCCTTAACTCAAACAAATGCCTCGCCTTTGGGAAATGGGTGCATAATAATAATAATAACAACAATAATAATAATTGACTGAAAATAAAAAGCCAGTTGCCATTGAATTGACTCTGACTCATGGTGACCCCATGTGCGTCAAAGTACAACTGTGTTCCACAGAGTTTTCAGTGGGTGATTTTTTGGAAGTAGATCATCAGACCTTTCTTTGGAGGTGCCTCTGTATGGACTTGAACCTCCAGCCTTTCAGTTAGCAGTCACACACATTAACAATTTGCATCACTTGGCTATATACAAACCAAAAAAACAAACTCACTGCCATCAATGGACTTGAACCTCCAGCCTTTCAGTTAGCAGTCACACACATTAACAATTTGCATCACTTGGCTATGTACAAACCAAAAAAACAAACAAACTCACTGCTATCAAGTTTATTTCAACCCATAACAACCCTCCTTGGATTTCCAAGGTGGTAAACGTTACTGAAGTAGATTGTCCCATCTTCCTTCTGCAGAGCAGCTGGTGGGTTTGAACTGCCAACCTTTTGTTTAGCAGTCAAATACCTTAGCCATCACACCACCAGAGCTCTTGGCTATATATAAGACATGTTGAAATTGAGCATTTAAGCAGAAAATACTCTGCTATTAAGGAAATAAAAGACCAACTTGGAATCAGATTATTTAGAAGGACCACCTGGCATGATTGTTTCCTCTAGAAAATTATATCATCTAAAAAATCACTTTTTGCTTGTATAGAGCCTAGTGATCCTGTACCACAGATGACTGGATTAGAAACTATTTGGTACTTTTTCAGATTTCATATGTGAGAAAAAAGCATCAATATTTCATGGCCCTTGGAAATTTTGCTCAAGTATAACTTCATTGTCCTTTGAGCTAGAACACTGAACCAAACTGGTTTTACACTTGTTTTGATTCTTTTAAGTAATTTGATCCCTTTATTAGAGCCTCAGAAAATCACTTTTCAACTGCCCTCTTTATTCCTTTTGGATTTATGTGGCTTTTTCTCATTAGTTTTAATTTGTACAGTGTTCTGGACTTTTGAAGCAGCATTCTCCTACAGTATTCTGAAGGAGTTGCAAAATATGAAGTCAGGGATTGCCTACTGTAAGGGCCTGCAAACCAAAAGTATGAACCCACTAGGAAACCTTGCTGAGGACCCAGAAGAGCAGTGTTAGAATTAAAGATCTTACTTAGAAAGGCAAGAAAAAGATTCATGACAAAGGAAACAGATATGTGAAACAGAAACAAATGTGAACAGATAGACCAGGCAGTTAACATACATGACTCAGTCTACCAGGAAACCCACTCAGGGTTAAATTCCACATGGGCTGGGGCTATTTACAAAAGACTCAGTGTGCATTGGTAAAAAGTACTTCTGAGGTCAAGTCACATTAGGCAAATAAGAACTTACTCCACATGTACTCAGTGAACATTATCTTTTAGCTAAGCATGTGTATGCCAAAATTTATTTGTATGTTCTATTATTGGCATAAAATATACTATTCTGTTTCGTGCTAGATTTGGGACAGGAAGGGAAAGGGAGGTGCAATGATGGTTAGTGACATGGTTCTCAGGTGGTGGTAGATCTCAGGTACCCAAGGTAGTGCAATGATGGTTAGTACCAGTGTGTGCAGATAGTAGAAGAGCATCAAAGACAGGCTTGGAAGTGGTCAAATTCCCTGTTATTTCCTTAACAGATGCCCTGTTGTTTCTACTCTAAAGGAGTGCTTGAAAACGCTGTTAGTTCACTTCTACAAAAAAAAAAAAAAAAAAGCTTTGTTTTAAGCTTTATGTGTGGATAGATGTGAGTTTGTGTCAAGTAAAAGCTAGTAGGATGAGGTAAGTGATGGAATAAATTTTGGCTACATGACCCCAGCTAAGCAGGGGAGTCAAGAGCTTTAGGATCAATTACATCTTTAAGATACAATCATTTCCACAAAAACAGCCCAATGTATTCTCATGAACCCCCTTATTGGTGTTATAGACCTTAGCTGGGGACATTCTTTACTGAGAGAGAAAGCAATTTAGACAGCAAAAAGAAAAAAAAAAAAAAATTGCCTCATACTCCAATGGGCAAGACCAGCCCAATTAGTCTGTGTTATAATTGAACCTTTGAGAAGGTTCTCACATCTCTCCAGCAGTCACCCAACCTGTCAAAACATAGGAAAAACAAAACAAAACAAAAAGGAAAACATTCTACTGTGGGTTAGAAGACATTTTCTCTTTCCCTAGATTTTACTTCTTGCCTTGACACCCATGCTTTGGTAAGCTTTGCAGCATGGAAGTTGATTTCTCTCTCTCTCTCTCTCTCTCTTTTCCATTCAGAAATGACCTGAACATGCTGAATGAGCAAGAAAAGGGATGGTTTCCAGGAGGCCCTGATAGTTTCCCAAAAATATGCCTTTTGTGGAACTTCTCTGTACATGTTTCTAGACCCAGCAAGTTCAAGAACTCAAGGAAGCATTTCTACCTGCCTAATCCCCAAATTCCAAGCTTCAGAAGGATAACTTCCCACAGTTAACCATGTTGGTCTTAGACTCTAAGTAAAGCTTTAAATCCTAGGGATCAAGAAGGAGACAAATTAAGTAGCATTTTACAGAATAGTGTGAAGACTTACATCAATGTTTTCCTTTCATCTCCAAAGGATAACTGATGTTATGCTTTCCCCTTCCTGAGTATTGAGCAAAAGAGTTTGAGTAGTGTATGTTTTAAAGGGAGGGAATAAAAAAAATCAGACTAACATAATCCCAGTAAACAATTATTTGATAAAATTATGCATATACATAGCTTTTCAACTCACATATTATAAGACTATTAAAGTGCTGGAATTTTGAATAGTAAAACAGACAATGGAAGACATTCAGAAGTTTAAATAAATAAAAACAATCATTTTCCTTTGCAGTGGCAAATAGTTCAATAAATATGTGAGAACGATGAGACACTCCCATGAAAAAACACTAATTAAGTAAATTCTATTCAGCTGGAAGAGAGGGAGTGGTAAAGAAAAATGAAGAGAAGGAAATCTGCTTCTTAGTAATACTTAAGGGCAAATTCATATCAGCAGATTCAATAGATATATCAAACATGGTGTCACATTCACCATTTGGAAGGCCCTGGGCTCTACTGTCTATCGAGATCTTATGAGAGACCGGAACTCAGGAGGTGGCAGACTATTCAGGATAGGAGTTGGCTGAGGAGAGTGTTTGGCCATTCTATTCGTATTAGGAGCAAGGTAGGAAACTGATGGCACAAATAGTTTGTGATCAGCTGCTAACCTAAAGGTAAGTGGTTTGAACCCACCCAGCAGAGCTGAGAAAGAAAGTCTTAGCTATCTACTTCCACAAAAGTTACAGCCAAGAAAATCTTATAGACCAATTCTACTCTGTAATACATGTGTTGCCACAAGTCAGGGGCCAACTTGAGAGTAGCTAACAACAGCAACAATGTAAGTAAGGTGCAGTGCTTGGTGCTGAAGACTATACGGAGTGAGGGCAGACTCCAAGGAGAGGTTTGAGAAGACTAAGCAGATAGTCCTCAGAGTTCTGTAATATACAATCAGAACATAAACCTCTCATTATAAAGCATTGTGCCCAAGGAGGAAAAATAATTCTTTTTCTTGACAAAATATGATTTCTGACACATCTTTCTTTCTATTTTTTAAGGTTTATTTTTCTTTCTTTCTTAACCATGTCAACATGATGCTACCCCATGGAGAACCAGAAAGAACCCTGTGCCTCATCTCCTTAGAAACTTCCTATCTAAGACTGTCATCTAATTAGCTGTTTTAACTTAAGATGCCAAACTAAGGTATCAATGACTAATTCATAATTGTATTCTTTTTCCCTTCCTTCCAAGGAGGGGCTGGTGGGCTTGAACCACCACCCTTCTGGTTAGCAGTCAAATGCTTTAGGCACTGCACTACCAGAGATCCCCACACATAGTACATTCTTAATAAACTTGCCAATATTTGGAGCCCAGTGTGCACTCAGAAGCAAGGCATTGCTGTTAAGAATTCTGTAAATTCCCTTGCAATCCATCCATTAGTTTCCAGGAAAGAATTTTCCTTGCTAAATTTAGCTCTTGGCAGGTATAATCTAAGACTTTTGGTTTTGGCAGAAGACAAGGATGAGCCTAGGTCTGCTGGAGGGCAGTAATGGTTCAGTGGTAGAATTCTTGCATTCCATGTGAAAGACCTGGGTCTAATTTGTGGCCCATATACCTCATGTGCAGCCACAATTCACCTGTCAGTAGAACTTGCATGTTACTAGGATGCTGAACAGATTTTAGTGACACTTCCAGGGTATGATAAACTAGGAAGAAAGGCCTGGCAATCTGCTTCTGAAAACCAGGCAGTAAAAATCTTACGGATCACAAAGGATCAATCCCATTGAGCATGGGGTCACCATGAGTCAGTGGCTGACTTGACAGCAGCTAATAATAACAAGGACATCAGATCTGCTCAGCAGGTGCATGTAATAAGTTATTAACCAGTTGTTGGTTACAAATGATAAGATCATTTCTGTGTCTTCACTGCATCCAGTGGTATGCTGGCGTGGATGATTGTACCAGCTCATGAGAGCTGATTGTTAAATACTCGGGAAGTTTAGAACCAAGATAAGATCATTTATACCACAGAAATCACCAAATACTACAGATCAGGGTGTGTTCTATTTTTTTTTTTCTTCCTACAGAGAATTGGTTTACCAACATACCCAATGCATAGGCCACTGATGGTTATCGAGATACACTTTAGAACCAAATCCTTCATTTTATGACAAATCCTTAATTTTATTTATTTTATACCAAATCCTTTATTCCTGACTCTTATTGTGTAGGGTTGTAATGTTTTGAAGGGTATGATTTGATCTATGCAATATCCATGTGAAAACAAGTTGTGTAATAATAGGTCTCTAATTTATTTCTTAAATATCAGCATCTCTTTAAGCCAGCTTCCTGAAGGTGTTAACTTCAGGATGAAAGGTGAGAAAAAAAAGCTCAGCCTTTCATCTTTTACATTTCAGAGACCCTACATTCCCACTGTGAATTAATATGCCCATGTTTATTTTTGCTCTTTGGCCTCAAATGGATAACAAACATTTTCTAGAGAGAATCCAATAGGAAAGGATTTAGTATACTGTTTGTTTTAGAATCAGGTAATGCCCAAGAACTAATAGATAGAGAGTTGTTATATTTTCCATGAGAATTCTTGGAACTACTTAACATCCTTTAATTTTGTTAATTAAGTCCTGTTAATTAAAGTCAAATAATTCTGATCCTTCTCCCAAAGTTATGTGGATATTTCAAATAGACACATTATTTTGACCTAAAATCTCTAGATTTGCTTTAATTCCCTATATTATTTTTCTTGTCAAGACCCAGTTAATTAGTAACTTTGGACCACTTGTTCTTTTTTTCAATTCTTCCATATAATTTTCTGGATTAACATCCCGTGAGACAAAAATTTTCTGAACTTGTTCTTGGACTTCAGAGATTTGCTGTCTTGTATTTCATTCTTCTGGAATGTTTAAGGAAATTCTTCTTTTAACAATTTTGGGTTGTTTAAAGAAAATAACCACCACATTTTATTTATAACTCCACAGCTTACAGCATATCAAAATATGCCCAAACAAATCAATGTCAGTGTCACCCCATGACTAGTTGCCAGAACCAGTCTCAGTCCCATTTTATGGATTAAGAAACAAACACAAAGCCCTGCTCAGCTTGCTCAAGTAATTATGTAAATTGTAGTAGAACAGATCTTAGCCTTCAGACCAACTCAAACCCCATGCTAATTATTATTCTTGGTCTCTCCCATAAGTTGGGTTGGGGAAGTGGTAGCTATCATTTACTTAGATTTTAAAGAAATAGTTTAATGTGTTACTGGTAGGAAAATTAATATATTAGGTTACTGAGCAATTTGCAAGTTCTGAAGTAAGATCAAAATGAGGTATTTTAAGCTGGACTGATCTGCGAGAAGGCTTGGTGTTTCACCCCTGGGCCAGAGAGATGGCAATGAGGATTGATTTTGTTCATTTGACATTACAGTGACCTGGAAAGTGAAGTTTCCAGGCAAGGTGACAGAATCTGCTGTCAATACTGAGACACAAAGGACAAGAGTCATAAAATTGATGGTGACTTGCTCATCTCCAAGCAAGTCCCTAGTATGTGGTTTCAGAAAAAAAATGAAATCAAATGATTGGGATGCAGTTCTCTGTGATCCTCTCTCCCCCAGCAAAGAACAATAAAATAAAGAAAAGACAACCATTTGTTCACAGAGAATACTTCAGGGCCACAAATAGGGACTCGTTGGATGAACAGTGTAAAAGAAAATGGTTAGGGATCAGTTAGCACAACAGTCAGAAAGCTGTGCTACAGCTTGTGTGTGAAGACAGGACACAATCACATGTCTGTTGCCTCAGGAAAATTTATTGGCCATATGACATCACTCAGTTTTATATGTCACTTGACATTCGTTATATGATTTGGTATGCCATCCACATTCTACCAAAATAGATTAAAATGTACTCTCAAATGACATCAGCTCCCCGCCATCCAGCAAGAGGTAGTAGAAAGGACAAGTAGAGTGATAGCCCATCTGATAGCTTACCAAAGGTAAGAGAGAAAAATAATATGCATGTCCATGCAAAACATACATGCCCACAAAGACATCTCTCTAAAATAATTATGAAGAATTTGTCAGTAATAAATGGGGTACACTAGGTGAAGATTTAGAAGCCTCTCTCATGAAATGGGATGAGCACCCAACTGATGTAATCAGGATTCAGCATTTTATAAAGTGCCTAGTATCTTTTGCAGGTGACATGGTTAGAAATTGAGGCCCTATGACTTTTCTTCTTTTAGTCTTTTTTACCTTGTATTGTCCAAAATAGTGCTACTCAAATTTAGTTTGCAGCAAAATTACCTAGGGAACTTGTTAAAAAATATAGATATTTAGGACATATCATGAAAGAATCTGATTCAAAAAGTTCAGGGTGGTGCAGAAATGTACATTTTAATTAGTATTCTTCGTGTGTTTAATGTAGGCGATTTAGAGACCACACTTTGAGATATACTGCTCCAGAACATAGGGGTCTACCTGTGTGTGGTAGAAAGATGCTGCAGGCTGGGTTCTCTGGGAGCTAGCACTTAGATGGCAAGCAGGACGTTTATTAGGGAAATCTGGTGGAGCAGTACCTAAGGCAGTTGGCTGATAACCAGAAGTTTGGTGGTTCAAATCCACCAGCTACTCCACAGAAGGAAGACTGGGCAATTAACTTCCATAAAGATTTCCTACCTCAGAAACCCAATGGGAGTTGCTGTGAGTTGGAATCGACTCAGTGGCAGTACGTTTGGTTTCTTCTTTTCTTTTCTTTTTTTTTTTTTTTTTACTCTTGGGATTGATAGGCTGTGGGGGCACAGTGCTTAAGCTCTCCACTGCTAATCAATTCCAACCCATCAGCTGCCCTGTGGTAGAAAGATGTGGCAGTCTGCTTCTGTAAAGATTACAACCTTGAAAATTCTGTGAAGCAGATAGATCTACTCTGATCTACAAGATCAATATGAGTTAGAATTGACTTCATGGCAATGGGCTTGGTTTGGTTTCCTTGGGATTGACCCCTGCAGAAGGAGGTAGGAGGGCACAGATGAGGAGAAGAGGGAGAAGTTGAGCTGTGAGGCAGCTCCAAATAGAGCCTCATCCAGATCCCACAGGGAATTCTAGTGATGGGGTAAGATGAACCTGCCGAATGCCTTGGGTTAGAGCTAGGGGTTGGGTCTTTGGACCCTGATATTGATCAGTCACTGAATGCAGCAGCTTCTAAGAGGACATGGGACCTTGAGCAGGCCAGTTTTCCTCATCTGACACAATTGTTAAAGAAGGCTGACAGCCAAGACTATCTTCCAGCAGCAGTCCCAACAGCTGGAGGACCAAGACCTTTATTCTTAAAGGGGTTGTAGATGGCACATTCTGGCATCCATCACAGGCAAATAGTTTTAAATTTATAATGTCTCCCTCTTCTAATTTATCCTCCAACCCATCTTTCATCAACACACTTTGTTCCCTATTGGGGCTTCCTTCCTTCCTTCTCTTCAAATTCTGTCTCCCTTGCTTTTTTCTCTTGTTCTCTTAGACCCACATTTTCTTAATTTAAAAACAACCTTCTCCCATTTTTTTTTAAATCTTCATATTCTTCTCTTTGATGAGCTGCAAATATAGCATCCTTACTTCTCCTAGGTATACTCAAATCATGAGTGATGTGTAAATTGCTTATTACTTTTTAAATTACTTATTACTTTTGTAAAGATTACAGCCTTGAAAACCCTTTGAGGTGAATCTACTCTGATCTATAAGACCACTTTGAGTTAGAATTGACTTCATGGCAATAGGCTTGGTTTGGTTTCCTTGGGATTAACACCTGTAGAAGTAGGTAGAAGAGAACAGAGGAGGAGGAGAAGAAGAAGTTAAACCCTATTAGTAATAATGACTTATTCCCAGTAGGATCTAGTCCAAGGGACTAGTGGACCATGGGAACCTCAGCCAACTTAACCCTGAAAACAGAAGAACTAGATGGTCCCTGGCTACCATTGCCAACCACTCAGAAAGGGATCAAAATTGGAGATCCTGGGTTGAGTGGGAGAAAAATGTGGAATAAAACTTATATATATATAAAAAGACCAGGCTTACTGGCCTGATAGAGACCGATGAAACCCCCCAAGATTATGGCCCCTACTCATTCTTCAGGCCTGGAATTGAACCCACTTCATTACCTTCCAGCCAAACACTAGACAAGTCTACAAGGTGAACAATTACACCAGGTAGGTGCACTCCTTTAGAACAACCAGCCATGGGAAATCAGAAGGGCAGCATTTGCACAGGCAGGTAGCTCAGAGGGCAGGTATGCATAGGAAAGAAGGACACAGGGAAGCAACCACAAGGAGGAAGTAGGAAGAGAGCTGATACATTGTGGGGATTGCAATTAATGTCATGAAACAAAATGCACGTGAACCGTTGAATGGAAAATTAATTTGCTATGTAAACTTCCATTGGAATCACAATTTAAAAAATAAAAAGGAAGCACAGCAAGAGTGCTCCTTAGAATTGAGGCTGATGAGGTTTCACCTCACTTATTTTGGGCATGTAATCAGGAGGGAATGGTCCCTGGAGAAGAACATCAGGCTTAGTAAAGTAGAAAGTCAGCAAAAAAGAGGAAGACCGTCAATGAGATGGACTGACACGGTGTCTGCAATGATGGTCTCAAACATAGTAACAATTGTGAGGATGATGCAGGACCAGGCAGTTTTACATTCTGTTGTACATCGGGTCACTATGAGTCAGAACTGACTCAATGGCACCTAACAACAACAACAACAATAACACATGCTTTTCTGAGAAGCTTTAAGATTTGGACATGTTCCTGTCCAGTGAGCAGAAAATAAACAAAAGACATTTATGAGAGCATCTATTTGACTCATTGTGATCCCAGTAAACTGAATTGATGTTTGTGTTAATGAGTCATCTTATGGTAAATCTAGCTTGAGTCAGTGGCAGAAATAATAAAATGAGACATAGATAGGTCCCATTAAGCAAGGGAAATACTGATGGCAATATACAGGAAAGGCTAAGCACTTCTTAAGTTATAAGCATATAATCTAAGCAAATATGAATTAAAAGCAGATTTGAGAGCTACAACTTATGTTAGAAAAGACTATTTCTCACTCAAAATTTTTACACAGTCCTGATCTAACAGACTTTTCTAGTATCCTTCAATGTCATTTTATTAACTCTTTGAATTCAGACAAACATAACTTGAGCACTTACCATGTAGCAGGTAGTAATCTAAAAGACAGAACATACAGAAATGGGAAAGAAAGAGCCTGTATCTCAGCCCAGTGAAAGAGAGGGATATATAAACAAGATGTAACTCTTCAGTGGAATAGAGAGCTTATACTTCCCTAATTACCAGAGAAAGAAAAATATTAATGGAGAAATTGTGATGTTCATGTTTTGGGAAAAGACCTCTGATAGTGCAGTGGTTAAGGCATTCAGCTGCTAACAAAAAGATTGGCTGTTGGAATCCACCAGCCATTCCATGGGCGAAAGATGAGGTAGTCAGCTTCTGTAAAAACATATAGCCTTGGAGTTACTATAAGTCAGAATTGACTTGATGGCAGTGGGCTTGGGGTTTTTTGTTTGTTTGTTTGAGTATGTTTTGTAAATTGGGAAGCAATGTTGCTTGGGCCATAAAAGTTATAATATACATTATTATAACTTTAATAATAAAGTATTATTATATTGTTGAGAATACACACAGAACATACACCAATTCAACAATTTCTACATGCACAATTCAGTGACATTGATTACATTTTTCAAGTTGTGCAACTATTCTCACCCTCCTTTTCCAACTTGTTCCTCTCCTATTAACATAAACTAACTGCCCCTTAAGCTTCCTATCTAATAATTCTAGTTGCTGTTGTCAATTTGACCCCATATATATTGTTCTTAAAAGAGCACAATGCTCAAGGCAACATTCTTTACCAGGTAAGCTAAACTGCTGTTTGCTTTAAAAAAGGCTTCAGGGGATATATATTTTTTTAAGGCTTAAAGATTATTAAGGCATTTGACTGCTAACCAGAAGGCTGGCAGTTCAAATTCACCAGCCACTACTCAGAAGGAAGACTGGGCAATCTACTTCCATAGAGATATCACCTCAGAAAACCAAGATGGGGTGGCTATGAGTCAGAATTGACTCAAGGGCAGCGAGTTTGGTTTGGTTTATGGAGAAAAATTATTCAGGGTATTAATTGCAGCGGTTCATCCAACCTCAATAGCTCTAGAAAGCCTAAAATGCATGAGTTTTGAAATTCTGTTCTGCATTTTTCCCCTTTTGGTCAGGATTCTTCTATAGAATCGTTGATCAAAATGTTCAGTAATGGTAGCTGGGCACCTTCCAGTTCTTCTCATCTCATTCAAAGTTGTTTATGAAGGCAATTAGACACACATTCCATTTCCTCCCCTATTTCTGACTCTCCTTTTTCCTCCATTGCTGCAGGCAAATAGAGACTAATTGTTGTAACTTGGATGGCCAATTACAAGTTTTTAAGACCCCAGGCCTTACACAATGAACTAGGAGGGAGAACAAAAGTATGAAACATACTATTAGGCCAATAAACTATGATCTCTCCTGAAATCATGACTGTAAATCTCCAAACCAAAGAACCAAATCTCATGGGGTATTTGGTTGCATGTAAGCCATCTCAGCAGCTTTTGTTTTGTTTTGTCATTATAAATATATCTATTATACAATATTTGCCAGTTCAACTTTTGACATGTACAATCTACTGACATCAATTACATCAATGGTCTGTGCAACTTTTATCCTTAGTCAATGTAATTTTTCCAACAACATAAACCAAAACTCAGTGTTTCATAAGCAATAATCCTCCACTACGTTCCCTCTCCCTCTTGCCCCTGGTAGCTACTAATTAACTTTGATCTCTAAATGTTTACCCATTCTTTCCTTTTTATATAAGTGAGGTCATTCAATAGCTGTCCTTTTGTGAGTGACTTACTTCATTCAGAATAATGTCATATAGAACAATGAAATAAAACTGACAGTTCAAAATATACCCACACATCTGTGGTCAAGTGATTTTTGACAAGAATGTTAAGTTCTTTTAATGATGAAAGAAGAGTCTCTTCAATAAATGGTGTTGGGAAAATTGGATTTCCACATGAAGAAAAATGAAACAGGATCCATGCCTCACACCATATACACAAACAGATTAAAAATGGATTAAGGACCTAAATGTAAAAACTAAAACCATAAATTTCTTATAAGAAAATGCAAGGGTAAGGTTGTTGGGCCAAGCTTTTAACAATAGATTATATGATATAATAACAAAAGCATAAACAGCAAAAGAGAAAATAAATAAACAGAAACTCATAAAACTTAAAAACTTTTGTTCACCAAAAGGCTTTACCAAAAAGGTGAAAAAGCAAGCTATTGACTGGGAGAATATCTTCAGAAACTATATATCCAATAAAAATCTAATAATCATATTATAAATAAATAAAAATTTAAGTCTTAACAATAAAAAGAAAAATAAACACAAAAGTGGGCAGAGGACTTGAATAGACATTGCACCAAATGGAATATTCAAATGGCCACCAAACACATGAAAATATGGTCATTGTCATTAATCATCAGAGAGATGAAAATCAAAACCATAATGAGACACCATTTCATTCCCAATTTTTGTTGTTGTTGTTAAGTGCCGTCGAGTCGTTTCCGACTCATAGCAACCCCATGCACAGCAGAACGAAACACTGCCCGATCTTGCGCCAGCTTCACAATCCCTGCTATACTTGAGCCCATCATCGCACCCACCGTATCAATCCATCTCATTGAAGGCCTCCCCCTCTTCCATCGACCCTCCACCCTACCAAGCATGACATCCTTCTCCAGGGAATGGTCCCTTCTGACAACATGACCAAAATAGATGAGATGA
>NW_006921983.1:1532866-1540611 GCF_000298275.1 Orycteropus afer afer | reverse complement strand
GAAAGCTTTCTGTTTTCCATATGAGTAAGGCTGGGTTTACTCAGATGTTTCAGCTCTTTCCCAGTCCTATTTTGAGAGCCTTTAACCTAAACAGACTATTCCTAAAGGTGCACGGTAATGTACCAAACAGTGTTTCTTTGCTATTCATAAGGTTTTCCCTGGCCAATTCTTTGAAGTGGACGGCCTCTTCCTTCTTCCTAGTCTGTCTCAGTCTATAAGCTGGGTTGTTACCTGTGCATCAGGTGCATTTCACTGAGTTTTAAACACCAGAGGCTCAGCCTCAAAACTCACGTCTACATGTTGCCACAGTAGGACAAACCAACAGACAAGTTTGTCTTGCTGTTGGAGACCTCTCGTATCACCCCCACCTGGGTCCGTGTGGCTGACTGTTCCTCTGTCTGGCTTCCTGGCTTTTAATCCCCTTTCTCCTGTTCTTCTGGCCTGCTGCATTGGGCGTCCCTGAGTTTTCTCTCCTCACCTGTATCCCTGGTATCCCTGGTATTGGGTATCTCATTCCCAATAGTATGGCTTAAAAAAATAATAAAATGGCAAGAATGTGAAGAAATTAAAACCCTTACCTATTACTTGTGGGAATACAAAATAGTAGTCAGTGGAAAACAGTGTGACAGTTCCTCAAAAGATTAAAAGTAGAACTACCATATGACCCAGAAATTTTACTACTAGGAATATACATACCTAAGGGATTTGAGTCGGGGCCGACTCGACGGCACATAACAACAACAACAACAAAGGGATTTGAAAGTAGTAATGTGAACAAAAACACGTACACCAATATTAACTGAAACATTACTCACAATAGCCAAAAGGTGGAAATAAATGCCCATCAAAGAATGAATGGATAAACAAAATGTGCATACATTCAACGGAATACTATCACTCAGCCAGAAAGAAAAATAAAGTTTTGGCATATGCTGCAACATGGATGGAACCTGATGACATTATGCCTACACTTCTGACAGTTTTATTAGTCCTTTGAACATCCTAGAAACTGAGATAAATTAGCTGTTAGTATCTTCATTCTATAGATGAGGAAACAAAGGCACCCACAGGTTTAATCACTTTCTTGTCACACAGTTCTTTCACAGTAGCACTGGGACAAATCTTCTGGTGTGATATCTTCTTAGATTCCACAACACTATACTGCCTTTTTGGTTAAAGATCAGAAATTAAACCTTTCAAGAGGAGAGATCACTATGAGTTGGGTCCTACTCGATGGCACATAACAACAAGTTTTTAGTAAGACAGATAATTCCTGTGGCCATAGTAACCTTGGGTGAAATTCAAGTTCCTCCAGGAGAGTATATATTTAAGTAACTTTTATAACTCAGATATGGTATTTAGCATTTACAACCTTATATTATTATTTCCTATATTTATAACTGTATATTGGATCCTCAATTATATCCTATGTCTGAATGGGAAGAAACTCAATGCCTTAATATTTTGACTAATGCTCCAGTCAGCACCCTTTAAAGAGTGAGTGCACATTAAAGATATTGATGTCAACCTAATAATTGTAAGATGTGTCCATTTATTTAAAAAATCAGTTTGCACACAATATTTTAGAGACAAAACCATTGTCTAAAGTGTGATCAGAGACATGGAGAACTGGTCAGTAGACACCAGTGCTTACTTAGAATATATCACGTAAAAAGCCAATCATCTCCACAGGAAGTCATCCAACTACAGATACAATTAGTCTGAGAAGAGTGAAGTACACAGTCTGAAAACCAAGTTCATAGCCAAAGAAGATGACCTATGAGTGAGAACTGGGATGTGTGATGTATTTAAATAAACAATATATGTGAAACACACCCATTGTGGTAAGCAGAGATCAAATACCCCCTCCCTGCTCCAATATATCCATGCTTTATCTCTAGAACCAATGAATATGATACTTTACATGGCCAAAGGGGCTTTGCATATATGATTTAGTTAAGGATCTTGAGATGGGAAGGTGGGCAGAGAATCACAAGGATTTTTCTAAAAGAAAGGCCAGCAGGAAGGTCAGAGTCAGGTAAGGAGCAGTGACAGGAGGAAGGAACCACAAGCCAAAGAACGTAGGTGGCCTCTAGAAGTTGCAAAAGAAATTGTAGCAGATTCTCCCCTAAAGTCTCTAGAAACAATGCAGCCTTGACCTCCAGAACTGTGAGTTAATAAATTTAAGTTGCTTTAAACCGTAAGTTTGTGGTGATTTGTTACAGCTGCAATAGGATACTTGCACAACCATCAATTTCAAACAGGAACTAAATTATATTATGATATTTTATTTCACTGCATAGTGTGCACAATGTTTGTTTGATTTACCATAAATTATGCCCCACCACACCCCCACCCCCACTCTGCCTGTAAAAGAAAGTCATAAAAGCTAGAGAAATGTTTAGAATGCTTAGATTTTGAGGCCATAACTCAGAAGGAAAATATGGATTTTGTTTCAGCTTGTGTGATAAGGTTGCCTTTAGAACCACTTGGAGGAGAAAGAAGTCACGAAATATGAAGACACCTCCTTTTTTTTCAGAAAAAAAAAAAGAGCAGGAGAAAAAGAAAGGTAGTGAAGAAGCACGAGAAAGGCCTTAAAATGAAAATTCCTCAGTTTTAGACAAGTGAGAAGTAAGCTTTTATGGGTACTGAACTTTTGTTAGATGCATGCCACTGTACTGGGCATGGACAAGGAGCCCAAGGGCTATGACTGAGGTAATATGTTGTTCCAACTCGTGGTGAACCCATATACAACACAATTAAATGTTGCCCTATCCTACATCATCTTCACAATTGTTGGTATATTTGAGTCCACTGTCGAGGCCAGTGTATTTCGAGTGCCTTCTAATCTAGGGGGCAGCTCATCTTCCAGTACTATATCGGACAATATTCTGTTGTGATTCATACAGTTTTCATTGGCTATTTTTGGAGGTAGATCTCTAGGCCTTTCTTATTATTATCTTTGTCTGGAAACTCCACTAAAATCTGTTCACCATGGGTGATTCTACTGATATTTGAAATACCTGTGGCAAAGCTCCCAGCATCCTAGTAACAGACAAGCCACCACAATATAACATACTGATAGATGGGTGGTGGTATAACACAGTGGTAACGAGTGTAGCTCCTGGAGCTAGACTGAACACTTAGGCTAATCTTGCCGTACTTCACTTTCTTTCGCTGTTAAATGGATATATGAAACTCAAAACTCACTGCTGCTGAGTCACTTCCGACTCATAGCAACCCTCACTGAGTTTCTGAGGCTGTAAATCTTTACAGAAGCAGATAGCCCAGTCTTCCTTCCACAGAGTAGCTCATAAGTTTGTACCACCAACCTTCTGGTCAGCAGTCAAATGCCTTAGGCACTGCAACATCAGACCTCCTTATCAAATGGATAGAGTAACAGTACAAATCTCTTAGGCTTGTTATGAGGATTAATAATATTTAGAACTGTGACTGGAACATAATAAGTGCATGAAAAAGGTTAGTTATTACTTATTTTACTTTAATGACATTTGACCCCTGGTAACCTGTGCTGCTGAAATATTTCACAAAGGAGTTCATTACACAAGACCAACTCGTTCCAGCATCAAGGAATATAAACCGTCAGATACATAGTGGGAGACACCAATATACTTTTTCAGGTCTACAAAAGGATTAATCTTTTGCCATGTATTTTTAACAGGTTCCAGATGACAAGAAACAAAAAGAAAAGAAAATGTGGTATGTGCATGTGTGTGTGTGTGTGCGTGTGTGCACTCATCTATATTGAGTTCAAAATACCATTAAACAGAAACTTTACAAATCCAGTTTGTTCAGTTTAGATTTTGGTTATGGGAAAAAGAATGCTTCAAAAATCTACTCTGATTCTTTTACTCTTTTGTTATTTTCCACCCTATGTTACATTTTGGCTCCAAGATAACAGGAAAGGTTAAGTTTACAGTGATCCATAATTACAGAGAACCAAGGTTTCTATGCCAAAGTAACAAGATTAATACCTGTTTGACAGAATTTAATAATATGGTTTTATAATATTTAATTTTGTTCAGAAAGATCTCTCAGTAGGAAGCCTCTTTTTCTTTACTTACCTAAACATTATTGCTTCAAAACAATTTAATTCATATTTCCTGGCACAAAGAATTTATTATGTAGACTTGTTATGATCTGAGTCTTATAAGTCTTTGGAAGGGTGGATTAACTTCAAGTTAATTTTGACAAGTAGAGTCCTCAGCCTACTATAAGTAACAGTTGCTTGGTCTGGGTGCATCTTATTTTAAGGAAAGCTGGCAGAGATAAATTTTGTTTTTACTTTAGGTAGAAAGAGTCTTTTTCATTTCCCTTTTCATAGTGTGGAAGACTGACACAATCAGCTATGTTCACGCCTTTTCTTCATAGTTTTCCCAAATGACTTTCAGCCACAGCTCACTCTACAAGAAAGAATGTTTTTGCTAAATGATGTAACTACTCTTTTTTAACACCCTAAACAGAGATTTGGGAGCTCTGGTAGCATAGTGCCTAAGGCACTTGACTGCTAACCAGAAGGCTGGCGGTTCAAACCCACCAGCCACTCCTCGGAAGGAAGGTTGGGCAATCCTACTTCCATAGTGATACTGCCTCGGAAACCCAAGGAGGAATCCTACTTCCATAGTGATACTGCCTCGGAAACCAAGGAGGGGTCACTATGAGTTGGGGCCGAATCAACGGCACATAACAACAACAACAACAAACAGAGATTTACTGACCATTAGAAAATTCCTAGTGGTGTCTTGCTAATATCCTGGTGATAAAACCAGTGACAACAGTTGGTTCTGTCAAATAGATTCTGATGAGGTTGAAGTTGACTATTTATAATGATAGAAGAGGGAAGAGACTCAACTTTTCCCAAAGGGTAATTTTGGTGGATGCAAACAGCAGCTTTTCATAGGAATAGAAAAATGACTTACTTTGAATCATCTAAACAAAGTGTCCTCAGAAACATTATACTAAAGGGAAAAGACAATTTCTGGATTCTTGAGATGATCTCACTTTCACTACCTCACAAACACTCTCAACAGTGTTCTCCCAGCATATAGCAGGATATAGATATAGTGTAAGTGCCTGCTGAGAGTGGAAGGTGCCCAGGAGATGGAGAAGGAGATGGAGAAGAAGGAGATGTTGGAGGATCCAATGTTAATACTCTGATTTGGAGATTGCTAATCCTTGTATTGGGTTGAAATCTAAGCATGACACTTCTTCTCCATCTATATTGGTTCCAAATTGCCTGTCAAATATCACTCCATTGGATAGGTTCAAATGCAGTGATTTCAGAGGAAAAGTTGTGAAGAGATCAGAGCTGGAGAAAAAGAAGAAGCACGTTTGAAAGACACAATCACACTTTTTAAAAGGCAAGTTGTTGTTGTTGTTATGCGCTGTTGAGTTGCCTCTGACTCATAGTGACCAATTCTTGGGTTTCCCAGGCAGTATCTCTATGGAAGTAGATTGTCCAATCTTCCTTCCAAGGAGTGGCTGGTGGGTTTGAACCACCAACCTTCTGGTTACCAGTCAAGTGCCTTAGGCACTTCGCCACCAGAGCTCCCTTAAGAAGGCATGCTACTAGGGTTCAATACCAAACCAAACTCACTGCTATCAAGTCAGATCCAACTCATAGCGACCCCTCCTTGGGTTTCTGAGGCAGAATCACTACAGAAGTAGATTGCCCAACCTTCCTTTCAAGGAGTGGCTGGTGGTTTTGAACCTCCAGCCTTCTGGTTAGCAGTCAAGTGCCTTAGGCACTACACTCCCAGAAATCCTGCCAATAATTATATATATATAAAAGATTAATTGATATTGAACCATTCTTACTAGTCTCCAGGCACTATCCTAAAGGTTTTACATACATTATCTCATTAATCCTTGAAAAAAAGGAGTTAGGATTCTAAAGGTTAGATTCTATTGCTATAAGAACACCTCATTTTATTGCCCTTTGCTTAGTTGGGCTTTGCAGGTATTTTAAAAAGTGAAGGTTTGTGGCAACCCTGCATCAAGCAAGTCTATCCGTGCCATTTTTCCAACACTGTTCACTCACCTTATGTCTCTGTGTTACATTTTGGTAATTCTCACAATATTTCAAATGTTTTCATAATGTACTTACACACTTAATAGACTACTTGTTGTTGTTGTTATGTGCCGTCGAGTCAAACCCGACTCATAGCGACCCCTCCTTGGGTTTCTGAGGCAGTATCACTACAGAAGTAGGATTGCCCAACCTTTCTTCCGAGGAGTGGCTGGTGGGTAATAGACTACAGTATAGTGTAAATGTAACTTTTATATGCATTGGGAAACCAAAAGATTAATGTGACTTGCTTTATTGCAATATTCACTTTATTTCAGTGGTCTGGAATTGAATCCATAGTATCTCTGATGTATGTTTGTATTAGCATTTAACAGATGGGAAAATTGGATAAGATCACACAAACGGGAAGTGGCAGGGCTTGTTTTTAAACTGAAATATTTTTAGGCCAAGAAAAATACAAATGTGGAAAAATAAATGAAATAAATATCAAGTAATCTCTGCATTTGAACTGTAGACTCTAAGGAAATGCCTATAATAGGTATAGTGTGTGCTGTGCTTTACTACTCAGACTTCCTTTACAAGCAAGGAGGATTGGGTGCTGAAAGTTCACCCTTTCCAAGAATTGTTCTCAGCTGAAGGAAGCTGCCTTGTCCAAGGTTATGATCTTTCTCTGTTGGCACCCCATACTCAGTGACTGGTCAACACAAGCCCTCTTGTCTGGCATTGGGATAACTCTGTAAACTACCACCACTTGTCTGTCACTTTGTCTTACTGTGGTGGCTTGCATGTTGCTGTGAGGCTGTGATAACAGCAAGGTCATCCATGGTGGACAGGTTTCACTGGAGCTTCCAGACTAAGACAGACTAGGAAGAAGGACAGGGCCATCTACTTCTACAAATATTGGCCACTGAAAACCTTATTAAGAGCAGTGAGTGAAACACTGTTTGATATATTACTGGAAAACTTTATGAACAACAGGGAAACATTGTTCAATATAGTGCTGGAAGATGTGCCTCCCAGGTTGGAAGGCAATTAAAATACTATTTCCTCAAAGTAGAGTGGAACTTAAAGACATGGATAGAGTAAAGCTTTCAGGACCTTCATTTGCTGATGGGGCACAACTCAAAATGGGAAGAAACAGCTGCAAACATTCATTAATAATCAGAATGTGGAATGTACAAAGTATGAATCTAGAAAAATTGGAAGTTGTCAGAAATGAAATGGAATAGATAAAAATCAATATCTGTGATAGTTGGAGTTGTGTGTCAACTTGGCTGAAACATAGTTCTGAGTGGTTTAAGCAGCTGTGATGTGGGTTATTGCCATAATGAGATCAGATGTATATGTATGGAGCAGCCAATTGGTTGAAAGGGAGTTTCCCTAGGGGTGTGGCCTGCTTCCAATATACTTATGGACATCCTGGGAAAAAGAGACACTCTTCCATGGATCAGAATCCTGTTGTGCTGCTTACAACTGTCTGTGAGTGAACAATCTACCATTTGGCCTGGAAATCTTGGATTCCCCATTTGTTGGAGTCAACAACGGGTATATTGCCTCCCAACCTTGAGCTCATCAGCCCCTGCAGCTGCTTGAATCAGGAAAAGCCTCCAGCATGACGTTTAATCCAAGAACTTGGGACTTGCCAGCTTCTGTAAGTGTGTGAGCCATTTTCCTAGGATAAATTTCAGTCTCTCTC
>NW_006921983.1:1530470-1531511 GCF_000298275.1 Orycteropus afer afer | reverse complement strand
ACTTCTTCCTGATAGTTACCTCTTCCCTGTGTCCATCCATCCATGCACTCCTGCCCCTTGAGCTGTCTCCCTGTGCATAAGCAGCCCTTCTATCTCCCATGATTGTTCTCTCCAAGGAGTGTATCTATCTCAGGGAAATGTTCAACTCATATGCCTGTCTATTGTTGGCTGGAAGACACAGGCATGAGTTCAATTCCAGATCTGAAGGGCAGCTAGGGGACCATAGTCTCAGTGGTTCCACCAGGCTCTATTGAACCAGCAATCCTGGTAACCCCCTTTTTTTTTCTCGAAATGATTTTTAGTTTTGTTCCACATTGTTCTCCCTTTCTATCCAGGATCTCCTACACAGATCCCCTTCCAAGTAGTTGACAGCAGTAGCTGGGCACCATCTAGTTTTTCCAGTCTCATAGTCATGTAGGCTGCAGATTGGATGGTGTACCAGTCGCTAGGACTAATTGCTTCCATGAATTTTTGGTTTTCTTCATTCTTCTTTGCTCTGGATGAAGAGAGACCCATCGCTGTATCTAGATGGTAGCTTGCAAGCTTTTAAGATCCCAGTCACTACTTGCCAAAGTAGGAGGTGGAACAATGTTTTATGTAGTATGTTATGCAAATTGAGCTTGATGTCTCCTGTGACTATGGTACCGAGCCCGCAGGTTCAACTACTCGGTCCCTCTGGGTAGCTGGCTGTGACCGAGCAGTGACTACAACCTTGCCCCTTGTCAGCTCTACTATACACCTGGGAATTCAGATGATACACATAAACTTACAGGACCATTGTCTGCCAACCCTATACATGGTCTTGGGGACACTCCCCACATCATATACTTACCTAATAGTTCAGCATGTCCACCCATATAACCATGTTTGCCTTCACTGACAATATTGTACTATATGTGCAAAAGGGTTCATCTTTGTTGTATGTACTTCCCACATACCTCTCTCTGTCTTTCTCTTCCTCAATGCCACTATACTGATCACTCACATTTGGTACATTGCCCTTCTCTTCACCCAAATCAATACTTATCTCTATCTATCTAA
>NW_006921983.1:1527356-1529287 GCF_000298275.1 Orycteropus afer afer | reverse complement strand
AGTCTATTTATATCATATATTATGGTCCCTAAATTTGCCCCTAGTTTTTCCTTGAGGAACTCTATAGTTTTAGGCTTCACATTTAAGTCTTTGATCCATCTGGAGTTTGTTTTTGTGTATGGTGTGAGGTACAGATCTTGTTTCATTTTTCTGCAAATGGATCTCCAGTTTATTAAACAAACATTCTCTTCCCCATTTAATGGATTTTGGCCCTTTGTCAAAGATTAGCTGAACATAGGTAGATGAGTCTATCTCTGAGTTCTCAATTCTATTCCATTGGTCTAAGTATCTGTCATTAAATCAATACCAGGCAGTTTTGACTACTGTGGCTGTATAGTAGGTTTTGAGATCCAGCAGTATGAGACCTCCTACTTTGTTTTTTTCTTCAATAGTGTGTTGCTTATCCAAGATCTCTTTCCTTTCCATATAAAGTTAGTGACTCATTTTTCCATATCCTTAAAGAATGTTGATGGGATCCGGATTGGGATTGCATTGAAGGTATAGATTGCTTTGGGTAGAATTGACATTTTCACAATGTCCAAACTTCCTATCCATGAGCATGGGATGTTCTTCCATTTATGTAGATATCTTATGGTTTCTTGAAGTAGTTTTTTTATAGTTTTCTTTGTAAAGGTCTTTTGTGTCCCTGGTAAGATTTATTCCCAAGTATTTTATTTTTTGGTAGTGATTGTAAATGGTATTGCTTTCCTTATTTCTTTTTCAGCAATTTCTTTGCTAGTGTAGAGGAATCCAAATGATTTTTGGATGTTGATCTTATATCTTTCCAGGATGCTAAATCTCTAAATTAGTTCTAGTAGATTTTTTAATGAGTCTCTTGGGTTTTCTAGGTATAGGACCCCTAAATTTGCCCCTAGTTTTTCCTTGAGGAACTCTATAGTTTTAGGTTTCACATTTAAGTCTTTGATCCATCTGGAGTTCATTTTTGTGTATGGTGTGAAGTACAGGTCTTGTTTCATTTTTCTGCAAATGGATCTCCTGTTATGTGTTTTTCCATGGTGTCCCTGTTTTCTTTGTTCCGTATTATTTTCTGTGCTGTGCTCATTATGTTTATGAATTGTTATCATTTCCTTTGTTGCTATTGTTTTAGTATTCCTGAGTATTTGTGCTTGTCCTCTTTTTTATTGTGATATGAAGGTTTATCATTTTTCTTTGAGGTTGCCCTATGATTTATAATTTTTGCCCTAAGTTTAGAACAGTCCATTGTATCTTGCAACTCTCTTAACTTCCTTATCATTTAGAAGTTCTGTAACTACAAAATCTTTTCCCTCTTTTTGTTTATAATTGTCCTCACTTGCCAATTGATGTCTCTGGTTCCCTGTTTACAGTCTTGTAAGGTCATTTTACTTTGGATATGCCCATAGCTTGGTTTCTGGGTTATGTCATCTTGTGTATTAATGGTTGGTTGTTATTTGCTATTTTTGGTTCTCTGTTCAGAGGAATCCCTTTAGCATCTCTTGTAAGGTTGGTCTGGTTTTAACAAATTCCCTTAGTTTCTGCTTATCTGGAAATCTCCTAATTTTACCATCCTATTTGAGGGACAATTTTGCTGGGTATATAATTCTTGGTTGAAAATTTTTCTCTTTCAGGGTTTTATATACATCATCCCATTGCCTTCTCGCTTGCATGCTCTCTGCTAAGAAATCAGAGCTTATTCTTACTGGCTGTCCTTTGTAGGTAACTTTTTGTTTTTCCTGTGAGGCTTTCAGAATTCTTTGTCTTTGGTTTTGATAACTTTGATGATGATATGTCTTGGTGATTTTCTTTTGGGGTCTATCCTGTTTGGGGTTCGTTGGACTTCCTGAATGGATATATTCTCCTCTTTCATCATATTAGGGAAGTTCTCCTCCAGCAAATCTTGGACAATTTTCTCAGTGGTTTTGTTTTTCTCATCCTGTTCTGGAATTCCATTG
>NW_006921983.1:1501792-1526955 GCF_000298275.1 Orycteropus afer afer | reverse complement strand
TCTGTTTCTTGTTCCCTTGTTTCTACCACTTTATCTTGCTTCTTTGTATGTACTGTGATGATCTGTTCTCTCTGAGGCATCATGGTATTGTATTTAGATCTCTGTTAACTGTTTGTGAAGAGCAGCCAAGGATGATTCAGGCTCTTTGATGTGTTTTTTATCTTTAGCCTATTGGTGGAGAAGGAGGTGGTGGCTCTCGCTCAGTAAATTAAGTTGCAGGAGGTGTTGGTATAGTTGTATCTTATTGGGACTGTTGCTGTCTCCCACTCAGTTAGATAAAAATTACAATTGAATAACCATCAAAAAACTAAAGCACGTGGACAAAAAATATACCATATAATCACACAGGAACAGTAACCAAAAAAAGAAAAAAGGGAAGAAAGAAGAAGAAAAATACAAGAAAATCTGCAATATCTGGGGATAGTGCACTAAAAGAAAAAAAGGTAGACAAGGAGAATAATGGAGAAAAAAAATGCATAAAGAATAACAAGGAATGGGGTTAACCATGAGGAAAAAAAGGGGAAAAAAAAGAATTTAAATTAAAAAAAAAAAAATTCAACCAAGAACAGGGAAAAGAAAAAAAAAAAAAGCTGTCAACTAGGACCTGGGGAGGGAAGAATAAAGAATAATAGTGAAAAGGACAAAAGTATTAATAATAATAATAATAATTTTTAAACAGACAAATACAAACAAATTAAACGCCAGAAAAAAGAAAGAGAAAAAGAAAAAGAAATCAGTGGAGGACAGAGCAGGACACCCAGGCTCCGTCTGAGCACACAGACTGGAATGGAGTTCTTGCGGGCCCAGCAGGTGGGTGGGAGTGTGGGATGACCACTCCTCCATTCACCAACTGGATGTGGGGTATAAGAATAACAAGAGGAATGTCACAACTTTTCAGTCATGCAGGTCCAGAGTGTCCTTGGGGTTACTGACAAGCAGAACCTGTTCTTAAGCCCCTGGAATCTGGGAGAGCACTGTCTCTTTAAATATCCAAAATGGTCAAGCCACTTGTAAACATTCAAAATGGGAGCAACCTCTGGACAGGCAAAAGTCCACTGCTCAGCCCATCTTCTTCTTCACCACTGCTTCCTGTTTTATTCCACAGCCACCAGAACAGTCCTCCGTGCATTCCCTTGATAGCAGGGCTGATTTTTAGGTTAATTCTTAGGTCTTACCAGCACCTGGGGACCTCCAAGCTGTTTGTGCTGTTAGGATCACTCAGGATTGCTGCCAGATGGCAGTTCCATATGTCTCCTTTTTTGGTATTTTCATGCAAATCTTCTGCTAGTTGGTGTTTAGTCCACCTCTGTATCCTTCCCTTCATGGCTCAGGGGTCCAGGATTATCTTCTGTGTCTGTGCTAATTGGTTCTCCTTTTCTTTGTTGAAGAGTGTTTGTGCAATCTTTCTGCCTATTCCACAATCTTGGAATCTCATGATCAAGATTAACCAGTTTTGTTGTTGTTGTTGTTGTTGTTGTTGTTGTTATGTGCCATGGAGTCAGACCTGAGTCATAGCAACCCCTCCTTGGGTTTCTGAGATGGTATAAATCAGTCAGAGTTTTTCACGGTCTTCTAAGTCTCGTACCATGCCTCCATATGGTACCACTGCATACCATATGCATTTGTATGCAGTGTTGTTTTCAGACGCTGTTTCTCCCTTTTGCTGTTTATCCTGGACTTTTCTCACCTACAGCCCTGTCTTCCTTCCTCCCACACCACAGTCTCCACAATAAGACCTTGATTATGTCTCACCTGAATTTAGAGACCATCTGTAGAATAAATTTGATGCATTGAATACCAGTGACCGAAGACCAGATAAGTTCTGGAATGATGTCTAGAAAATCATACATGAAGAAAACAAAAGGTCATTAAAAAGAGAGGAAAGGAGGAAAACACCCAAAAGGATGTCACAAGGAACTCTGAAACTTGCTCTTGAAGAGATAGTAGCTAAAGCAAATGGAAGAAATGATGAAATGAAAGAGCTGAACACAAGATTTCAAAAGGTGGCTAGGGAAGACAATGTATAGTACTATAATGGAATGTGCAAAGACCTGGAATTAGAAAATCAAAAGGGAAGATCATGCACAGCATCTCTCAAGCTGAAAGAACTGATGAAAAAATACAATCCTGGAACTGCAATATTTAAAGATTCTATGGAGAAAATACTGAACAATGCAGGAAGTATCAAAAGAAGACAGAAGGAATGCACAGAGTCATTGTACCAAAAAGAACTGATCAATAGTCAACCACTACAAGAGGTAGTATATGATCAAGAACCAATGATACTGAAGGAAGAACTCTAAGCTGTTACTGAAGGCATTGGTGAAAAAACAGGATCCAGGAATTGATGGAATACCCATTGAGATACTTTAACAAAAGGATGCAGTGCTAGAGATGCTTACTCATTCACTCCAAGAAATTTGGAAGAGAGCTATCTGGCCAACCAACTGTAAGAGACTGATATTTGCAGCCATTCCAAAGAAGGGTGACCCAACAGAATGTAGAAATTATTGATCTATATCACTAATATCACACACAAGTAAAATGTTGCTGAAGATAATTCAAAAATGGTTGCAGCAGTATATTGACAGGGAACTTCCAGAAATTCAAGCTGGATTCAGAAGAAGATGTAAAATGAAGGTTATCATTGCTGATGTCAAATGGAAGATCCATCTACCTGAAAGCAAAAAACATTACAAATATGTTTACTTGTGTTTTATTGACTATGCAAAAAGCATTTGACTGTGTGGGTCATGACAAATTATAGATAATGGGAATTCCAGAACACTTAATTGTGCTCATGAAGAATCTGCATATAGATCAAGAGGCTGTTGTTTAAACAGAACACGGAGATGCTGCACGGCTTAAAATCAGGAAAGGTGTGTGTCAGGGTTGTATCTGTTCACCATACTTATTCAATCTGTATGCTGAGTAACTAATCTGAGAAACTGGACTATATAAAGAAGAACATCGCATCAGGTCTTGGAGGAAGACTCAATAACAACCTGTGATATGCAGATGACACAACCTTGCTTGCTGAAAGTGAAGATGACTTGAAACACTTACTGATGAAGATCAAAGATACAGTCTTCAGTATGAATTACACCTCAACATAAAGAAATGGACCAGTAAGCAACATCACGATAAATGGAAAAAGATTGAAGTTGTCAAAGATTCCATTTTATTTGAATCCACAATCAATACCCATGGAAGCAGTAGTCAAGAAATTAGTCATATAGCACTGGATAAATTTGCTGTAAGGGAGCTCTTTAAAGTGTTAAAGAGCAAAGATGTCACTTTGAAGACTAAGGTGTACCTGATCCAAGCCATGGTGTTTTCAACCTCCTCATATATATGTGAAAGCTAGACAATGAATATGAAAGACCACAGAAGAATTGATGCCTTTGAATTTTGATGCTGGCAAAAAATACTAAAAATACCATGGACTGTCAGAAGAACAAACAAATTGGCCTTGGAAGTACAGCTAGAATGCACCTTAGAAGTGAGAGTGGTCAGATTTTGCCTCACATATTTTGGTCATGTTGTCAGAAGAGAACAGTCTTTGGAGGAGGATATCATGATTGATAAAGTAAAGCATCAATGAAAAAGGGAAAGACCCTAAACAAGATGGATTGACACAGTGTGTGTGAAGATAGTCTCAAGCATAGCAAGGATTATGAGAATGGCACAGGACTTGCCAGTGTTTTGTTGTTATACATAGGGTCACTCTGAGTTAGAGCTGACTGGACAGCACCTAACAAGAACAACAACAGCTATACAGTTTAGAGTTCCCATAGGACTATCTAAAGCTTCTATTGCAACTGCACTGAAGTCTAACTTCTCTCTGTGTCCAGTTCTGCTTCTTCTACTTCTTTAAAGGTGGTGTTCTTGGTAACACTTCTTCAAAACCTGCCACAAATCTCCATTTCAAAGTGTGTTTCTGGAAGACTTGATGTAACAATTGATGTCAGGAGTGGTCCTGGTTTCCTAGATCTCAGATTCTTAAAGGCATTGCAGAGCTGCGATACCTGTGGGCCCATTGGAAATAAGAACTTTGTCAGTGGTAGTGAATGAAATGCTGATAGGCTCTAGTATGCTATGTTGGTACATTGTTACAATTTTTACTTGTCTTGAACTGGGATGTTGCATCTGTAGAAAAGAAGGATAGATGCAATATCTCAGGCATTGCAGCAGTTTTGAGGTAGTAATTGGGGTATTGCATGGTACATATAGTAAGCTGCTAACCAAAGACTGGCATGTGGAGTCCATTCAGAAATACTTCAGATGGAAGAAAGGCCTGGTGATCTAATGCCCCAAATATTAGCCATTGATAATCCTAAGGAGAACAGTTTTATTCTGACACACAGCAGGTGGATATGAGTTAGAATGGATACAACCAGCAACTGGTAACTGATGTAGTAATGACAAGGACAATGGAATTGAATAGTTTATTGTTGGTAGTTATTGAGGCATCAAAGAAAGACAATGAAATTGATTTTAAGTAAAATGTGAAAGCTATAATGCCTTCAGGGTGACATACAAAGAGACTCCCATCTTGCTCCAGTTGCATAACTGCCAGCAGGAACTATCCCTACTTACCCTCTAAGCTGCCACATCAGTAGTCAAGTCACAACATAACCCATCTATGGAAATATTGGATTTTTTAAGGGAGGAAATGGACTACTTGATGAAGCAGCTACAGAATTTAGCCAACACAAACCAGAAAAAGCCAGAGAATATATTCAGACTTGATCATGAAAGTACTAGATCAAAAAACATTATAGAACATAAAGTTCAACAAAGAGTTTATCAGTATCATAACACCCAGGAGACTGTGTTAATATACAGCTAAGATGGCTCTTGGAAGCTTGGAAAAATGGTGGTTCATACTAAGTGAAAGACAAGTATCAGAACTGTCATGGTAGACAGTATTAAAGATCAAAAGTCTTGGAAAAGTTGCCATGCTAGAATGGCACAAATCCAGAAACCCACTGTTCACTACATTAGTTGGGAGGGTCCAAAGACAATGTCACTTACCAAAAGGATAAGGAATGTGAGAAGGATATCGGCATTGTTGAGAAGTTCAGTGGTAGCTAGCTGTAGACTAGGGCTGATAGTTTAATACTCTGTTATAGAATTTATTTTCCTAATGGCAATGATAATGATCACATCATGAAATAATAGAAACTAAGTGGCAGTGCTAAACATCAAAAGAAAGGTGGGCACAATACTACAGCCAATATAAAGGACAGAATATCAGCCAGGATGGTCTGGCCCACAGAAAGCTATGGAAATGGTATTAGGTCACACTTTTCCTAGAAGCAAGATAGATGGGCAGCCAACAAAGATATTGTTTAATAATGTAATCCAATGAGACCTAGCATGAGCTGATCAGGTGGCTGACGGTAGCCACCCAAATAAAAAGTCACAATCTCTTAATAACAATTGATAAACCAGTTTCCAGACCTAAACCAGTTCTCAGATCTGTACCTCAATGACAAAAAAGAGTCTTGGTCTGCAAGAGGAAAGAGCCTCCAGTTCCATGAGTAAGAATTTCTCCAGTTCTTCCTCCATGGCACTTATGAAAATTTACTTGCCCTTTGGGAAATTGCCCTTTAGGAAAGAGGGTGTATATAAATAATTTGAGGACAATTAAGCATGGAGTCTGTATTGACACTGATACTCAGGGATATGAAGTATCATGATGGACCCTTGTTACAGTATATTTACTCAGGAACCAGGCAAAATGGAGTAATGACCCAGGTACAATGGGATCATTACATCAGGGGATCCATTTTGGTGGTTATTTTCCTGCTCTCACAGTTTATAATTGTAATGTACAAACTTGGTAGTTGGTAGAATTTTCACATTTCTTGGCCTGTGGGGTAAAAGCTACTATAATGGGGACAGCCAAAGGGAAGCCTCTAAACTCTCCCTTCCAGCAAAGAGAATGAAACAAAACCAATTTTTCTTCCTGGGGTGAATGGTAGAGGCCTAAAGGTGGCATCATCACATCTACATTTAGTTAATCATTGTGACCACTGAAAACCATGGGTTTCCATCTGAAAACCAGATGGAACATTGCAAATCACAGCAGATGACCAAAACTTAACAACATGGTACTCACTTGTAAGTGTTGTGCTGGATTTGGTATGTCTGCTTGAGTAGATCAACACAACCTCAGGTATACTGATAAGGAAAATGCATTTATTTCCATCTCTAACAAGAACCATAATTAGAAGCAGTTAGTATTAGTATTTAATAGCTATCCCTAGGAATATGTTAATTCTCCTTTCTGTCACAACATAGCCCAAAACCTGGGAATCATCTCAACAGTACAGAGAACATCACATTAGGCCTCTATATCAATAACACCATTTTAATCAAACTGGGTAAGAAGTGGGATGAAGTTAAAATGATGCTTAGGGAAATGTTTATCATTTTAATTGCTTATATTAAAAAACCAAAGCCAAACTCACTGCCATTGAGTCAATTCCAACTCATAGCAACTCCCACTGGGTTTCCAGGGCTGTAAACCTTTACAGAAGCAGACTGCCTCATCTTTCTTCCACAGAGCAGCTGGTGGATTTGAACCATTTACCTTTTGGTTAGCAGCCAAATGCCTTCACCACTATACCACCAGAGCTCCTTATATTAGAAAAGAAAGTTAAAAAAATAATTACTTCAGAAGTTAAAAAATGAGTAAAATGGATTGGACATAATAAAATAAATAATAAAGATTGGATCATAAATCAATGAAGTTTTAAAAAGAGACAAATAGGGAAATTCAACAAAGACAATAGTAAGTTTTTTGAAAAGAAAAATGCCTATGTATACTGATAAAGAAAAAATAAAGCAAGAATAAATGATCAGTATCAGAAAAAAAAGGGGTATCACTGCAGATCTTACATAATTAAAAGAATAAAGAAAATATTATTAATAGGTTTAAGCCAAATAAGTCAACAACTTAGATGAAGTAAAAGAATTCCTTGAAAAAACACAACTCACCATAAGGAATACACCAGTGAAAGAACAGTAGAGTCCCTAAGATGTTCACTGGTAGCTCTCCTCAGTAGGCCAGTACCAATAGAAAGACAGGCTATTAAAGACCTGGGCTCACGGACAGTGATAGAGATGATAGAGCCTTGAAACAATAGAGGCCAGGGGGCAGCCCTTAGACATCAGAATGCTGGTGGATACAATTACTATAATGAGTGGCAAGTTTGGAGGAGCAGCCAGGCAGCCTGAATCACAGAGAGTATTGAAAAGGTTAAATAGAACAGTGTCCCTAGGAGCAAAGTAAATGGGAAGTCAACAAGGATATTACTCAATTTGTACCATCAAAAGAAATAAAAAATGACTGAGGGCAGTTGCTCCAATAAAACATCACAATCTCCCTTCCAGTTTTCAGACCCAAAGTCCATGGACTGAAAAAGAGTTCAGACTCAGAATCTATTGACTGAAGAAGAGGTGATATCCCCAAGAGAAAAATCCTGTGAAGCCACAGCAAATATACATATTTACGTAACTATAAACTGAGGGGAGATTACCAAATATTTTAAGGATTAGTGAACACAGGGTCAGAGTAGACTCAAATTGGCCTTCTGGCCCCCATTAGAGCAGGGGTATAGGAGGCAGGCAATAAATAAAATTCTAGCCAATAACTAATTCAAAATAGTAAAAACAAACAAATAAACAAAACATTATATTCTGGTAGAGATAGTGAAAATTAATGCCTCTCTTAAACATCTAAAGAATAAAGGTTGGTGGTGCCTATCATATCATCATTTAATTCACTAATCCAACCCACAAAAAAACAAACAGCTTCTGGAAAATAACAGTAGACTACCACAAACTTAGCCAACTAGCAGCCCCCTTTGAAGCTGCTGGGCCAGGTGTGATATCTTAGCTAAAATAGATTAACACACATTCAGGTACATGATATTTAGCCATTGTTTTGGAAAAATGTGTTTTTAAACATCCTTATACGAAAAAGGGTCAGAAATAGTTTGAATTCACATCGAATGGGCAGCATTACACTTTCACAGTTTGCCCCAGGGCTGTGTTAACTTTCGGTGGATCCCAGAGCAAGAAAGGTTTGCACAGCAAGCTCATACTTATGTGCAAGCAGTACTGCCACTTGGACCATACAACATCACAGACCCTATAGTATTAGAGCTATCATTACTGGGAAAAGACACATTGGAGAATAGCACTGCATTCCCCTCGATTTCCAACAAAGCCATGCTATCTGCAACAAAGAATTATAAGCTTGTTGAAAAACAACTCCTGATGTTTTACTGGGCTCTGGTAGAAATAGAGCATCTGACCACAAGACACCAAGTGAATACTTCCCATCATAAGCTGGGTCCTGGTCAGCACCTGCAAATAAAATTTTTAGTGATCCCGGATAGAATTTATCAAGTACAAGCAGAATCACAGGAAATAAGCAAGTTTCATGGCAGGCCCACCATTATTACAAAAGCATCTAACCCTCATCTCACACCTATGGATGTATGGAGGATCCTGAATAACAAGCTATGGAAGAAGAAAAGGCCTGAGCACTTGGTTAATGAATGGGTAGGCTTGGTACGTGTACGACACTCAAAAACAGATGACAGCCTTATTCACAAATGATCTTGATGGGCGTACCAATGCATGAAGTTTCAGGTAGTCTACTGACCATCCACTTTGTGGAAGAAGAAGCAGCCCACAGTTAGAATACTTATGGGCTCATGGACAAAGGCAAACACCCTGGCTGACTGGTCAGGGATCTGTAAGGATAAAGACTAGAATATTGGAGACAAGGAGACCTCAAGAAAAAGTATATGTCTGGACATATGGGAGCAGCTACAAAGCAAAAATATCTTTGCACTGAATATTAGCATTCACCAGAGTAGCCATCATGGAATAGGCACTAAAATCCACTGACACAGATATGAAAACTGGATGAGTTGTGTCAGCCAGCCTCCACCGTTGGCCACTCCAGAACTGGCCCAATGGGCACATAAACAGGGTGGTCACAGTAGAAGAGATATAAGTTATGCATGTGCCCCAAAACATAGACTCTCTCTCATTAAGACTGATCTAGTTGCTAGCAATGCCAACATACCAGCAACTGAATGCCCAGTATGTCAGCAACAGAAACCAACACTGCATGTCTAATATAGCAACAACTCAGGGATATTTACCAGCCACTCAGTTGCAAGTTGCTTACATGTTGCTTACATTGGATCTCTTCCATGGGGGAGGGACAGCAATTCATCTTGACTACAATGGCATATATTCTAGGTAAGAGTTTTTCTTTCTTTCCTGAAGGCTTACAGAAGATTTGATCCACAGATAGAGTATACAACATAACATCTCCTTGGATTAAAGACCCACTTTTCGCCAAATAAAATACAGCAGTAGGCACAAACCTATGGCACCCGTCAGTCCTATCCAGAAACATTAAACCTCATAGAGAATATATTTGG
The DNA here is from genome assembly GCF_000298275.1 of Orycteropus afer afer. Classification (NCBI taxonomy): domain Eukaryota; kingdom Metazoa; phylum Chordata; class Mammalia; order Tubulidentata; family Orycteropodidae; genus Orycteropus; species Orycteropus afer. Next base: position 1,517,479 of record NW_006921983.1, on the reverse strand, counting down.
AACATGAATGATTCAGGGGAACATCTCTTGGTACTCTTCTGTCCAGTTTTGATGATAAATGGATAAATATAGTAGCTACAGCCTGAAAAGAAAATAATGAGGATCTGGTTTCCTCCCAATAGATAAGCCACCTAGACCAGCAGAGGTACTAGTCAGGGGTGAGGTGAATCAGGAATGTGTAGTACAAGAAGGAGACAATGAGACTCTGTGCAACCTCATTTCTAGCTGTAGTCACAGAGGTTGGAATGCACTTTACTCACTAACTTCTCATATAAGTTTCCCTAGGAGTAGAGACCAGCCACAATCCATGGAGCTGCTCCTAGGTAAACTTACTATATGAAGCAAGTGGATCTGACACATGCCAGGAGAGTACTATAGTGAGTGCCATGTTATGTTAATGATGTGTCATCCAGATCCTTCTTCAGGACAGAGGCACTTGCCCCCAAGCTGTTTGGCCTATATACTGCCAGTAGCTCACAGATGAACTGCTCTCTGGGAATTTTCATCAACTGAATGGAGTTGCCTAAGACAAGATTATGCTCCCTTCCCAGGGATAGCTCAAATCCAATGCCTGCTAGATGTGGGTGCTCTCTTGTCTTGACTTGGTACAACTCTAAAAGACCATCTCTGCTCCAGAATTCTGGATCAGATAATTATGTGGCTCACCACCACCCACTGCCATTGAGTTAGATCCAACTCATAGCAACCCCTCCTTGGGTTTCCGAGGCAGTATCACTATGGAAGTAGATTGCCCAACCTTCCTTCCGAGGAGTGGCTAGTGGGTTTGAACCATCAGCCTTCTGGTTAGCAGTCAAATGCCTTAGGCACTATTCAACTTTACTTTCTGCCAAATCACATTTTCCACCCTTCCTTAAAAGAATTTTCACTGAATACTCTCCCACCATAACATTTTGAAAGCCTATTTCTCTCAGACCCTATTTCTCAATGAACCTGACTTATGGCACAAGATTTGAGCTGCTTTGGAAAAGTCCAAAACATAATTTCTGGAATTGCTAAGCATTCTTCCGTTCTTAATAAGAAAACTTCAAAATGGTTTATCCTATTTCTACCCAGATACCTAATCATTAAGTCTGAGCAGAGAAGTTCATGACCTTAAGGTTCTTTTCCCAGGAAACTCTCAACATGTCCAGAAAATCCACTGGAAAGATTCTTATAATGTTTCTCATAATGTTCACCCTGGGCACAACCAATATTTACACAATGTGTATTCATTCACCAGGTTAAAAAGATAAAGATGTTGACTGTAGCTAAGGAGTAACTGAAGGGAAGATTGGGCACCATAAGCATATACACGAGCCAAGTAGTTCCACCCTTCCCAAGGGCACAAAAAAAGTTATTAGCCTCAAGGACCATCTATGTCATAATTAACATAGTTAAAACCACACCATTTAAAAAATATGTCTATGCCACTAATTATGTAATGCTAGATAAAAACACTACTGGTAACATTACTACTAATAATTATAACTCAAAAAAAAATCTTATAGTCTATCCAAAAGACTTGAAAAGCACCGACTCAAATTTATACACCAATGTTCATTGCAGCATTTACAATAGCCAAAAAATAGAAACAATCTAAGTGTCTATAAACAGGTGACTTGGTAAACAAAGAGTGGTTTAGTCATACAATAGAATATTAGTCAGCCATAAAGAGAAATGAAGTTCTCAACACGCATGAACCTTGAAAACATTATCCTGAGTGAAATAAGTCAGACACAAAAGAATAAATATTGTTTGGCCCCATTTATATAAAATATCTAGAGTAGGCAAATTCATAGAAACAAACAAACAAAAATAGTGGAGATGGGAGACTAGAAGAAGGTAGGAATAAAGAGTCATTGCTTACCAAAACCAAATTAAACCCAATGTTGTTGATTCTGACTCACAGTGACCCTATAGGACAGAGTAGAATGCTTCTTTATGGACTGCCACATCTTTCTCCCACTGAGTGGCTGGTGGGTTCAAACAGTCAATCTTTCAGTTAGCAGCCAAGCATTTTAACCACTGTGCTACCATGGCTTCTTCTTATTGCTTAAAGCATACTGAGTTTCTTCTGGGAGTGATGAAAAAAACTTGAAATGGATAGTAGTGATAGTTTCACAACATAGTAAGTGTAATTAAAGCCAATGAATTGTACACTTTTATTTTACCACCATTATCTTTTTTTTTTTTTTTTTGAAAGACCTTATACTGGAAAGCATTTTATAGTTAATAGACTACTTTAAAGAATTGCCTCCATGATTTTGAAAATGTGTCCCCAAATGTCCTGGGAGTTTTTCAGGAATGTCTTGGAGTTTGGAAGGGTAAGAGTGGCCTAAGGGACAGGATTTCTAGATATCCTATCCAGCTTCAAAGTGGCTCTGCTCATATCTACTTTATATGTTGGACTTCCTTGTAAGATTTTCTCTAAAGAAAATATTTAGCTGATAAAATTTTCATTTCCTTTTTGGCTTATGTTCCTAAAATGAAAAATTACAGAGTTGTACTGGGTTATCTGTAGATTCTCTGATGACTCTATCATGATTTGCTTGAGAACTAAGGATGGAAACTTCCACCACTGTGGAGGCTCAGCTTAGGAGCCCCTTTTGCCTGATCTGTCTCTTGAATATGCTGTTCCCTCAAATGACTGTTCAGTGTTTTCTTTATACAAGTTTTCCAGTGAACTCAAAAGATGATTTTGCCAAAAAAAAATCTCACAGTATCATTGCACTTTTAGGTTTTATGTGTTCACAAACCTGATGCTATTTTCTGAGTGCATGTGCCCTAGATAACTGAAACAGAAGACACAACCAGTTTGAGTGGAGAGGAGGAGGACAGGACAAAGCAAAATGATATTTAAGTATCAGTAAGATAGTTTTAAGAATTATGTAATGTCATATTAAAACTTATTTTAAATATTATTAAATATTATTTATTTTTAATAATAATAATAGATATTTTAAATAAGATCATATGCATTTAAGATAACTTCATTACTAGAAAGTTTGTTTTTTCATTTATGATTATTATCTGTGCTTGTTATCACAAAACTATGAGTAATACACTTAGAGAGTAAAGATGTCACTTTGAAGACTAAGGTGTGCCTGACCCAAGCCATGATATTTTCAGTAGCCTAATATGCATGTGAGAGCTGGACAATGAATAAAGAGGACTGCAGAAGAATTGATGTTCTTGAATTGTGGACTTGGTAAAGAATATTGAATATACCATGGACTGCTGGAAGAACAAACAAATCTGTCTTGGAGGAAGTACAGCCAGAATGCTCCTTAGAACCAAGGATGGTCAGACTTCATCTCTCATACTTTGGTCAAGTTGTCAGAAGGGACCAGTCCCCAGGGAAGAATATCATGTTTGGTAAAGTAGAGGGACAGTGAAAAAGGGTAAGACCCTCAATAAGATGGATTGACAGAGTGGCTGTGACAATGGGCCCAAGCATGGCAACAATTGTGAGGATGGCACAGGACAAGGCAGTGTTTTGTTCTGTTGTATATAGAGTCACTATGAGTTGGAACTGACTCAATGACACCTACAACAACAACATGAGTAATACTGAACAAAGTAAATATTCTTTATTAGTAATGGTACTAATGTTGCTGTTGTTGTTATGTACCGTTGAGTCGGACCCTACTCATTGTGACCCCTCCTTGGGTTTCTGAGGCAGTATCACAACAGAAGTAGTATGCCCAACCTTCATTCCGAGGAGTGGCTGGTGGGTTTGAACCGCCAGCCTTCTGGTTAGCAGTCAAGTGCCTTAGGCACTACACTACCAGCCCACTTATTTCTATCTGAAGAAACAATGAATTCCAGGATAGAAGAAAAGAATGCTAGTTTTGCTACTTGAATTATTTGAGTTTCTCTTAAGGAGGATTTTGCGGAAAAGAATATTTTATTTAGAAAGATCAAGTTTCAGGTCTTATTTTTGAAGAATTATTCTGGGTCTTATCCCCAACATTCAGTTGGAGGCTGCATTGCAGTGTACTGTGAAGTAAGGCCATACATGTGGGCAACCTGTTACAACAAGAGGGATGGGGCTTCTTCAGCAATAGTATGACAGTGGTGAAAATTCAACCTCTATCACATAAATCAAAACAAATGGGCTGGATTGAACTACACAGACATATTTTGTTTTATTGTGCTTCACTTTATGGTGCTTTGCAAATACTGTGTTTTTCTACAAATTGAAAGTATGTGGCAACCCAGCATTAAGTAAGTCTATCGGTACCATTTTCCAACAGCATGTGTTTGCTTTGTGTTCCTGTGTCACATTTTGGTAATTTTCACAGTATTTCAAAATTTTCATAATGCTGTTGCATAGTTAATAGACTAATATAGTATAAACATAACATATGGACTGGGAAAAAAAAATTCATTTAACCCATTTTATTGTGATATTTGCTTTTTGGTGGTAGTCTGGAACCAAATTCCCAATATCTCCCGAAGTATGCCCTATAGTCCTTATTGCTTTATTCTAAATAGTTCAGGAAATATCTACCACTTGTAATTTCATAGTTTATATTTGTAATATTTCTAGTTAATAATGGCAACACATGCAACTAGTGCTACAGTTAAGCAGTTGCATTTTCCCAACACTCCACGTCTTCTGCCCTACAGCAGAGGTGTTCAGTTTATTAGTTATCCTTCCCCCATCTAAGCATTCATTGTTTATTAGAACATTTATTTTTTAATCTTCCTTTTATTTTTCACTGGACTGTGAGTTCTTTAGAGCAGAGAATAAACCATGCAATTTATGTCTTCCACACTAGTAGAGCTCCTGGCACAGGGTAGTTGCTGAGTAAAGATTTACTTGATAAATGAATTAATGAGTGACATTTCAGTGGAAGAATAGATTCCTGGAATTTAGAGAGAACAACTTTATGGATGAAGTATAAAATTCAAAAAGCTCACTGCCATCAAGTCAATTCTAACTTATAGCGACCCCCTTTGGGTTTCTGAGATGGTAAATCTTTATGGAAGTAGATTGCCCAGTCTTCCTTCCATGTAGTGGCTGGTAGGTTTGAACCATCAACCTTCTGGTTAGCAGTCAAATGTCTTAGGAACTGCACCACCAGAGCTCCTTAGATGAAGTATAGACTGAAGTATATGATCTCTAAAAGAAACACATTATATTGCAGCAAGGTTCTATCTGGGAAGCTCTAACATCTTCATAAAGATTTAATCATCGTGAACTACAAAGATTATGTTTTATATATATGTATAGCAATTTTAAGAATGTTATAGGACATCCTAAGACAGGCTACCCAAATGTCAGCTGAAAGTTGACAAGAGGATGTCAAAAGGCCTAGTGAAAGGAATGTCACTTCTTACTATGGCAAGAAGTACCCTTCTTACAAGGACAACTATAAAAGCTGTTTAAAAAAAAAAAAAAACTATGAGCAGGCATCAAGAAACAATCTAGTTAGCCAAGACTTAAAGGGCCAAGATCTTCAAAAGAAGCAAAATGAATTGAGGTGATCCCTACATTTATCACCCTTGGAAATTTGCTAATTCTTGGCATAAAGCATAGAAATCCCATCAGCTAGGTTCTTCAGGAAGCAGACACTGAGATGATGTTAATAATGTAAGCCTTTTTTTTATTTTAAATAAAAGATAATGTCCAGGAAATATAAAAGGGAGAGAAAGCAGAATTGACTCACGATGTATATCTGACACCTATGATAGAAAAGGGGTTAGGAAGAAGAGTTTGGCCAGGGGAGAACCGCAGACCATGATTGAGACATGATAGAGTCTTGGCTGACCCAACAGGGAGCTCCCAAGCAAAGGTTGCCCATTAGAGGAATCCTGAACTACGCAGAAATGGTCATGTCCTAGAATTCCTGTCATGGCTAGTCATCAGCTTGGAATGTCCCAGAAGAGTGTGACAATGTTTAAAATTTGAGGTGGATCCGAAGAACTGAGTTAGAGGTTGTTGGCTAACTGCATTCATTGCAGATAATGGTAAGTCCTTTCTTGAAGGGAGATTCAGGCAGTACACATTTATGACTGCCATAGAGGCTGAGCATAATGGTATAACATATTATTAACTGAAGTCTCAGAAAGATAAGAGAGATATAATAGGAACATAATATTTGAAGATATATATCAAAAAATGTTCCAGAATTGATCAATGACAAGTCAGATTTAAGAAGCTCCAAAGTAATTTTTTTTTTTTTTCAATTTTGATTTGGGTGAAAATTTTCAAAGCAAATTCACTTTCCATACAGCAGTTCACATACACTTTGTCTCATGACATTGACCACAGTTTACCACAATACAACAGCTCCCCTCCCACTTCCTCCCGATAGTTACCTCTTCCCAGTGTCCATCCCTCCATGAAGCCCTGCCCCCTGAACTGTCTCCCTGTGCATAAGTAGCCCTTCTTTCTCCCATGATTGTTCTCTCCAAGGAGTGTATCTACCTCAGGTAAATGTTCAATTCATATGTCTGTCTTTTGTTTGTCTGGAAGCCACAGGTGTGGGTTCAATTCTAGGCCTGAAGGGTAACTAGGGGCCATAGTCTCAGTGATTCCACCAGGCTCTGTCGGACCAGCAAACCTGCCCCCCCTTTTATTTTTCTCCAAATGATTTTGAGTTTTGTTCCATATTGTTCTCCCTCTCTATTCAGGATCTCCTACGTAGATTCCCTTCCAAGTGGTTGACAGTGGTAGCTGGGCACCATCTAGTTCTTCTGGTCTCATAGTCACATAGGCTGCAGATCAGATGTTGTACCAGTCGTAAGGATTATTTCCATGAATTTTTTGTTTTCTTCATTCTTCTTTGCTCTAGACGAGGGGAGACTCATCGTTGCATCTAGATGGCAGCTTGCAAGCTTTTAAGATCCCAATTGCTATTCGCCAAAATAGGAGGTGGAACAATGTTTTGTGTAGTATGTTATGCCAATTGAAGCTCCAAAGTAATTTAAGCAGGATAAAATATCAAAACAACCACACCTGGGCACATTGTAGTCAAACTGCTTAAAATTTGAAACAAAAAAACAGTCTTAAAAGAAAGCAGGCAAAATCAGCCTTGTTCTGGTTACCTAGTGCTACTCTAACAGATATACCAGACATGGGATGGCTTTAACAAATAGGAGTTTGTTCTCTTACTGTTTGGAGGTTTTAAGTCTGAGTTCAAAGTGCCAGACTCTAGTGGCTGGGTGAAAGCCCCTCAACCTTGGGCTTCAGCCCTGTCTCCTGCTCCCAGCCCACTGAAGCTAGAGACTTTTCTTCATCAGGCAGTTACTGGCTGCTCAGACTGACAAGCCCAAGGTTGGCAAGTAAAAGGGAACAGTCCTGATGTTACCAAACCACACAGCAGGCCATTAATTCAAGTCTATTGGAAGTCCCAAGGTCAGCAGAGCATGGCAGGCTCCTGAACAATGACATAATCACATGCAGGGTTCAAGCATGCCATAAACTAGAGACCATTCCCAAAGCTGCTTCTTATATACCGGAAGCAGACCGTATCCCTAAAGCAGCTACTCAGCTGCTCCAATACATTCCACCATGGAGTTAATTACCAATCTTACCATGGGGAATAACTACATCCAGCTGCCCAGGCCCAGCCAAGTTGACACAAACTTAACTGCCACACTTACTTTCAAATACCATCATTAAGATAATTGGTGACTTTCAACAGAAATTATGGAACATGGAAGAAAATGGAATGGAATTTTTAAGTTGTAATTCTGTAGGTCCCTGAGTGGAACAAATGGATTCCTGTCAGATATTAATCTAAAGATTGCTGGTTCAGGAGGATCCCTAATGGCACAGTGGTTAAGTGCTTAGCTACTAACCATAAGTTCAGCATTTGGAACCTATCAGCCAGTCCTTGGGAGAAAGATATGGCAGTTTATATTTGGAATATTTGTAGTAAATAATGGGTTTGTAGTAAAAAGTGAGTCTGGTTTTTTGGTTTGGGTTTGGTGGTTCTAACCTACTCAGAAGTGTCTATCTACTTCTGTAAAGATTAAAACCAAGAAAACCTTATGGAACTGTTCTACTCTGTAACACCTGGGGTTGGCATAAGTTGAAATTGGATTTGGTTTTTAAAGGGCAAATGTGCTATATCTTGATCTGGGTGATAATTACACAAATCTGATATTTCAGTAAAAGTGTAATTAAACTGTGCATTTAAAATTTTTGTACATTACTCTGTGTGTGTGTGTGTGTGTGTATGTAAAAGTATAGAGGCTGAAAATAATTTAGGAAGCCATTCTAGTAATCCAGGTAAGCTTATAATAATCCAGGATAATTATAGTAATAAAAAAGGAGAGAAGTAGAAGGAAATAAGAAAAAAAAATTGGCAGAGAATTCACAATCTTGCTGGATGTGCAGTGTGGAGAAAAGATGAAATTATGGATGATTCCTAGAGTTTTGACTTCAGCTACTGGATGGATGGTGGTGCCATTTAATGGGATGGTGATGACTTTGAGAAGGGCGGGTTTGCATGGAAGATAAAGGATTCCAATTTTGCATTGTCTTATTTCAAATATATATTTCAAATATATGGCTACGAGACATCCAGATAAAGACAGCATAACAATTTAGATCTTGTTATTGTTTTGATACTTTTACATTTAAATTTCTATTTTAAATATACATATACACATATGAGTACAATATATAAATTTTATAAATGCAAAAAATGTGATGGTCTTATGCCTTTTCCTTATTCCAGTCTTTCTTTTCCTTTTTAAACTTGACAATTCTTTCCGTTTCTACTAACACCACACCTCCTTACCATTAAGTAACTGTTTTAACAACCAAATCCACTGCCATCCAGTTGATTCCAATTCATAGCGACCACCATCAGTTTCCAAGGCTGCAGGTCATTATGGAAGTAGATTGTCTCATCTTCCTCCCATAGAGCAGCTGGTAGGTTTGAAAAGCCTGCCTCTTGCTTATCAGCTCAATGCCTTAACCACAGCACCACCAGAGCTCCTTTGTACTAACAACCTGCAGGTATTATTACCTTCTTTATTCCAAAAACCAAAAACCAAACCCAAACCCACTGCCATAGAGTTGATTCCAACTCATAGCAAATCCCATTGGGTTTCTAAGGCAGTAAGTGTTTACAGAAAGATTGCTTCATCTTCTTTCCATGGAGTGGCTATGGGATTGAACTGCCAACTTTCTGGTTAGCAGTCAATTGCCTTAGGTACTAGGCTGATTATCCTATATGGTAGATGACCATTGTTTGTTTGTTAAGACTAGGGTAGTAGTTAAGGTTATGGGTCAGGTTGGGTGGGCCTGATTTCGAGTGTCTGGGCAACTGGATGTATTTATTCCCCATGATGAGACTGGTAATCAACTCCATGGTGAAATATGGTATGAAAAGCTGAGTAGCTGCCTTAGGGATGTGGTTTGTTTCCAGTACGTAAGAAGCTTTGAGAAAGGTCTCAGAGCTTTTTTTCACATCTGGATCCTGCATTTGGCCTTCAATTCAGTGGCCTGCCATGTTATCTGCCGATCATAAAACTCTTTCTGGACTTGAACTAGTGCCCTGCTGTGTCGCTTGATAATCTTTGGACTATGTCATTTTGCTTGTTGACCTTAGGTTTGTCAGCCTCAGCAGCCAGTAGATGCTTGAGTTAAGAGATGCCTCCAGCTTCAGTGGTTCGGCAGCAAGAGGCAGACCTGAAGCCCAAGGCTATGGGGACTTCACCCAGCCCCTAGAGGTGGCACTTTGAACTCAGACTTTTAGCCTCCAAAACTATAAGAGAATAAATCCTTGTTTATTAAAATCATCCATAAGATAGCCAAAACAACTAGATTATGCTATATAGATTTTTCTGCATCACTCATGATTTCTCATGGAAATCCCACAAAATGATATTGCTAACTCGATTTCATCATATTTACTGGGTGCATTATATTCCTAGGGGTTGGCACTATCACTAATTTAATAATTTCACTATTGATGGACAGTATCTCTGTTCCTAGTTTTTTTCTACTATGAAAAATCCTGTTAAACACACACATAATATACATTCTAGAATATATATCTTTACATGCTAAACATTTATTCTGAGAAGTCCATAGAGGAGAATTTCCAGGTGAAAGGATAAACCCACTGCCATCCGGTCAATTCTGACTCATAGTGACTTTATAAAACAGAGTAGAGTAGGTTTACAGGAGCAGACTGCCCCATCTTTTTTCCCTTGGAGTGGTTGGTGGGTTTGAACCAACAATCTTTTGTTCAGCAGCTGAATGCTTTAGTCACTATCCCACAAAAGCTCCTCAAACAAAGGATAAATGTTTTTAATTTTAATAGATGTTTTCCCTTCCTCCCAAAAAATATTGTTTCATCCTCCCCAAAATAATAAGTGTAACTTTTCGTAATTCCTCTAACAATATATGTCTTTTTTATGCATGCCATTGTTTCAGTGTTGTTGTTATTGTTATTAGGTGCTGTTGAGTTGGCTCCGACTCATAGTGATGCTATGTACAACAGAATGAAACTGCCCAGTCGTGTGCCATCCTCACAATCCTTGCTATACTTGAGCCCATCTTTGCAGCCACTGTGTCAATCCATGTTGTTGAGAGTCTTCCCCCTTTTTGTTGATCCTCTACTTTACCATACATGATATGACCCTCTACTTTACCAAGAGACCCCCATTGGGCTTCCAAGGTGGTAAATCTTTGCAGAAGTAGACTGCCCCATCTTCCTTCCACAGAGTAGCTGGTGGATTTGAACCACCATCCTTCTGGTTAGCAGTCAAATGACTTAGGCACTGCTGTACCACCAGAGCTACTTACATTGTCTACAGGTTGTGTCTGTAATAAAATTTCCATTTTTCATTTCACATTGATAAACTATGCCTACATTTTCTTGTTTAGCTTCTGAGTGTATAGTACAATCCCTCTCTGGTACTCAAATTCTAGATTTTCTTGCAAGAGTTTTGTTTCTTGCAGTAAATTCCTTAATACTTCTGGGATTATGTTTATAATCTCATAAAATATATTTATATATGAATTTGTCTCTAAATCTTCCATAGAGATAGACAGTTGTCCTGGTATAATTTATTAAACAATCCATTATTTTCTCACTCATATAAGCTATCAAACTGTCCTGTGTTAAATTCTTAAATATCCTGGGATGAATTTCTGAATTCACTGTTTAGTTCTACTGATTTCTTTGTCTATTTATATATAATTATATAGAGGTTTTTATAAATGAAATTTCTATATTTTAATAATTTTTATTGTGATTTGGGTGAAAGTTTAAAGACCAAATTTGTTTTCCATTCATATACATTTTGTTTCATTGATTGTGATCTCCACAAAGTAGGAGCTCTCTTCCCACTTCCTCCCTGTGATTACCTTTTCCCTGTATCCTTCTTTCCTATGGATTCTTGCTTTCTGAGCTAACTTCCCACACAAATACTGCCCTTCTGATCTCCCATTGTTGCTTGTTCTAACAATTGGTGTAATTGTTTACCACATAGGCCTGTCTATTATTTGGCTGGAAATTAAGGCATAGGAGTGAATTCAATTCCAAGCCTGAAGGTTGACTGGGGGCCATAGTCTCAGAGGTTTCACCAGTCTCTATCAGAGTAGCAAGCCTGGTCTTTTTTATGATTTTGAGTTTTCTTCCACATTTTTCTCCCATTCTATCCAGGGTCTCCAATTTCAATCCCTTTCTGAGTTGTTGGCAGTGGTAGCTGGGCACCATCTATTCTTCTGGTCTCAAGATCATGTAGGATGAAGTTCCTATGATCCACTAGTTCCTTGACTTAATTGTTTCCATGTGTCTTTGATTTTCTTCACTATTCTTTGCTTCAAAAAAGGATAGAAAATTGTTGCATCTTAGATGGCTACTTGAAAGCTTTTAAGACCCCAGTTCTACTCACCAAAGTAGGATACAGAACAATGTTTTTATGTACTATGTTAAGCCAATTGAGCTTGATGTCCCCTACAACCATGGTCAAGAGCCTGTGGGCCCAGCTACTTACTCCCTCAAATTGTTTGGCTGTAGCTATAAGTTATCGTAATTTTGCCCCCTGTTAGTTCTATTATATATATGGACATTCTTATAACACATATAAATATGTATATAGGAATATCCTCTACTAAATTCATATATTCCTTTCTGCCTCCCATACCTAATCATTTGGCCTTTTGACCTATGTATCCACCCATAGATTAATGTTTGTTATTACTGATAATGCAGTATTATGCATGGAAAAGTATTTACTTTTGTTGTCTCTACCTCTTGTCACCTGTGTCTTCCTTTTCATTTTTGTGAATTGCCTTTCCCTTCTACAAATCAATACATGCATACTACTTACCTAGCAACTTTTCCCTTACATCACCTCTCATCCCTGGTAACCAACAAGAAAAGTATCCTTCTATGTGTAAACCTTTACTTGACATTTTACAATAGTGGACTCATGCAATATTTGTCCTGTGATTGACTTATTTCACTCAGCATAATGTCCTTCAAGTTTATCCACATTATGGGGTGTTTCACAGATTCTTCATTATTCTTTAATGTATATATGTACCATAGTTCTGTTAAGCACTCATCTGTTGATTTACACTTAGGTTGTTTCTATCTCTTTGCTATTTTGAATAGTGATGTGATGAACATGGGTGTACATACATCTATTTGTGCCCCAGCTCTCACTTCTTTAGGATATATATTTAGTAATAGAATTGCTGCATCAAGTGGTATTTCTATTTCCAACTATTTAAGGAAGTACCATATTGTTTTCCAAAGTTGTTGTACCATTTTACAATGCCACCAGCAGTGTATAGGACTTCCGATCTGTCCACACTCTTGCCAGCATGGGGCGAGATGATATATCATTGTTGTTTTGATTTGCATCTCTCCAATGGCTAATGATGTGAGCAGTTCTTCGTGTGTTTGTTTGCCACCTGAGTATCTCCTTTGGTGAAGTGCCTGTTCTGTTCATGTCTTCTGCTCATTATTAAAGTGGATTATTTGTCTTTTTCATGTTCAGGTGTTGGAGTTTTCTATACATTTTAGAGATAAATCCCTTGTTGCACATGTCATTGCAAATGGATATCCAGTTTTTCCAGCATTATTTGTTAAAAAGACTGTCTATTCTCTATTTGATGGATTTTGGCCCTTTGTGAAAAATCAGCTGTTCTTAGGTGAATGGATCTATTTCTGGGTTCTCAATTCCATTCCACTGGTCTATGTGTTTGCACTGTACCAATACCAGGTTGTTTTGACTACAATGACTATATAGTAGGTTTTGAGATTGCAGAGTGTGGGACCATCTACTTTGTTCTTCTTCAGTAGTACTTTGCTTATCCAAGCAAATATCCTTCCCATATAAAATTAATGATGAGTTTTTCCATCTCTTTAAAGAATTTTGATAGAGTCTGGATTGGGATTTCATTGACTGTATAGATTGCTTTGGGTAGTATTGACACTTTCACAATGTTCAGTCTTCTTATCCATGAGCATGGTATGTTCTTCCATTTATATATTATAGTTTCTTGAAGTAGTGTTATGTAGTTTTCTTTGTAGAGGTCTTTTGTGAAGCTGATAAGATTTGTTCCTAAGTGTTTTTTTGGTAGCTATTGTAAATGGTATTGTTTTCCTTATTTCTTTTCCAGAAATTTTTTCATGAATGTAGAGGAATCCAACTGACGTTTATATGCCGATCTTTGTATCCTGCCACTATGCTGAATCTTTCACTGAGTTCCAGTAATTTTCTTGCTGAGTCTCTGGGATTTTCTATGTATCAAATCATATCATCTGCAAATAGGGATAGTCTTACTTCTTCCTACTAATTTGTATGTCTTTTATTTTCCTTTCTTGCCTTATTGCCTGGGCTAAGATTTCCAATACAGTGTTGAATAGAAGGGAGGATACTTTTTGTCAGCCTCTATTGAGAATAACGTGGGCTGTATGTTTTACAAATACATCCTTTATTATGTTGAGGAATTTCCCTACTATTCCTATTTTGCTGAGAGCTTTTATTGGGAATGGATGTTGGGCTTTATAGTTGTTTTCTGCTGTTGTTTTTCTCTGTCAGAAGGATGCCTATTAACATCACTTGTAAATTTTGTCTGGTGTTAACAAATTCCCTGAATTTTTGTTTATTGGAAATGTCCTTAATTTTGCCATCATATTTGAAGGATTTTGCTATGTATATAATTCTTGTTGGCATTTTCTTTCTTTCAGAGTTTTGTATATGTCATCCCATTGCCTTCTTGTCTGCATGATTTCTACTGAAAAACCAGAGATTAGTCTTATTGGTTGCCATTTTTAGGTAACTTTTCATTTTTCTTGAGCTGCTTTCAGGATTCTTTCTTTGCCTTTGGTTTTGTTGTGTTGTTGTTGTTATGTGCTGTCGAGTCGGACCCAACTCATAGCGACCCCTCCTTGGGTTTCCAAGGCGGTATCACTACAGAAGTAGATTGCCCCATCTTCCTTCCAAGGAGTGGCTGGTGGGTTTGAACTGCCAGCCTTCTGGTTAGCAGTCAAGTGCCTTAGGCACTACGCTACCAGAGCTCTATCTTTGGTGTTAGTACTTCTGATTATGATATGTCTTGGTGATTTTCCTTTGGGGTCTATCTTATTTGGGGTTCATTGAATTTCTTCATTGGATATTTCTATTAAGGAAGTTCTCTTCTGACAAATCTTCAATAATTTTATCTGTGATTCTGCTTATCTACTCCTGTTCTGTAATTTCAATCACATGTCATTCCTCTTGATGGAGTTGCACATAAATCTAGGCTTTCTTCATTTTGTTTTGATCTTTCTTCTGATTGAACTCTTAACAAAGTAGTACTGAGAGATTTGTCTTCAGTCTCATGAATTCTCTCTTCCATTGATTCAATTCTACTTCTTTGCCCTTTCAGTTGGTTATCTATTTCTGAAATCTTAGAATTAATCTGCTGGATTTCTATTTGATGTTTTTGTATGGTTTCTAATTTTTTTTTTCAGTTTGTTTTTATATCATTTTCCTAAATTCTTTGAGTTTTGTCTGTGTTTACCTTAATTGTTTTGTTGTTTTGTTTTCCTTGATTTTGTCAGTGTTTTCCTTGATTTGTCTCTTAATCCAGTGAAAATAAGTAAATGTAATTCTTTTGAATTCCTTATCATATAGTTCCAATGCCACTTCATCCTTAGGAAGTTATTCTGGGACTGTATTATGGTCCCTTGTTTGTACTGCTTTATCTTGCTTCTTTGTGTTAACTGGGATTTTCAGTTGTCTGTGAGACTTTGTGTTTTCATGTCATTGTATTTATACTTAATTGGTGCTTTATGTTGGGTGATTTTTCCAAGTTTTTTTCCTTTATTTTGTTTTGATATATCCAAGCAAGCAGGGGTGGTGTGCTATTCCTGTTTGCTAGTTTGACAGCACTTAGGCATTCACCCATCTCCTGTGTTTGAGGATGAGAATGTGTGCACAAATCTCTCTTAGCTATTTGTGTAGAGCAGTTGAAGGCAAGTCTGGCTGCTATTGGCCACTGGTTATCATTGATCAGTTGTTTCAGAAGGAAACGGTGGCCCTCAACCAAGTGGGTGGGGCTGCAAAAGGTGTGTATATGTTTGTGTTGTGTGAACATTGTTCTGTCTCCCACCCAGTTGGACAAAAATAAATAAATAAATAAAAATAAAACAAGAATACAAAAAATACAAGCTGCATAAACAAATAGCAACAACCACAAAAAGAAAAACAACA
>NW_006921983.1:1495782-1501685 GCF_000298275.1 Orycteropus afer afer | reverse complement strand
AAAAAAAAAAAAAAAAAAAAACAAAGGATAGGAATAACAGAAAGAGAAAAAGAAAAAAAGAAAGAAAAAGTAAGGGAACCAGAAAAAGGGTGGTGGTGGTGGTGGTGGTGGATAAGAACCATGGAAGGGAAAGAGAAAAAAAAATTAAAAGAAAGTAGGGAAAACAAATAATAATCTGAACAACAACAACAAAAGAAACAGGAGGATAGGACACCCAGTTTATGTTCCTACTAACCAAGCAAATGGTGGGGAGCTGAGCCCATAGTCCTGGTATGAGTTCAGGTTCTTCTGCTAACCA
Organism: Orycteropus afer afer; assembly: GCF_000298275.1. Lineage (NCBI taxonomy): Eukaryota > Metazoa > Chordata > Mammalia > Tubulidentata > Orycteropodidae > Orycteropus > Orycteropus afer. Next base: position 1,501,387 of record NW_006921983.1, on the reverse strand, counting down.
AAAAAAAAGAAGAAGAAGAAGAAGAAAGAAACTCACTGCTGTCAAGTTAGATTAGACTCATAAAGACCCCTCCTTAGGTTTCTGAGGCAGTATCACTACGGATGTAGATTGCCCTATCTTTCTTCCGAGAGTGGCCAGTGGATTTGAACCACCAGCCTTCTGGTTAGCAGTCAAATGCCTTAGGCACTACACTACCAGAGCTCCTTTCTACTAGTCAGTATTTAATCCACTTCTTTATCTTTCCCTTTGAAGCTCTGGGTTCCAGGATTATCTTCTGTATGTGTTTCAATTGGTTTCTCATTCCTTTGTTATAGAGGGTCTGTGTAGCTTGTTGGCCCATTCCATCATTTTGCCAGATGTGATTCTATAGAGATTTCATTTTATTGAATATGTCCTGATAGCTACTGATGCAATAACTCTCTCGCTATAGTTATTTTTCATCATGGTTGTTTGTGGGCATTTCTCCTTTCATATAACCTTTATTATCATTTTAACTAACTAAAAACTTTGAATTCTACTTAGAATTACTTTAAATTTGAGTTACATTAAATTTGAATGAAGGGAGAGAGATTCAAAATGGAATTTCATCAGTAATCACCACACTATTTCCCTCCAGCATCTTAGTGCTTGAAAAACTAGGTACAGCAATTTGAATTAGGGACTTTGGTGCTCTGAACAGCTCACTGAGTTAGAGTGCCCCAAACACAGAGGAGCAGAATTAGAAAGAAGAATGATACAGGGGGAAAATAAAATAAGAAGATCTATCCTGTGGAGCATGGACAGGCAGCCAAGAAAGGCCATTAGAGACTTCCCTGGGGGAGTGACCAGCAGGTGAGATCGGCTATCTGAGACCTCCCTGGGTTAAGGCAGAAGACACCACACCAGCTACCAATGACCACACCAGCATACCAGCAATCATCCCAAGGATCTACTTTCAGTACCTGATTTAATTGGTAACTTGGGTCAGTTAGATGCAAACAAGCATGTCCAGCACCAGTGAAAACCCAGAAAAGAGTCCACTGGTGCTCCAGGAGGGAGCTGAATAAGTTTGGGTTAGCTTAGTGGCACTGAGAGGTCTGTGCTTGACTTTATCAGTAATATTGGGACCACGGATTACTAGCTGGCACTCTCCCAGCTCCAGCACAGCTGAAACCAAGCACATCTTTGGTGCTACGGGTGTGTGAACTCACAGAGGAACTCCTGAGTGTATCACAGTCTGGGTGGATTGGGCCAGCACCACGGGCAGGTGGGACCAGAGAAAGAAACCCCCACGGCAGATCATGGAGCCAGGAAGTTATCTTGGGTTGGCTTTTTGGCATCAAGGGGCCTATTGAGCAGGATTTTTGTGTGTGTCTGAGCCTGGCAGAAAGTGGCAACCCCCTAACAACTGGAGTCTTTCCTGAAATTGAGCTGTGGGCCTGTAAATAACAGTATGATGTCATTGGTAGCAACCCGCTCAAAGCCCTAGAAACTGCCCCTAGCAACAGTGAGCTTTTCTTCTTCTGCTCTCACCTTCTCCTTCAATAACTTCACTCATCCAATAGAAGAAACCATATTCAACCAATATAAAAACTCCCAGGTCGAACTCTAAACCCTCTTTATGACAAACAGAATCCCATATCCACATTCCACACAGTGATTCCACCATCACAAAGGAAACTGCAGAGCAAATCAGCATACCTGAATTAATAACTAAAATAAAATAAAATAAAAACACCAGCTTCACCTTTTCAAAATATTAAGCCATAAAACCAAGACAAACTGATCAATACATAACCAACGGTTAAAGACAACCTCAAAATGTGTAGGAAACAAAAAGCAACCTCAAACCAAACAAAACAAACAAAAAACAGGACAAGGCATTAGAAGCAAAATCACAAACAAAGGTCTCATTAAACATGGAGGAAGAGGAGGCAATAGAAGATATGTTTATAATCTGAGAAGGCATTTAGAAGATATGTTTATAGAGCTTTACAAGAGCCTAAGGAAACCACAACAGAAAGAGACAACACAGACAGTTCCCTGGAAGAACTCAGGAAAATCATTCAACAACAAATAATAAGATTAACGCACAATCAGAACTCATACAAAAACAGCAGTTAGAAATCCAGAAGATGAATACCAAAATAACAGAATTACACAACACAGTAGAAGCACAAAAGAGTAGGTTAGAACGGGCTAAAGAGCACATATCCCAACTAGAAGACAAATTCCTGGACACTAACTTGTATGAAGAAAAATCAGAACAAAGATTTAAGAGAAAGGAAGACAATCTAAGAATTATATGGGATGACATGAGAAAAAACAACATACACCTCATTGGAATTCCAGAACAAAAAGAGGCAAAAAAGACCACTGAGAAAATTGTGGAAGACCCGCTAACAGAAAATTTCCCCCATATCATGAAGGAAGAAAAGATATTTGTCCAAGAAGTTCATAGAACCCCATCCAAGATAGATCCCAAGAGAAAAACACCAAGGCATATTATAATCAAATTTTCTGGAACTAAAGACAAAAAATTTTGAGAGCTGCCAGGGACAAAAGAAATATAACTTATAATAATCAAATAGTTAGGCTGAGTTCTGATTACTCAGCAGAAACCATGCAGGCAAGAATGGACAGCATATATAAAACACTGAAGGAAAAGAACTTCCAACCAAGAATCCTATATCCAGGCAAATTATCCATCAAATATGAGGGCAAAATCAAAGCATTCTCAGACAAACAGAAATTAAGGGATTTTTTAAAAACCAGACCAACCCTACAAGAAATGCTTAAGGAAGTTCTTCCAATAGAGAACCCATAACAGAGATCAACAAAATCAGGATACGTGGCATCAACACTAAAATTGAATCAGAAATAGAAACTCAAAATAGGACCATAAAACATTGTACCCTAAAAACCAAGGAAGTCAATCAGCACACATCAACAGCAACTAACCTATCAGAGGGAATAAAACTTCTAGGTACAAACTTTCAAATGGAGAGGAAAACAGGACAATGTTTTCACAGTACGCACTGTTCTAAAAATGTAGAGACAAGAATATACTCAAAGGTAACCACAGAGAAAAGCAACAATCCCCCTAAGCAAATCCAGAAGGAAGGAAAACATATGGGTCTAATAAGCACAAAACCAACTATAAAGAAGAAAAGGAGAAAGCATTAGCCAACAAACCAAACTCAGCACAAAAAAGCATATGGACCAAAGACACAACAACAACATGACAAAAAAACACAATAGAATGACACCAATCAACTCATATCTATCACTAATTATACTCAATGTGAATGGACTAAATGCACCTATCAAGAGAAAGAGAGTGGAAGACTGGATAAGAAAAGAAGATCCGTCGATATGCTGCCTACAAGGAACCCACCTTAGACACAAAGATAAAAACAATTTAAGAATTAAGGGATAGAAAAAGAATATACCAAGCCAATGGAAACCAAAAAAGAGCAGGAGTGGCAATATTGATTTCTGATAAAATAGACATTAAGGTGAAAAACATCATAAGAGATAAGGAGGGACATTATATGATGCTGAAAGGGTCAATTGATGAAGAAGATGTTACAATAATAAATATTTTTGCACCCACTGAAAGTGCTCCAAAATATGTGAAGCAAATATTAACTGAATTAAAAGGGATAATAGACAACTCTACATTAGTAGTAATAGACTTTAACACGCCACTTTCAACGAGGGATAGGTCAACTGGAAAAATACATAACAAGGATACAGAAGAACTCCACAGTACAATCAACCAACTTGAACTCATAGACATATACAGAACATTTCACCCAACAAAAGCACAATTCACATTCTTTTCCAGTGCACATGGATTCTTCTCCAGAGTAAACTGTATGTTAGGACATAAAACAAGCCTCAATAAATTCAAAAGCTTTGAAATACTTCAAAGCATCTTCTCAGACCATAATGCTATAAAATTAGAAATGAATAATAGGAACAGCAAGGAAAAAGCATCAAACATATGGAAGCTGAACAACTCACTGCTTAAAAACTACTGGGTAACAGAACAGATAAAAACTGAAATAAAAAATTCCTAGAAACAAATGAGAATGAAGATACATCATACCAAAACCTATGGGACACAGCAAAAGCAGTAGTCAGAGGACAGTTTATAGCAATAAATGCACACATCAAAAAAGAGGAAAGAAACAAAGTCAACACTCTAACTTATCAACTGCAACAACTAGAAATAGAACAAAAGAATCCTACAGTATCTAGAAGTAAGGAAATAATAAAGATCAGAGCAGAAATAAATGAAATAGAAAACAAAAGAAAGAAAAACATAGAGAAAATCAACAAAACAAAGAGATAGTTCTTTGAAAAGATTAATAAAATTGATAAACCATTGGCAGACCTAATAAAAGAAAAGAAGGCGAAGACCCAAATCATAAGAATTGTAAACAAAAATGGTGTCATCACAATAGAATCAACTGAAATAAAGAAGACACTGACAGAATATTATGAAAAACTGTACTCCAATAGATTTGAGAATCTAGAAGAAATGGACAAATTTTTAGAATCAAAAACCTACCTAAAAGATCCCACTCAGAGATAGAAAACTTGAACAGACCTATAAAAAAAAAAAAAAGAAGAAAAATCAACAGGTCATAAAAAATGACTTCTCACAAAGAAAAGCCCTGGCCTTCATGTCTTCACTGGAGAATTCTATCAAATGTTCAGAGAAGAGTTGACACCCATGCCACTCAAGCTATTCCAGAACATAGAAAAAGATGGAATACTCCCAAACTCATTTTATGAAGCAAGCATAACACTAATACCAAAACCAGGGAAAGACACCACTAGAAAGGAAAACTACAGACCAATATCCCTCGAACATAGATGCAAAAATCTTTAACAAAGTCTAAGCCAACAGAATCCAACAACATATCAAAAAATTAATACACCCGGACTAAGTAGGATTCAAACCAGGTTTACAAGGATGGTTCAACATCAGAAAATCAATCAATGTAATCCATCACATAAACAAAACAAAACAGCCGTATGATTATATCAATCGATGCAGAAAAGGCATTTGATAAAATCCAACATCCATTCCTGTTCAGAACTCTCAGCAAAATAGAGATAGAAGGTAAATTCCTCAACATAATATAGGGTATATATGCAAAACCAATGGCCAACATCACTATTAATGGAGAAAGACTCAAGGCATTCCCCTTATGAATGGGAACCAGACAGAGATGCCCTCTATCACAACTTCTATTTAACATTGTATTGCAAGTCCTGGACAGGGCAATAAGGCAAGAAAGAGAAATAAAAGGTATACGATTAGCAAAGAGGAACTAAAACTATCTCTATTTGCGAATGATACGATCCTGTACAAAGAAAACCCAAGGGACTCAATAAAATACTACTGGAACTAAAAGAGAGTTTCCGCAAAGTGGCAGGATACAAGGTACACATACAAAAATCAGTTGGATTTCTCTACACCAGCAAGGAGTCCTTTGAAAAAGAAAGAAGAGAAACAATACCATTTACTATAGCTACTAAAAAGATAAAATATCTAGGAATAAACCTCACCAGAGACACAAAAGACCTATACAGAGAAAACTATAAAACA
>NW_006921983.1:1462829-1495472 GCF_000298275.1 Orycteropus afer afer | reverse complement strand
TTAAATGGGGAAGAGACATCCTCTTTAACAAATGGTGCTGGCAAAACTGGATATCCACCTGTAGAAAAATGAAACAAGACCCATACCTCACCCCATACACAAAAACAAACTCAAGCTGGATCAAAGACTTAAATGTAAAACCCAAAACTATAAAATTCATCAGAGATAAAATAGGGCAAATCTGAGAGCCCTAATTTATGGCATAAATAGATTATCAAGCATAACCTAGAATGTACAGGAGATAGAAGAGAAGCTAGATGACTGGGACCTTTTAAAAATTAAATTCTTATGCACATCGAAAGACTTTGTCAAAAGGGTAAAAAGATAACCCACAGATTGGGAGAAATATTTGCCTATAACATATCTGACAAAGGACTTATCTCCAAAATCTGTGGAAAACTTCAACACCTCAATACCAAAAAGACAAATAACCCAATTCACAAATGGGCAAAAGACTTGAACAGACACTTCACCAAAGAAGATATACAGGGAGCCAACAAACACATGAGAAATTGCTCATGATCACTAATCATTAGAGAGATGCAAATCAAAACAACAATGAGATATCATCTCACCCCAGCAATAACAGAAAAGTTCAACAGGTCACAAAGTAACAAATGCTGGGGAGGTTGCTGAGAGATTGGAACTCTTGTGCACTGCTGGTGGGACTGTAAATGGTACAACCATTGTGGAAAATGGTATGGTGTTTCCTTAAAAAACTGAAAATAGAAGTACCGTTTCACCCAGCAATTCCATTATTAGGAATATATCCTAAAGGGGTGAGAGTTCACAAAGAGACACAGGTATACCTATGTTCATCACAGCACAATTCACCATAGCAAAGAAATGGAAACAACTTAAATGCCCATCAAAGGATGAGTGGATAACCAAATTATGGTATATCCACACAATGAAATGCTATGCTACTTTAAAGAACAATGAGGGATACACGAATCATCTCACAGTGTGGATAAACCTGGAGAACATTATGCTGAGTGAAATAAGTCAATTGCAGAAAGACAAGTACTGTATGAGCTCATCACTGTAAAAAGACAGAGAAGGGTTTGCTTGGGAAAGGGAATTCACTTAGTAGGTTACTGGGATGGGAAGGGAGAAGGAAGGATTAATTTTGGGCTAGTTGGGGCCTACACACTGACATGGGGAGGGGGAGGGATATACGGGAAGGATCTATGACCACCATGATAACATTAAGAAATGGGAGGACACCAAACTGTACACATAAGTGATAGACGACAGATGCTAATACCAACCAATGTGTCCACAACTGCATTGCAATTAACACCAAACACTAGGCTATAAAGATAAATACATAAACACCTGAGATGATCAGATGGGGGTCAGTAAACAGAAGTATACTCTAGACCAAGGATAGAGTCAGCTGAGGCTAACCTCGCACAGACACCAGTGATACAAAATACCTGCAGTCCTTACAGAAACAATAGAAGACAGACACAGAGTAATCCCTCACAGACACCCAGACATTATGGGAGAGAGATCAAATGGATCCACCGTCTCAGGACCATAGTACTGGGGGACAAGCAGCCATCTAAGATGCAGGTAACTGTCTCCTAGTATCGGAAGCGAAGAAGAATGAAAAAAAAAAAAAAGAAAAAGAACAAAACAAGGGCATTTAGAAGCAATCAGCCTTAGGACATGATGGTCCTCAAGACCAGAAGAACTAGATGGTGCCCAGCTACCAATGCCAACCACTCAGGAAAGGATCAAATCTGAAGATCCTGGATAGAGTGGGAGGGAAAACGTGGAACAGAATCCAAAAATTCAATAATGACCAGAATTATTGGTCATATGAAATCTGGCAAGACTCACAATACTATGGTCCTGGAATACATTCTGTGCCTGGAATAAAATGTACCCTCAGGGGCAGGCTCTCAGCCAATAGTTAGTAAGATGTACACGCAGACCACTCAACGCAGGATGCCGCATCCACATACTCTATGGTAATACATCCCTTAGAGCAATAGACCACAGGACAAAAAGGAGTGAATAAATATGAGGGGCACAGGAGGAGGATTACAGGGTAGGGAGGGGTGGAGACTGGGTTGGGGTTGGACACGGTAAATGAGGAGTTAAACTAAATGTAACATTGAATGTAAAACAAGCTCTTAAAAAATTGGGTGAAGTGACATTTTAAAAAATATTCTCATCTAATAATAGCTATTGTTTTATTGGTTCAGATTTTTTGTCTGTCTAAATTTATTTTATTGTTGTTGTTGAGTATTTATTTACAAAGCAAAACACACACCAATTGAACAATTTCTACATGTACAATTCAGTGATATTGTTTAGATTCTTTGTGCTGTGCAACCTTTCTCACCCTCCTGTCTGAGTTATTCCTCCCTCGTTAACATAAATTAACTGCCGCTAAGGTTCCTATCTAATCTTTCCAGTTGCTTTGTCAATTTTATCTCATATAGATAGCTCTTAAAATACCATAATGCTTAAAGCAGACACATTTTATGTGTTAACTTACACTACTGTTTGGCTTCAAATCCTTCTGTAAGATTTAATAAATTTTTGTCTTATGGGTATTGGCCTTTCTTGTTAAATTTATTGCTAAAAATTTTAAAGTTTACTACTATTGTAAATATCATCTTTTTCTTCATATCCATTTTTGATTCTTGCTAGAATGTTTATTTAAAATATATTCCAATTTATTAAGTTTTTAAATTAAATCATGTATTTTTAAAAATATATTTTTTTGCATATTTTTTGCATATAATTTTTTGCATGTAATCAATCTTCAGCAATGGTTTCATTTGTCTTTTTCCCCCTAACATTTATACAAATTAATTCACTTTCTTGTCACATTGAGTTTACTATAAATCTCAAATGTTAAGGTATAATTCTATTGTAGTCATCTTTACTACTTGTTGATTTTAGTTTGAATGATTGTAATATTTTGCCATTTAGAAATATTTTTTATTAAATATGAATAAAATTTATCTTTTAATAATATTTGCTATTGGGTTTTACTTAAATAATATATATTTATGTAGTTTCTTCCTGTCTTATTTCACTTAAAGTTTTAATTAAGAATTACTGCTGTATTTTTCAAATACCTTTTAAGTATCTATTGATATGATTAATATGTTGAAGTAATGCATTATATTGATAGACTTTTTTATATTGATCTATTCTTGCATTCTGATTGCTCAGAGTGCATTATTTTAGTATAATTTTGTGTTCTACTTGCTAATATTTTATTTACAATATTCTTTTTAATTGAAAGTGAGATTAGTCTACAAATTTTTACATTTTTTACATTTAGTTTACATTTTTTTCCATTTTTCATTGAATTTTGTATTGAAAGTTATGCCTCTTTCATAAAGTGAATTTTCTACAGTCTGAAATAATTTAAATAGCATTGATACTGTACATTTGTCAAATGATTATTTGGCTCCTAAATGGTAATTTATTATTGCTCTAGATTTTGTAGTCTGAATGCTACCTGGAATAAGTTAAGACAAAAATATAACCATTTGGCCCAAAACAAACAAATCAACAAACAAAAAGTAAAATACAGAAAGTCTATCTCTTCTGTTTTGAAGCATATCTGATTTTTGCAATGGGAAGCCTCATAGAAGAAAAAAGTCATAATCTACTTCAAAACCCTCTGTTAAAGCACTATACAAATTTGGGGGTTATGTACAGGGTGCAGGGAGGACAATGTTTCATACCTGAAGTTAGAGGGCTTATTTGTGGTACTCAATTTATCTCTTTTGATCGCATGGCTTTGTGCCTCAGTTCTTACAACTGTGAAAAGGGATAAAAGAACTACCTTACATACCTGCTTCATAGGTCAAAAGAAGTAAATATAGAATGACTATTCAATGCCCCAAAATTCTGTTGTAAATGACCTCATACAATTTTCAGACCAAGCAGAACTTGAATATGATGAAACTTATTATTTTTTTAATGCATTTTCCTTCCATCCAAAGGAAAACTGCCATAAAGGAAAGCCACTTCTTCATAACCTGATGATTTCATCCATCTCTATTGGGAATTTTAGCTGTGTGGTGAGTATTTATTGATGGTGATATGTAGAAGATAGGTAAAAGGGAAGAGAATGAAATCTTTTTTCATTATTCCAGTTTTATGCCCAAGATCTGCATTTTTTAAGGTGATTTTCAATTTGAAGGTCAGCTCCACTGTGATGGTTTTATTAAAATGTTCCATAGCCTGTATATATTTTAATTATGGCTATTTCTATTGGAGCCTTCCATTGTATTTTAACTTCTCTTATTCTCTGCTTACTACTAAATAGTGTAAAGGTCAGACTTAATGTAGACGTGCAGTAAAAATTACACCTCTTCAATTGCACTCTCTACACACCTCAATCACAAGTCTTCTAAGAGAGCTGCCATTCCCACTAATGACACATTTCACATTCCATTCCACCCTATTCTCACCCAGGCCTATTCAAGCCTAGTGTTCAGAAAATGGCTCAATTAGGTCTGACTTTAGGATGTTTCCACTGGATAGTTGGCATTGCAAGGGGGTGAAAAACTGGAAAAATATGTGGCTTTCTTTACCTCAAGGAAGTTCATGTGTAATTGGATTGAGTGATTTTCTCTTAAAATTAGACACATAGAGGGAGATCTAATGAGTTGCCAATGGTTAGGTCTTGCCCTTCCTAAGGCAGAGGAACATAATGACTCTATAAATAATCAGGCTGTGAAAATATTGGAGAAGAGGTAAAGGAAAATCTGGCCCTGCAGGTGTGCCTTTGTGAAGTTGTCCTGATTTTCCTTTGCCAGAAACACATGATTTGAGGGTGAGTTGTCAGAGCATGGCAAGGAGTACAGCACTGAAGCATGAGTAAGTCAGATTTGTGTCTGCTTCTGTAGAGCTTTCTCTATATGTGAACTGTTTTTCACCCTTTGTCTCTAAAGCAAAATGTATTTCCCTATTGTGAACACTGTACAGGTGACTGGCATCCCTTCACCTACCACTGACTCCTATGTACCTCCTGATGGTTGCTGCTTTGTCTAATTGGTGCTTGGCATGAGATTGATCAAGGCTCTGGATCAGTGAAACTGATTTTCTTTTGATTCAATGACCCTGTTTGGTATCATGTGAATTGAATTATTTACAGTATCAAAAAAACAAAAGTAGACATTGTCACTGAATGACACCATATATACACAGTAAAGTAGATGAGCTGGGTATATTATTTGTCACTGTGTCTTCACACTGCCAAAACCACATGTGGAAATATTGAAATTCCAATACACTTAGAAATCCATAGTTACTGTGTGGACATCTGGTCCACAAGAAGACCAATGGACCATATGACCACATTCTGTCAGTCAATTGTTCTGTCATTTTAGAACTATGTCATCCTGGCTTGCAAATTTTATGAGATCTACCCCTGGAATTATATAAGATTCCAAAGGCAGTGGTCACCATTGTTAAGGTCATGCTTTATTCCATAGCAGGGAGTCAATTGTTGAGATTGAAAGTTGGCTTGATAAAAACTCTGTGAAGTAATTGCTATTCACATTTGTTACCTTCACACCTTCTATTTTTTATATATTTCTTCAAATTCTGCATCATCTTTGCCTTACAGGAACTAAGATCCTCTAGATTTGCACTGAAATATGTCACTTTGCCCAAGGACCCTCTGCTACAAGCCTTTTCCTGCTCTTGTCTTAACATCAAATCTGACTTTCTCTGTCTGCACGTCACTTATTCAGAGCCTTGGTAAGAAACTGACTTGTTGGTTTCTAATAAAATCATTCATGAGAGGACTTAATGTTATCCTTCCCAGATATTCTTATACTTGTAAAAGGAGGAATTCTAAAAACATTCTTACCTGACATGGTCCACAACTCATCATGGAGATGGCACAGGACTGTGTAGCATTTTATTCTGTTGTGCATAGGGTCGCCATGGGTCAGAGGCCAGCTTGATGGCAGCTAACCACAGCAACAACAATCTCAAGGGAAGAATCTCCTACTATGAGATCTTTGAAACACTGGTGTACTTACTGAGAAGTTGCTTTGGACTTTGGTCCTAGTAAGTACATCATTCTTAAAAAGTGACTACCCTTTTCACCTGTATGTATGACCCTGGACTCTTCTGGGCCCAGTTATCATTCCAGTCACCAAAATTTTAAATACTATGTTCTGTTCTGGTTTCACTTTGTCGTCCATAACTGAACTAGTTTGAACTTGGGTTTTACTCCCTGATATCAAGTTTGTATCTGCAAATGCATAACCAGGAGCTATTTCATCTGAAGTAATAAGGCAATAAATTTGTTCCCTATATTGAAAACAATATAACATTTTTATATTAACTTAGATTTTGTTCATACAAAGATTTTGTGATTAGTTTTGAAAGTAGTGATATTAAACTATTTCCTTCCATACATTCATTAATAATTAAATACCTCAACATAAAGAAAACAAAAAATCCTTATAATTAGACCACTAAGAGATATCATGAGAAATGGGAAGGATATGGAAGTTGTCAAGGATTTCATTTGACTTAGATCCACAATCAACATCCATGGAAGCAGCAGTCAAGAAATCAAAGGATGTACTGCTTTGGGCAAATCTGCTGCAAAAGACCTCTTTACAGTGTTAAAAAGCAAAGATGTCACTTTGAGGACTAAGGTGCACCTGACCCAAAATGCCTACAAAAATGCCTACAAAATGCTCAGAGTCTGGTTACTACATGAAAATGAAAATGAATCCTGTTGTCGTTGAATCATTTCCAACTAGTGGTGACCCCAGATGTGTCAGCGTAGAACTATGCTTTAGAACTCTGCTCCATAGGGTTTTCAATGGCTGATTTTTCAGAAGTAGATCACCAGTCATTTTTGTTGCTGTTCTTATTTGCCTTCAAGTCATCTATGACTCATAGCAACCCCTCCTTGGGTTTCCGAGGTGGTATCTCTATGGAGGTAAATTGCCCAACTTTCCTTCTGAGGAGTGGCTGGTGGGTTTGAACTGCCAACCCTCTGGTTAGCAGTCAAGTGCCTTGGGCATAGACCACTTTATAAAATGTCCTCTGAAAGCTTTCTGCCTTTCTACTAGTTTTTTCTTTTGTTTTTTATTGTGATTCGGGTGAAAGTTTACAGAGCAAATTCATTTTCGATACAGCGGTTCATACACATTTTGTCTCATGATATTGACTGCAATTCCCCACAATGTAAAAGCTCTCTTCCCACTTCCTCCCTGTAGTTCCCTCTTCCCTGTGTCCTTCCCTCCCATGCATGCCTGCCCCCTGTGCTGTCTCCTTGTGCAAATACAGGCCTTCTGTTCTCCTATAATTGATCGCTCCAAGGAGTATATCTACTTGATGTAATTGTTCACCCCATCAGCCTCTCTATCAGTTTTGAAATATAAAACGTATTACTTATAAAATGACTTGCTCATTGTAGTGTCATATTTGTTACTATGGAGAGATGTAAAGTACTAGAAAGTTTAGAGAATTAAAACAAAGATTATCTTTTATAATAGGGGAGAGTAGGGCAAGGTAAGTGACAGAAAAACAGCAGCGTTTCTGAAGGATGTGCTATATTGATCCCACCTTTGTCTGAAGCTTCCCCTTCTTGGTTTCCATCATCCTATTCCAGTTCTAGTTCCACCTTTGTGGTGAAACCTCAGCCTCCTTCCCAGGCGTGTCTCTGAGTAAGTGTTCTGCCCTGGGCTGGCCCTTTGGTCTTTCCACTTGCATCTCCCTGGGGCTCATGTTTCTTCCCGGGAGGGTCAATTCTGCTCTCTCCACTACTTTTCCAGTCCATTTTCCATGTTCCTACAGTTCTTTGTAAAGATGGCATCTGATCTTGTCATGTCCCTCCTTAAAATCCCTTAGTAGCAACCACCTCATGGTTTTCAGAATAAAAGTCAAAGTCTTATTTCTCTAGCCTAGCAATCGGCTGCTGACCTAAAGATTGAAGGTTCAAACCCACTCAGCCACTCCACGAAGAAAAGCCTGCTGATCTGCTTCCATAAAGATTACAGCCAAGAAAGCCTTATGGAGCACTTCTGCTCTGTATACAATGTATATCCACAAGTCAGAATCAATGCAACAGCTACGGGTTTTGTTTCTTTGTGGAGAGGGGTTAAACTCCTCACTGTTTGCTCCTCCTCTAAGCCTTACCATTCTAAATTACTTTGCAGCTCCCAATCAGCCTTCTCTTACACATCTATATCTTCTACACCCTTCTTCAAATTTTCTTCTTCCCCTTGTCTTCACCTGGTATAGATATCTTTCAAAACTAAACATAGCTGTCACCAACTGCAGGGAATTTTTTCTAATTTTCTCTAAGTATAACTGTCATCACCTCCAAGAAATTTTTCCTAAACACTCTTAAACCTGGTCTTTGGGAGGGGAAGGCTCTCAGGGCACTTAATTCCACTCTGGTGCCTCCCAACAACCTCAAAGGGTTCCATTCCATACATCTGCAATATAAGATAGGACTACTTGATGGCACATAACAACAACAATTTATAATTATAATTACCAAGAGTGATGTTTTAACAAATACACTAGAACTTGAGATCCAGGTAAGGACTAGACCCTTTAAAAGGTCCATTGGAGAAATTGTTGTCCCTTTAAATGACACTATATTTGCCTGCAATACTTTCTGAAAATCCTTTTAAAACACTGACTTCAATGTGCACCACACATTCATTTGACTATTTTCACAATAGCAAATACTGATCCTTTAAGTCTATGTTTGGTTTTTAAAAATAACAAAAAATTATTAAGAAACAAATTTTGTAACTAGGGTGTGTGAATGAGTTGGATGACTCTATCTGAGGTTAAAATTCAGATGTGACTATATGAGTGTGTCTCTGAAGATAATTCCAAAAGGAGAATGCCAAGAATCTTAGTAGTAATGAGAATATAATTGTTATAAGTCTATCATGTTCTAAGATGTCTCCATTTTTAAAAGTCTCTGTATTTTTTAATTCAGTCACCCTAGGCTGTCAAGTTACCTTGCTGCAGGTTTGTTGGTTACTAGAGGAAAAATTGTGATGCCCTGGGGACTTTGAAGAGTTTCATCCAGGAGCCAATGAGGTATCAGATACAGAGTGAGGGAAGCTGTCTCCAGGCTCTCCTCTGGCCTCCTCCTTATTGCCTTACAAATCCCTAGGAGAAGCTCTGTCTTGTCTCAGACATCACAAGGGGATTCTGGCACTCTTAGTGTTTGAGATAACTCAATATGCCCAAACCGAGTTGGGAAACATCAAGTTAAGAATTTCTATATTATCATATATTTAAATATATATCTGTATTATCACAGAAAAGGAGCAATGAAAAGGGCTAGAAGACCAGACTTTTGGTAACTGGGTCACTTTGTTGTTGTTGTTATATGCCGTCAAGTCGGACCCGACTCATAGCGACCCCTCCTTGGGTTTCCAAGGCAGTGTCACTACGGAAGTAGATTGCCCCATCTTCTTTCCAAGGAGCGGCTGGTGGGTTTGAACCGCCAGCCTTCTCGTTTGCAGTCAAGTGCCTTAGCCACTATGCTACCAGAGCTCCCCTCTTTGGGTTTCAACTTCCTGTTTACTCTCAGACACCTTGCCCCATCTTTTCCTGTTCTGATCTATATCTCAGGTTCTTTTCCTTCCTAGCCTCTGTGTAGGTTTGGCCAATGGCAGGCACTGGAGGAAAACTAGAGAGGTGAAAAAAGGAGAAGCCATGTTAGTTCTCCTTCTTCTTGCTGCTTCCTGGGGTTTCTCTAGTTGTGGCACCTTGCGGCTCTAATTCCCACTGAATGATCCTGACTTCTGGCCTCTAACAACATCACCTCCTTCTGTTGTTCTTCTAGCCTGAGTGGTGGCAGTGTCTTCCTGTTGTTGCTAACATCAGGATTGCTTTACCATCCACTGTTTGGCTTCTCAGCACTTTCACTAACTTTATGAAAAACTTCCTGTATTAATTTGTCTCTGCTGAAAGACCTGGAGTGGTTTCTGTTTTCCTGACTGAAACTTAACTGACAAACTTGGTTTCTTCATCTGGCAAATGGTGACAACACCTCCCCTACTCCAGAGGTTTTTATAGGCCACATAAACTAATGATACAAATGCACTCTGAAAAATAAAAAGCTAGTACAAAAATAAAAACTATTTAAGAAACTATATTGCTCTTGTAATTATAATTAATAATCAAGGAAGATGTATGGCTGTTTCACATATTACAGATACCTTAAGCCTCATATTAAGCTTTGCCATGAACCAAATTTTAATACAGAGTAGAGAAAGAAGGAGCCCCAGCCCCAGTTATCCTTTTGAAAATTGAAAATCTAAGCCCAAGTGCTGCTCAGAAGATACTACTCTATTAGCTTTTCTTCTACTCTCTTCTCTTGTCTTTATGCTTCCCACCCATTCCCAACTGTCCTTTTCAATACAGATTCCAAACTGTCTGGTATAGAAGAGGGTCACTAGAGATGGGATTGGAGTTCTGGTAGTGCAGTGCCTAAAGCATTTCACTGCTAACCAGAAAGCTGGCAGCTCAAACTCACTAGCCACTCTGTGGAAGGAAGATTGGGCAATCTGCTTCCTTAGAGATATCACTTCGGAAACCCAAGGAAGGGTCACTATGAGTTGGAAATGGCTCGACGGCAGTGAGTTTGGTTTGGTTTGTAGGGATGATACGAGGATCACAAAGGAAGAAATTATCTACTAAATAACTACCTGATGATCTAGTTAATGAAGAAATCATCAGAGACCTTCAAAGATGTCTTTCAAAAATCATGTCCCCCTTTTCTCACATGGAATGCAAAATTTTATCATATTGGCCCACATATGTGCTTCTGAAAGTAGATTCATTCTCTTCCTTTCTCTTCTTCTATGTGCTCTCTTCTTCCCTCTCCTTTCCTTTCTTTTCTCTTCTTCCCTCCCTCTTCCTTTATCTTCTCCTCTCTCTCTTGTTCTTAGTTTCCCTCCTTTTTTCCTACTCACCCCTCCAGCTCCTTCCTCCTCTCTCTCTCCCCCTCACCTTAGCATTCCAAATCAAAACCAAAAGCAATAAAAATAAAATCACTGCCATTTCTCTAGCCTTTCAAAGTGGGAATAAGGACATGTCTGAAACTCCCTTTCTGTGAACAAAGGGAAAGGTAGCAAAATGCTCTTTCTCTTTCAAGAAACCTGGCTGCTGCCCGCCGTCATCCTCTCTTTGGAATCACAGATCATAGACATCCAAAACAAAACAGCACATCCAACGTCGTCCATGAAATATACATTCCCTAATTGCTAATGCTTCCTTTTTGATAACTAAAAAGACTGTGCACATTAAATAAAAGGAGATTTAATTTCTAGTTTAAATACAGCTGCTGTAATTCTTGTGCACCACACAGCTGTTCAGAGACCTGGCAGCGGGCCACGTCGTATATGCCCCATCACGTCTGTCCCGGCATTGTCTTTCTGACACACATACAGAACATCTTTGAGTGTTTGGGAAATATTTTTATTCATTTCCAGGTCTGCACTGCATAACAGAGAGACGAGTCGCACTAGCTCAACACCTCCAAGCTTTTTGCACCTGTCAAACCTTTTTATTTTTCTCCCTCTGGCGATGTTTTTCTCTATAGAGGAAAATAATTTGTTTTGCCATTTCTTCTCCAATTCTGGATGGGGACAGACCCAATAGAGTACGATATTTCTTAGGCATATTTGGAAAAAAAAATCTGATCACATGTTTTGATTTTGAAAACCACGAGAGCAAAATTTGGGGTTGGAGTCTTGAAGACACATTGTCAATCTGGATCTGTATCTTAGGGGGAGGGTGGAGAGGAAAGGAAATCGCTGCCAACTGGTGTGTCACTCTCAATTCATTTCAGAATGAAAATAATCTTAGAAGATATAGGAAAAAATTAGAAAGATTAAAGTCTTCAAGGACATTCTGACCACTTACTTTAATTTCATAGTTCTCCTCTAGGAGGCCTGAAATATCTCCTGTTCACTTTCAATAATTGTTGTTATTGGATCACCACTATGTAGCAAGCACTAAAGCTCTCACAATATCCTGAAGTAGGAAGAATTTTTGTGTGTGTGCAGGAAGGGGGATTTAACCTTAGGAAGGACCCAATAGTCACATTGCACTACAAATTTCTGCAACTCCAATATATGAGGACATCAGTCTTTTTTCTCCCCCCCGATGAAAGGTACCTCAATCCCTTTTTCTCTCCTGTCGGCACCTCTCTGGCCCCAATGCCTAAATGCAGCCCTAACATTATGCTCTTCAGAAGCATATATGCAATGTGGGGCGGGAGCTGGGTGGTGAGGTTGGGTTTGTGCTGCTCTGTCTCCAGTCTTTTACCCAGTTTCCCAAAACAATAAATGGGCTTTTCAAAGCAGCTTGTCAGAGCAAGGGTGTGGAAACTTGTGGTCTGAAAAAGAGCCAAGATAACTGTCCCCATTCAGTTAGTTTAAGATCTTGGCCTCATTTTTCCATATAACAATGTAACTGATCAAGTCAATTCACTATGGGAAAGCCGAACCTTTAGGGGGTTGAGTATAATAGGTGACCTTCTAGCCAGAGAGTGGGGACACAGTGCATCCAAGGACAATAGATGTGCCCCTCTACCTTGTGTTATTAGCCTTGTCGTTGCCCTGACTCAAAATGTGATCCACTTTCTCACCAAATGCATTTAACCAATGAATGGCAAGAGAAGAGGGCTTACTTGAGCAGTGGATAGGGACTTGACATTCAGCTCAGTCACTAATAAATGAATGTTATAACCTTGGGGAAATTACTTTCTCTCTCCATGAAGAAATGAGTGGTACTAAATGATCTCAGGGCTCCTCAATACACTTTCTTGGTAACCAAACTCAGGAACAGTCTAGACTCTAGGAAAGTCTAGAGTAGAGCAGGAATAGACATAGCTCAAATCTGATCTGCCACCTATCTTTGTAAATAAAGTTTTATCAGAACTCAGTCACTCTTGTTCACTTACATATCACCTTGCTGCTTTCATGCTACAATGGCAGAGTCAAATAGTTGTGACAGAGAACAAATAGCTCACAGAGCCTAAAATGTTTACTCCTAGGCATTTTACTAAAAGGTCCTGGTGGTGCAGTGGTTAAGTGTTTGACTGTTAACCAAAAGGTCAGCAATTCAAATTCACCAGCCACTCCGTGGGAGAAAGTCAGTTTCTGTAAAGATTACAGCCTTAGAAATCCTTTGGGGGAAGTTCTACTCTGTCCTCCAGGGCCTGTAGAGTCATAATCAAGTCAACTCAATGGCAATGGGTTTGGTTTCTTGGTTTGGCATTTTACTGACCCCGGACTGCAAATTAAAAACAAACAAAAAAGCCATTGAATTGATCCCAACTCATAGCAACCCTGTAGGAAGAGGTCTTCATAGAAGAGACTGCCACATCTCTCTTTCACAGGGTGGCTGGTGGGTGCAACCACTGACCTTTTTGTTGCCAGCCAAAACTTAACCACTGCACCACCAGAGTTCCTACCACTAGACTAAAGAAACCAAAGACACTGCCATTGAGTTAATTCCAATTCATAATGACCCTATAGGGCAGAGTAGAATTGTCCCATTGAGTTTCCAAGGTTGTGAATCTTTACAGAAGCAGACTGCCTCATCTTTCTCCCATGGAGCAGCTGATAGGTTCGAACTGCAGATCTTTTGGTTTCCAGCCAAACACATTAACCACTCTACCACTATGGCTTCTATCCTCTAAATATACCCTATATTTTTGTCAAAAATGGTCAATAAATGTCTCAAATATATCTTCTGGTGTGCTTCTAGTTTTCTTAGGAAAATTATTTACGCTTGACAAACTTCCTTATTGTAAACATATATTGTCTCCATTTTGAGTGTGTAGGATCACACATATCCATGCCCAACTATGCTACACTACCTCCTGAATGAATGGATGGATGAATGAAATCAGAGAGTAATAGATCATCTGCCTATTTTTTACTACCACAAGAGTGACTCAAATACTAGAAAATAACTCGTATACTATTGTAAACGAGAGCTCTGGTAGCACAGTGCCTAAGGCACTGGACTGCTAACCAGAAGGCTGGCAGTTCAAACCCACCAGCCACTCCTCAGAAGGAAGATGGGGCAATTTACTTCCATAGTGATACTGCCTTGGAAACCCAAGGAGGGGTCACTATGAGTCGGGTCCAATTCGACGGCACATAACAACAACAACAACTATTGTAAATAGGTTTGTCTGAGACTAAGTCCCATATTTAGCAACCAGGTACACATTTTAGCAAAGGTGATGACTCTGATTAGAAGGAAGTAGGGGAGCAGCAAGTATTCAGAGAGCTCAAGAAACTGATAAATTCTGAATTATTTAATGACTAAGGGAACAAGATCAGACTTGGAGGAAATATAGCTAGAATGTTCCTTAGAAGTGAGGATGGCAAGACTGTCTTACTTATCTTGGGCATGTCATCAGGAAGGAGCAATCACTGGAGAAGGGTATCATGCTTGGTAAAGTAGAAGGTCGGCGAAAAGAGGGAGACCCTCAATAAGATGAATTGACACAGTGGCTGCAACAGTAGATTCATTCTACTATTATGAAGATGGTGCAGGACCAAGCAACCATTGATTCTGTTTTACATAAGATTGTTCTGTGTGTCTGAGCTCACTGGCAATTAAAAAGTAACAAAGGCAACAGGAGGATAATCTGCACCCCCTGTACCTAAACTCTATTCTTCTCCAATTTTAGTCCTTTCAGCTTTGCTGTTATAAGTCTCCTTTTCCACCAGCATACAAAGAGGATATTCAAGGCCTTCAGGCAGCCCATATCACACCTCTGTATGAATAAGAAGAGACTTTTCTTCTCTGAAGGAGTTCTGGTGGCACAGTGCCTAAGGCATTTGACTGGCTAACCAGAAGGTTGGTGGTTCAAACCCACCAGCCATTTCACAGAAGGAAGATGGGGCAATCTACTTCAGTAAAGATTTATCTCCTCAGAAACCCAAAAGGGGGGGGGGTCACTTTGTGTTGGAATCTACTCAATGGCAGTGAGTTTGGTTTGTTTTTTTCTTCTCTGAGAAAATGCAGCTCAGGACACAATATTTACCCATTGGAGTGTCACTCATTTTCAGCTCCAAGTCTTCAGGACCCTTGTGAGGGGCATATGACCATTCAGCAGTGGCACAAAGAATAGTGGGAGGACACAGGGAGGAGGGGTTGATTGTGGAGATAGGTAAATTAAAGAGAACACAGAGCACTGAGCATATGCCCTGTGTACACTGCCTACTCAATACTTGTGAGTGGACCTAAATCAAGACATCAATCTGAATGGCTTCAAACCAGCTGACTATTCAGGTGAGACCACACGCCAGCCCCATCCAGATGGCATTGGGACAGCATCTGTTACTCTGTGCCCTTTGTGTTTCTCTGCGGACTTACCTCAAGGAGAAGCACTGTGGTAAACAGAGTACTTCTGAATATGCCTCTCAAAAGGTCCAAATTTCACTGTGGTTTGAGGGATTTTGTTTCCCCCTCCAAGGCTAAGAAAGGAATGTACTCATTTCCAGTGTAGTTTTTCTCAGCCTTATGGGGCGAATCCTGTGTTCCTGCCCTGCCCACCTCCATTGAAAATCCTATGGATCACAATTGTTCAAGTCTAGCTGTTCTCCAGATCCAGAAAGCCTTGATTCTTCTGCTTTTCTCCAACCCATGAGCTGGTGTTTTCAAGTGGTTGGAAGGCTGGCTGGGAGCCCTCTGACCTATCCATGGAGCACCCTCATCCAAGGAGTACCGAGCCCCTGACTTAGCTTTGCCCATCATTCCTTTTCTCTTCTGTGTTTATTTGGCCCTGCCCTCCGCTTCTAGAACTGTGCTGTATTAAATTCAATGGTGGCACTGTTTTGGTGAGTGTGGGTTAGTGAGTGACCTCTCTTGGGGGCTTGCAAAGAGCTTATAAGGGTTTTCTACAAGAAAAGCCAGGCTTGTGGTAAAAGAGTAGCCCTGGGTAGGAAGACTTCTTGTAAACAGCCCTCAAGGAGTTACTCTGGCTAACGGCTTTGCAGTCACACAATGCCAATGGCACTGGTCATATTGCACTCTATGTGAGCAGCAGCAGCCCTATACGCCAACACAATTTAATGTGAACAACACTGCTAGGAGATCTTGGTGTCTAGAATTCTTAGTAACACTAAGTACCATAGCAATTGTTTGGGGGAATAGAGGAGTCAAAAGGAGAAGGGCAGAGAGCAGGTGAATATACAACCACTTCACCAATCACATTGGTTTGTGATGTGATTTATGGAACACCTACCATGGTAAATGTCCTCAAACCCTTGAGTACCTCATAGAATGCATTAGCTAACTGAGATCACAGAAGCAATCTAATTTCACTTATTATTTCAGAGAATCATTGAGAAATTTGTTCATTCATCAACAAATATTTATTGAGCACCTCTTATGAGTCAGACATTATTCTTGGGGCTGTGGACACTGTCATTAATAATAAAGACAGGATTTCCACCTCAAGGAATAGGTTCATGCATGTGCATGCACCTGCACATGTGTACACACACATAATACAACAACAACAACAAATCCATAAACAAAAAACCACTGCCACCAAGTAGGATCTGACTCATAGTGACCCCTCCTTGCGTTTCCGAAGTGGTATCACTATGGAAGTAGATTGCCCAACCTTCTTCCCGAGGAGTGGCTGGTGGGTTTGAACCACCAAATACATAACATAGAAAAAAAAAAAAAGAGCAAAATGAGGACCAGACAGATGAGTTGCTTAATGTCCAGGGAAAGACAGAATGCTACTACTTTGCCAGATCCTCTGAACAAAAAGGATTTCATGCTGTCCCTGTACCACTTCCCATTATCAAAAACATGTAAGCCATATTGAACTCTGATAGATGTAAAAATTTGAAACTGGGAATTTTAAACCTATGGACATAATTTCACCAGGGAATGGGTCTGTTTTTAGCCAGAAGAGGCCACATGGGATGAGGTGAGAAGTTTTAAAAGACATCTCACTCCAACAATAATATGAGGCAGTGGTGATTCAGTGGTAGAATTCTCTCCTTGCATATAAGAGACCTGGGTTCCATTCCTCACTAATGGACCTCATGAGAAGCCACCACCTGTCTGTCAGAGGAGGCTTTTGAGTCACTGTAAACTGAACACGTTTCAGTGAAACATCCAGACTAAGGTAGACTAGGAAGAAAGGCCTAGCAATCTACTTCCTAAAATCAGCCAATGAAAACCCTGTGGGTCACAACTGTTTGAACTGAACAGAGGGATGGTGCAGGACTGTGAAGCATTTCGTTCTATCGTACATGGGGTAGCCCAAGAGTTGGGGTCAACTTTATGACAACTAACAACATCAGCTAACAGCAACACATTTCTCCCACCCCAGTTCTTCAGTAACAACTACCTTTGCCTCGGCCTGCCTCAGGACTTAAAATTGACAATTATTTCTGATTTAAGTTAAAAGGTTTGAAGATCACTGATGGTGCAGCTATACTGGTGAGAGAGGAAGAGTTTTATCATGATGGGTCATTAGCACCTCTTCCTGAATCACTTTTACCCCACACACACAGTGAAAGAGAAAATATAAATTGTCAAGTGCTCTTCACAGAGACCAGAAAGTATCAGGGTCTCAGCAACTGGATGCTTGGGAGTCAGTGGACAATGAGTAGAAAAAGAGAAGCTAAAAGAGAATGGCAAGATTCTGGAAAGTAGATGTTGTTGAAGTTCACCCTGAACTTACCAACCCATCATATCCTGTAGCTAAGGGTAGGAAAGAAGGAAGGGACTCAAGGTTTGCCAGAAAAGTAAATTTTCAACTTCTTGTCTTCCATATTAATCCAGCAATGTTGAACATTTTGTGGTGGAAGCTCCAGTTTGACCTCCATAAATCCTAAGATCAGAAGTATATATACAATCACACTTCTTAACAAGGTTAGTAGAAATTTCTTATCTAACCCATTCCAATGAATTACTTTTTTCTTTATACATCTAGAGTCTTAATTATGCTGCCATGTTATATTGTCTTGTCTGTAGGATATCCAAACTGAAGGCCTGAACTCCTTGAGTTCTCAATGGCAGCTTCTGATCAATGGGCTATTTAGTGCCCTCTCTGGACATGTATGGCATTGTGGAGATTTCTCCCCTTTTTAAGCTTTGGTGTAACAGCAGATCAGCAAGGACACAGAAGCATGTTAGTCTGCCGCCCATCACTCATATACATTTTCCTGACCATCTCACCCAAACCAAAAACCAAACTCACTGCCATCAAGTTGATTCCAACTCATACTGACCCCCTTTGGGTTTCCAAGCTTGTAAATCTTTACAGACGTAGATATCCCAGTCTTCCTTCTACAGAGTGGCTGGTGGATTTGAACCGCCAACATCTGGTTAGCAGTCAAATGCCTTAGGCACTATGCTACCAGAGCTCCTTCATCCCACCCAAGTGTCCCTTTATTCCAACAGCAACACCAATTAGCTGCATCAATCATTAGGCTATTTTCATTGTGACTTAAAGTATTAGTTATAATTTTTATGCATTTGGTGCTCTCAACTTCAAACTAATTATAAATACTTTGAGGGCACAAAGCACAGTTAAAAATCTTTGTATGTTCTGGCTCTGCTCCTATACTTTGCTTATTATAAGGGCTCAGTAAGAACTCATTGTCTTTAACTGAGTTGCTGATAATCCAGATGGCTTATTAGTAAAACATTACTGCCTTTTGGAGAATTGAAATCACAATCAACAGAGTGACTCTCAGGAGCATTTGACCATTATTGTGTAATTGTGTAATTGTTCCTCATCTGACTATAATGTAAGTCTCCTTTTCAAAATGAAGTTAGGCCCAATTCTCAAGTCAGAAAACCCAGGACTGGAATAGTCTCTTAAGTGGCCTGATATTCAAGCAGACTGATTGTCCTGGTCTAGGAATGCTGCAAAATGGCAAAGCCCAGTGCACAAGTCAGCTGACATAGGAACAATAGGTGCTGGGGAATTCTAATCATGGGATGGCAGGCCTTTAGCAAGAAGAGAATGGAGCAATTGAGAGGAGATAGGCAATTGGAGTGGCCAAGAATGAAGAAAATTAGGGAACGAAATGATTTGGCAGGTATGGTGCTAACTTTGATGGCTTTCAGTGTTCACTTTCAATTCCCTTTCCATCTTCCCTGAAACGTGACAAAGAAAATGTATTTCAGTGCTCAAAACCTTTGGAAATCACCTATGGACTTTAAAGAGTACTTTCAGAGACATATGATTGAATTGGCCACGTGGCAAAATGATGGCTTTGACAGTGCTGCACAAGGAGTCTAAATTGTCAGCGCTTAGATTGCATTCTTGACATGGAGCACCATCAAGGAGCAAACTGAATGTGCCTCCTTATTCGCTAACACTGGGGAGATGCTGCTGTGAAGAGGGCTTGCTCATTACCATGGAATCCTTGATTATTTCCTTACCTCTCCAGATGTGTCATTCCTCCAATCACTATGGTGATAATAATAATACAGAATTATTTCCATGAATAGTTAGGTAAAATGCAATTTATTATAATAAAAGAAAAGTCACATTAACATGTCATTTTGGGGTTTCTTTACTTCTCAACTATATTCATCTCATCTCCCTTCTTCAATAATTTTAACACTCATGCTATTTCCGTTTTGTGGGAAGTTCCCCCCCAGCTTGTGCCACATCCAATATTAAAACATGGGTTGGATCTTTCCCAGCTCCAATGAGCATGGTCCAGAACTGAATTCACAAAGCATGGCCTGCAGATGACCACACTTGAAGGAAATGGAAGCTAATTCCCTGTCTCTTTACTGTGGCTCTGCCTGAGCTAGGGTCACTGAACCACTTCCTTTCAGCCCGTCTTCTCAGTTCTTTTCACTTCTTCTGCCCGTCATTCTTTGTGGCTGGGACAGTGAGTCTCTGCTGCCTGCCAAGAAGCTATCAAAGACATTCCCACTGGGGGTCTACTTGGGGGAAAAGAATAACTGTAGAACATTAGAGTTCTGTAACTGCTTTCTGTCTTGGTTGTAGCAACTAACCTGGCATTCTAAGCCCTTAGGCAGGACCCTCACATTTGGCTGGTTTGGTGCTCACCTGAGCCTACCTGGCCATGTTTCAACAAGTGGTACTTTGTAATTATGTGCCCACCTTTTTTAAAAGAAGAAAGAAACCAAACAAAAATACAAAGATAGTAAGAACATAGTGTGTGTCCCAGACCCCTGTGCCTTGTCCCAAGCCTTCACTACAATGGAACCAGGCCTAAAGGTCTTACCCCCACTTTTGCCCTATATTCCCAGGATTCTTTCCATTTTTATGATGCTTCTTTGTCAAAGCCACTAACATGGTCAGTGAGAAGCAAGCAGGTAGCACCCTTGTGAACAACTAAGACATTGATTCATTTTCCTGGCCTCTGTAAAGTAGGTGCTTTTTATAGACAGCTCTTGTGCATGACTAGTTTCCATGGCTTATAATGAATCTAATATTTTGAAGTCTTGCCCAATCTCAGTTTTGTGTTTATATGGTCTTTTGTGCTTTATATGCGCTTAGCTCCTTAAAAGACCTCTCATCATTGTTGTTATGTGCCGTGGAGTAGGAACTGACTCATAGTGACCCCTCCTTGGGTTTCCAAGGAAGTATCACTATGGAAGTAGATTGCCCAAACTTCCTTCCAAGAAGTGGCTGGTGGGTTTGAACCACCAGCCTTCTGGTTAACAGGCAAGTGCCTTAAGCACTATGCTACCAGAGCTCCTTTCATCAGTCCTGTAGAATCTCTCACTTTTTCTACTCCAGCAAATTTGTCTGGTTATTACATTTTCTTGTATCAGCAAATTCTCACAATATCCATGCTTGGTTTTCCAACTGATAGTCATCATTCTTGCTTCTGTTTGATTCTAGCCTCTTTCCGGAGGCCTTCATGAACTATAATAACTTGGTCTCTTACTCTCTTTTTAACTGACACATTTTCTTTTTGCCACTTATTCATGCACTGCCCCAGGAAATATTTTCCATGATTATTCATGGCTTGTTAGAAGGTTTGTTATGGTTCCAGATTCCAAAAACCAAAAACCAAACCCACTGCTATCGAGTCTATTCCGATTCAAAGCAACTCCCATTGGTTTTCCAAGGCTGTACATCTTTATGGCAGTAGAATGCCCTAGCTTCCTTCAATAGACTGGCTGGTGGGTTTGAAATGCCAGCCTTCTGGTTAGCAGCCAAATGCCTTACACACTGTGTCACCAGAGCTCCTTAGTTTCAGGTTATATAAGGATAATTTTCTTCACACTCTTTCCTCAGTTTAAAGCTCCCTGCTTCTTTCTCTTTTTCCAATCATCTTTCTCATCCTTCAGGAATTCTGGTCAAGAATTCACCTTCTCTGAGAAGGTATTCTAGAGTAAACCATCTCAGCTCTTTTCACTTCATTCACAGCCATACTCTTTAGCACCTCCATGTCAGGTGTCTTCATGTATGTTTGCCCTGCATCTTCTTTTGATTGTGTCTTGGGTGGAAGAAATAGGGATAAAGATAGGAGGAATATTCCTACTCTCTCTTCTTTGTAGTCCCTGAGTAGCACAAATGGTTAACACACTGAGCTACTAACTAAAAGTCTACCCTAGGAGGTAGAGACATCTAGGAAGAAAGATCTGGTGATCTATTTCCAGAAAAATCAGTCGTTGAAAACCCTATGGAGCATAGTTCTTTTCTGACATACATGGAGTCACTATGAGTCAAAATTAACCTGAAGACAAGTTGTGCTTTGATTTTTCAAAAAAATTCTTCTGATATCTCCTCTTTAATAGTTAGCAGGGCATTCAGTGAACATTCCTTATTACAGAAAAAGTAAGACCCTTAGTGTTGGGCACTGACCATCATGAGATGGTCTGATTCTTGGGGAAGAACAGGAAGAAAAACTTTACCACCATATTTTAAGGGTTTGTTTTCACCATAGCAAGCACCCAAGCACTCCTTCCTAGTCATTCATTTTCTAGGTGAGTCTGCACAGAGGAAATGAGTGGGATGTTACTGAGGGATTATTTTAAATGTGCTGTCTAAGGCACTTGACTGCTAACCAGAAGGCTGGCGGTTCAAACCCACCAGCCACTCCTCAGAAGGAAGTTGGGGCAATCTACTTGCATAGTGATACTGCCTCAGAACACCCAAGGAGTGTTGCTATGAGTTGGGTCCGACTCGATGGCACATAACAGTAACAACAGCAAGCCTGCAAAATCACTCCTGCACAATAGATAACTCCTAGTTTCCATAGCTGTACCTGCCAGATACAGGGTTTCTCTCTTTATGATGCAGGTAAATACTGACCATTGTATTCTGTAGTTCTCATTTGAAAATATTTCCATCATCTATCTTCCTTCATCTCCTTCAGCTGCAGTTTAGTGTGCCTGACAGAGGAGCTACTCCTGGTGGAATAACGAGGCAAGACAGTTGTGTCACCTTCAAAGGCCAAAGCAGAAAGCAAGATACTCTATTTATAATTTGGGGGATTTTTGAAATCATAACTCTTTCATTATAAAATGCCTTAAGCCTTCAGACACAGCAATCAAATGCAGCAATATCCGGTGTCATTTAAGTACCTGTGCATTTTCAAAAACATTATCAAAGAGCTTAAGTAGAAATGATGTTCATTGAAGGAGTGCGTTGACAATATTTATGACTAAGAGGTACAAATTTAGTTATCAATAGGAAAGCACCAAAGCATTTCATAACCGTGGATTATTTAATGTTCCTAATATCAGTCTTCCTTGATGTGATACTATTTTTTTTGACATGAGTTTATAGATGTGTTCTAGTGCCTCTGGTATAACTAACAATTTACAAATCAACCAGACATCTACTCTACAGGGTAATTCAGGATTTTTGCCCTTGAAATCCCCCTAGGAAACTTGAAAATCCAGTTTGTTGTGTCTTTCTTTAAGACTTAAAATAAACTAACATTGTATTGAAACATGCCAAGGTTAATTTGCACACCAGCTTCTTCTGTGAAATGCATTTTTACATTCCACTGCCAAAGTACTCTGCTTTGCACCTTAAACTATTTTAAAATATTCCAAAGTTTAAAGAAAAGGAGCAGTTATAATCTTTGCCACTTAGAAGTATTGCACATCTATAAGTCACTGTCAAGCTGGCTCCAACTCATGGTGACCCCATACACAACAGAACAAAATATTGCCCTGTTCTGTGCCATCTTCATGATCATTGATATAATAGAATCCACTTTTGCAGCCACTTTGTATTTTGAGTGCCTTCCAACCTAGTAAGCTCACCTTCCAACATTCTATCAGACAGTATTCTGCTGTGATTCATAAGGTTTTCCTTGGCTAATATTTGGAAGTAGATCACCAAGCCTTTCTTCTTAGCCTGTCTTAGTCTGGAAGGTCTGCTGAAACCTATACACCATGGGTGACCCTGCTAGTAGTTGAAATAACTTCTACCATTGTAGCAATATACAAGCCACCACAGTATGACAAACTGATATATGATTGAAATTAGTGGACATCAGTATTGTTTTTACAGGTTCCTGAAAAGAAGAGATGATTACATGCACTCTTTAATATTCCCCATGGTATCTTGCAGACATTGGATTCTTGGTTGTTTGTTGATTGAGTGGCAGCTCTGACATTTAAAAAACTCAGGAAACTATTGCAGGCATCCTGGGGACAGGCTTATGATGAGGCAAGTATTCCAAATTGCTTGGAGACCAAACATAGGACTCTCTACTGCAGATAGGGTAAACACAGAGATTTGATGCACACTTGATTTTTAATAGCAATCCTGATAAATCAGTGCCAGAAAGTGTAATAACTCAAGTGGTGCAAATGCCAGCGCAAATTACCATGCCTCATGAAAATGTATAACAAAGTATTTAACAGGTACTTCTTCACATTAAAAAACAAAAAAAGTTTCAAAGTCTTCTCCAAGAACTCTATAGTCTAGAGCTGTACTGTCCAATAGGTATATGGCTACTGAGCACTTGGATGTGGCCAAGCCAAATCGAGATGTGCTATAATGGATTTGGAATATTTAGTAAAAGGAAAACCAAATATATCTATACAAATTTACAAATTTTTTAATATTGGTTATATGTTAAATTGTGCTATTTTGGACTGTTAGGTTAAATATAATATATTACTAAGAATGATTGCACCAGTTTCTTTTACTTTTTCAAGGGGTAACTAAGAAATGTATTTTCATATGTGCTTGCAGTTATAGCTCATCTTATAGTTTTCTGGATCTAGAATACAGACAAGTAAACAGATATAAGTGGAAAGCAATGTGTAAGTGGTCCTGAACGATCAAAAACAAAACTATTCTGGAATATAATAGAAGAGAGAATGCAGAGAACCAAGATAGTCCAAGAGAACTTTCCTTTTCAACTTTAAGTATGATTTTGATTTAAGAAGATTACCTGGAAGTGACAGTGCATTCAAGAAGGAGATTTGAAGATGAACAGTAGAGCCCAACCAAGAAAGCATCCAAATTTGTTAATAACAAAATAAAACTATAATTTATTGAGGACTTACTATATACCTACCAAGAACTGTGCTCATTTACTTACCTAATTGTATTATATCATTTAAGCCTCACAGTAACTGATAAGTTGCATACCAATACTATCCCCATTTTTCAGATAGGAGACTGAGGCTTGGCAAGCAAATTTACTTATTTTACTAAGTACACCCTTGAGGAGGAAAATGGGGATATTGACTCAGGTCATCTGGATCCAGAGCCGAAGCTCTTAACCACTAAGCTCTAAAACATTAGTAATTGATGACGGTATATTTATTAGGTAAGAATTTCACAACCCCTCTCTCCCCACTCAACTCTAAGCTCCATGGGAATGGCCCATGTATAGGTTTTGTGTATTATAGCAGCAGGCCTGACTCCAGAAGGCAATAAGGCAGCAGATCATGGCCATAAAGGAACTGGGCAGACAGTGACACCAATTGTGACAGTGATTCCAAAAAGACCATCCATTAGGAGTTTTGATCATCATTGTGTTTAATTGTCATCATAACATTGGTCATCTCTCCTCATGGCAATTTGACTTCCATGTAAGGAGGTAGAGTATACTGGCAAAGCCCCCAGGGCAGCCTCTTACAGTGTGTAAGGGAGGGTTTTGAGCATTTATATTTAACTTGGAAGCAATCAGGGCCTCAGGTTTGTGATAAGGTAGAATGGCACAGCAAGATTACTTTGTCTATTTATAAAATACCCAGCAGGCAGAAATTTATCCTTTTCCTATGGTATATCCACCCAAGTGCCAAGGATCACATGTTGTGGTTTCAGAGCTAGATTGAATTCTCAAATAGCCTCCTCACTTTTAATAGATGTAGGAAAACTTAAGGTTTTGATGGAAGCAGCTGCAGAGGGAGAGGATTGGGAAAAGTGGAGGATTATGTCTTTGCTCTTTGCTGTGGCCTCCTTGTTTCCAGGCCTGATTGGGTACAGGAATGTTCAGACTTCACTCTTCTTGCCATGCAGATACCCCTTTGTCTCTTGCTGAATTGCACACCTGTTCAACTATTTCCAGAAAAAAAAAAAAAAAAAAAGAGTGTTCATGAGAAAAGGGATTTAATGAAGCACAATAGAAGGAGCTTTGTTTCTCCACTTCATAGAAAGGTATTTATGAGACTGAAAAATAAAATCAGCAATTTGCAACTAAAAAGATGTCCAAGGCCAGTTTGGTGTTCTTTTGGTTCAAACTATACTGTATATATGGGGGAGCTCTGGTAGCATAGTGGCTAAGACACTTGCCTGCTAACCAGACGGCTGGCGGTTCAAACCCACCAGCCACTCCTCGGAAGGAAGGTTGGGCAATCCTACTTCCGTAGTGATACTGCCTCGGAAACCCAAGGAGGGGTCGCTATGAGTCGGGGCCGACTCGACGGCACATAACAACAACAACAACAACAACAACAACAACATACTGTATATAACCAAAATATAAAAATTCTTTATTGATCCTAGGAATGAAAAAGAGTGGAGAAGGAGAGATAGAGAAGCTGAACCCCAACTTTCACTCTGCTGAATATTTGGAAGATGGAGAGAAACAAGCCAAACAATCTATGAAGGTGGCTGAGGAACACCGGATACTGAAAAAGAAGCACATTGATGACCACAATGTTTCATTGACTATCTCAGTTTCCTAGTGCTGCTGTAACAAAAATACCACAAGTAGGTGCCTTTAAAAAACAGAAATTTTTGTCTCATGGTCTTTGAGGCTAGAAGTCCAAATCAGAATGTGAACATGTCAATTCCTTCTGAGGTGCAGAGAGAGAAATTGTTCTTTCCTAGCTTCCAGCAACTGGAAATATTGGCACTCTTGGGCTTGTAGATTCATCTGTCTCTGTTGTCACTTGTCCATTTTTTCTGTGCATCTCTGTGTGTCTATCTTGCTCTTTAAATAAAACATCCCTCAGAAGATTTTAGGGTTCAGGCCACCCTACTTGGGTATGACAGCTTATCTCCAAACAAGACTACCCACAGGTCCTAGGGATTAGGCCTTCAACATATCTTTTAGGAAGAAATAATTAAATCCTTAACACTGACATACTGGGGAGCACTCTGGTAGTGTAGTGCCTAAGGCATTTGACTGCTAAGCAGAAGGCTGGCGGTTCAAACCCACCAGCCACTCCTCAGAAGGAAGAGTGGGCAATCTACTTCCGTAGTGACACCACCTCGGAAACCCATGGAGAGGTTGCTATGAGTTAGGAACAAATTAATGACAGGGCAAGAAAAAGTAGAACCCAGGTCTATAATTTCCAGTAATTTTTTTTTCTTTTGTTCCAGGAGGATGGATTAAGATAATTCTTCTACTATCTGGTTGGTGCATGCAGATGTAATTAGTTCTGGTGATGTAGTGTATAAGGTATTTGGCTGTTAACCAGAAGGATGACAGTTCAAACTCACCAGCTACTCTGTGGGAGGAAGTTGAGGCAATCTACTCTGGTAAAGATTTACAGCCTTGGAAACCCAATGGAGACTGCTATGAGTCAGAATCAACTTAATGGCAGTGGGTTTTGTTTTTGTTATGATCAATTTGATGACATAGTAAAATATTAATAAAGATGCAAATGTTTAAATTTATTTGAACATTCTCAGTTTTTGTCTTTTCTCCCAATTCAAAACAAAAACTCAAAACCTTTAAAACAAAGCATTGGCCACTTGGAACTGGCTCAGTGCACAGATAAGACTGGTATAAACTTCTTCCAGTGCATTGTTCTCTGGCCTGCCACAGACAAATAAGAAAAATATTTCCTCGCTTCAGCAAGGAACTCCAAATTTTATATTATTCATTGCCATAGTAGTCATTGAAGGGCATCTATTAGGCTTAAAAAGGCTACCAAGTTTTTAAGATATATTGTGCCATTATTATCCATTAGTTCCTTGTCTTAGATTATTTAATCAAGTTAACTCTTTACCCATAGTACCCCCAAGAGCTGTAGCCAGGAAAAAGTTAATAGTATAAAACTCTTTCAGAAAAGGCTACAAAGTAGAGTTCTACATTGTAATGAGGAAAGGAGAGAAAGTAGGTAGTTAACAAATTGACATTGGTTTCACCACATCTTTTATTTGGTTTATATATAAAAAAAAAAAGTGGAACTCTTCTCTACAGATTAGTAAATAAGCAAAAGTAAGCCCATGCTTACCTTGCTTACTGGGTACTACATACCTGTCAGGGATTATAAATTTGAAAAGAGGCTTTGATTCTGTAGGAAGGTTCTGTGGGGTTGGGAGAGAGGGATACCAGCCACACCTAGAAGCAGAATCTTGGATGTGGTGAAAAATTCTGAAATTGTTCACTACAGATTAGCAAATGAGCACAACTAAACCTGGGCTTACCTTGATCATTGGGTAATCTAACACTGACTTGAGGGCAACTGGTTACTGGTTAACATAGTGTCAAAGACAATTTTGTCCAGAACAATCTTTTGACAGAATAACTATGGTTCTGAGTTTTGGTCTCAGTACCTAAGCTCAATCACCTTGACAGCATCGGCCAAATCCCTTCTTCTTGGTGGGTCTTATTTGCCCGGCTGTGGAGAATGATGATAATATCTATTTCAGAGAATATGCTGATGTTCACCATATTATTGTATGTAAACTGATGAAAGGCCCTATACAAGTGCAAAGTCTCCAGAACTGTATAATTACTCTTTTAAGCAAACACTTTCTAGAAGCCCTGAATTGGAGTTCTCTCTGAAATGCATATTTCTTCTCTGATGAGTGCTTTCTGTATAATAGGAAACTGGAAGTTGGCATTTGCTCTAGTAGCAAATGCAAAACATTTAAGGATCTTTTAGATGGCTCAAACCTTGTAGAATAAAATTGACAATAAAGCTTCAACCTACATACGTGATATTTTGATTCCAGAAGGTGTATCACATTTAGATTTTGTAGAAGTCACTTTGAAGAATCAGATGCCCAAATGTTGTGTGATTTATACATTTATTTAAAAAAAAAAAAAAAAGCAGCTGCTCAGGCTGCTTATGTATAACCAAATACCTCATGGGATTTAGTTCCTTGATTTGGAAGTTTAGGGTCATGATTTCATGGGACAGCTCAGTTAATTGACCAAATAACATGTTTAATGCTTCTATTCTACCTCCTAGTTCATTGTGCAATGCCTAGTATCTTAAAAGCTTGCAAGTAGCCATCCAATTTACAACAATTGGTCTCTCTTTGCCTGAAACAACAGAAAGGAGAGTCAGGAATAGAAGGAGGAAATGGAATGTGTGGCTAACTGCTTCCGTGAAAAACTGCTTCCTTTGCCATGAGACAAGAACTAGAAAGTGCCCAGTTACCATTACTGAAGATTTTAATCAAAGATTCTATAGAAGAACCCTGATCAAAAGAGGAAAAATACACAGCAGATTTTCAAATTCTCATGGACTCTAGGTATTCTGGAGCCATAGAGTCTAGATGAACCTCTGAAACTATTGCCCTGAGATAATCTTTAAACTTAAACCAAAAATATCTCCTCAAGTCTTCTTTAAACTAAATAATAATTAAAAAAAAAAAAAAACCTCACTGCTGACAAGTCATTTTCCAACTCACATCAACCCTTCCTTGGGTTTCCAAGGCAGTATCTCTAAGGAAGTAGATTGCCCAATCAACCTTCTGAGGAGTGTCTGAGTGGGTTTGAACCACCAGCCTTCTGCTTAGCAGTCAAATGCCTTAGACACTACACCACCAGAGCTAGGTTATCTTAGTTATAAAGAATGTCTGTTTTAAACACTGTACTCTTTTTAAAAGAAAAACAACTATATATAGGATAGTGTTCTAGTTACCTAGTGCCTCTCTGACAAGAATATACCACAAATGGGATGGCCTTAACAAACAGGAGTTTATTCTCTCACAATTTGAAGGCTCTAAGTCCAAGTTCAAAGTACCAGACTCTGGGGGCTGGGTGAAAGCCCCTCAACCTTGGAGTCCAGCTCTGCCTCCTGCTCCTGGCCCACTGGAGCTAGAGACATTTCTTCACTCAGACAGCTGCTGGCTGCTGAGGCTTAGAAGCCCCAAGGTTGACAAGTAAAAAGATACAGTCCCGATGTTACCAAACCACATGGCAGGCCATTAGCTTAAATCTATTGTAAGTCTCAAGTTTGGCAGAACATAGCAGGTTGCTGAGCAGTGACACAGCTACATGCAGGATCAAAGCATGCCATAGGCTGGAGACCATTCTCAAAGCTTCTTCTTATATACAGGAAGCAGACCACATACCCAAAGGCAGCTACTCAGCTACTCCCAGTAGATTCCACCATGGAGTTGATTACCAGTCTCATCATGGGGAATACTACATCCAGCTGCCCAGCCACTCAACCAGGTCCAGCCAAGTTGACATACAAACATACCCATCACAAATAAACAACAAGAACTCAAATTTTAGATAGGAAATTTAGTGGGCAGTGAGTTTATGATTATGTGGGAAGAACAATTCAGAAAAGAAGGTTGTGAATGGTTGTACAACTTGAAGAATGTAATCAATGCCACTGAATTTTACATGTAGAAATTGTTGAACTGGTGTATGTTCTACTGAGTGTATTTTCAATAACAACAAAAAAAATGAAATAAATTATTAAACAAACTGGGACACAAGCAAAATGAAGTGTAGTATGAATGAATTTTTTTTAATACTATGTTTGAATTTTCATTGTAGCAAATAAAGATGAACCACCACAACAACAACAAAAAGAGCATGATGACCAAAGTTTAAAACAAAACAAGGCATAACCCAAGTTCACGATATGGCCTAAAAGGAGAGCCATGGACTAGGACACTAACTTTCTAAGGCTTCTCTAGCTCTGAGTCCAGACCTATGTTTCTAAAGTGGACTGGTTGTAGTATTTGTCTGCTCTCTGCTTAAGAGCAAATAAGAGTCAGACAGAGTTATAAAGTGATTTAAAAAAAGAAAACCAACTTTTCTTGAAATTATAGAGCCTATCAAAGATATTTTCAGGCACTTATACTAGTGGAAGCACAGCTACTTAAAAATCTATGCAGAAAACAACTTCTCCATCAAACTACAGTTGTCCAAGTTAGTATCTACTTTCTCCTCTTCTCTTCATTCTCTATAACCAGTAAATATTACTGGTGCTAAAAATACAGAATAAATCCTTGTCCTCACATTGAATGATTTCAGCAGACAAAGGAATAAATGTA
Organism: Orycteropus afer afer; assembly: GCF_000298275.1. Classification (NCBI taxonomy): domain Eukaryota; kingdom Metazoa; phylum Chordata; class Mammalia; order Tubulidentata; family Orycteropodidae; genus Orycteropus; species Orycteropus afer. The sequence goes on along the minus strand of NW_006921983.1, from coordinate 1,464,814 downwards.
CAAGAATTATCCAAGGCAGAGAAAATTGATAGATTTCTCTACCACCAAAATATATGGAGCCTACATTTCAGATTCTTTTACACTAATGAAGGATCTCTGGTGGCATAGGGCCTAAGGTATTTGACTGCTAACCAGAAGGCTGGTGGTTCAAACCCACCAGCCACTCCTTGGAAGGAAGACTGGGCAATCTATTTCCATAGAGATACTGCCTGAGAAACCCAAGGAAGGATCACTATGACTTGCAATCAAATTAAAACCATAAGCACCATCAAAGGGGAAAAATAGGGACACATTATGGGCCCTAGTCCAGGGCATAGTACATTATCGAGGGCAGTGAGTTTGGTTTATTGAGTTTTACACCAATGAAGAGAACTCTGAAAAGGAATCAGGAAAGCAATACCGTTTACAATAAACACCCAAAAGATGAAGTACTTAGGAACATATCTAGCCAGAGACACAAAAGACTTATACAAAGGAAACTACAAAATGCTATTGCAAGATACCTAAAGAGATCTACACAAATTGAAGATTATACCATGCCCATGGATAGGAATATTTAACATCATGAAAATGTCAATACTACCTAAAGTGATCTACATATTTAATGCAATCCCAATCCAGACTCTGTTATCTTTCTTTAAAGATATATAAAAACTAATCACCAACTTTGTATGGAAAAGAATGAGACCCTGGATAAGTAAAGCATTACTAAACAAGAAGAATGAAATAGGAAGCCTCACACACCCTAATCTCACAACTTACTATGTTGTTGTTATTGTTATGTGCCATCAAGTCGGACTCAACTCATAGCGACCCTCCTTGGGTTTCCGAGGCAGCATCACTACGGAAGTAGATTGCCCCATCTTCCTTCCAAGGAGTGGCCAGTGAGTTTGCACCGCCAGCCTTCTGGTTAGCAGTCAAGTGCCTTAGGCACTATGCTATCATAGCTCCTTAAAACTTACTATATATAGTTAAAATAGCCTGGTACTGGTACAACAACAGACACATAGACCAGTGGAACAGAATTGCAAACCCAGAAGTAAATCCATCCACCTATGGATAGCTGATCTTTGACAAAGGGCCAAAACTCATTATACGGGAAAGAGATAGTCTTTTTAATAAACAGTGCTGGCAAAACTGAATATCCATTTACAGAAAAATGAAACAGGACCCATATCTCATACACATATGTGAAAATGAACTCAAGTTGGATCAAAGACCTGAATGTAAAACTTAAAAAACCATAAACACCATCAAAGGGGAAAAATAGGGACAAATTATGGGCCCTAGTCCAGGGCATAAGTACATGTTTGAATATAACTAAAAAACCAACAAACACAAGAAGACAAAATAGATGAGTGGGATCTCCTAAATATTAGAAAATTATGCACAACAAAAGATTTCATCTGAAGAGTAAATGGAGAACCCATAGACTGGGGACATGTTTTTGGCAATGACATTTCAGACAAAGGCTAATCTCTAAAATTTACAGAAAACAGAAACAACTTAACAACAAAAATATAAAAACTGGAATTTGAAAATTGATAGAGGATATCAACAGACACTTCACCAAAGAAAATATTCAGGCAGCATGAAAAAATGCTTATGATAATTGGAAATTAGACAGATACAAATAAAAAGAATAATGAGAAATCATCTCACCCCAGCACTAAGAGCAAAGTTCAAAGAAACAGAAAACAACAATGCTGGTGAAGGTGTGGAGAGACCGAAACCCTTATACACTGCTGATGGGAATGTAAAATGGTGCAACCACTATAGAAAATGGTAGGGTGCTTCCTTAAAAAGCTGGAAATTGAAATACCATATGAACCAGCAATTCCACTACTAGGTACATACCCTAAAAAAATAAGAGCCATGACATGAATTGTTGTTGTTGTTGTTAAGTGCTGTCGAGTCATTTCCGACTCATAGCGACCCCATGCACAGCAGAACGAAACACTGCCCGATCCCGCACCAGCCCCACA
>NW_006921983.1:1459132-1459700 GCF_000298275.1 Orycteropus afer afer | reverse complement strand
CTGCTACTCTGTGCTACGCCCGTGCTTACCTTGCTCCCAGAGACCCGGTCCCTCTCAGGAGGGTAACAAGGGAAGTGCTCAGTGCAGATCAGTGACATGAATAGATATATGTAAACCCATGTTCATAGCAGCACTATTTATGATAGCAAAAAGATGGAAACAACCTAAATGCCCATCAACAGAGGAATGGATCAACAAACTATGGTATATACACACAATGGAATACTATACAGTGCTAAAGAACAATGATTAATCTGTGAAACATCTCATAACATGGATGAACTTAGATAACATTATGCTGAGTGAAATTAGTCAAACACAAAAACACAAATATCATATTAGACCACTGTTGTATAAAGTCAAGAAAAAGGTTTTTCCAGAAAAAAAGAATATTCTTTGATGGTTTCTAGGGGTGAGTGGGGAAGGGAGGGTAACCCACAAACTAGAGGGTAGACACATATTAACTTGGGTGAAAGAAAAGAAAATTTGGAGCCTACATATATATATATACATATAAGGCAGTTCAAACCCACCAGCCACTCCTTGGAAGGAAGGTTGGGCAACCTAC
>NW_006921983.1:1443810-1458842 GCF_000298275.1 Orycteropus afer afer | reverse complement strand
CACATATACAGATGCATATACACATATACATACACATACATACATATATAAATATATATATATGTAGGCTCCAAATATATATATATATATATATATCCCTCCACCACCTTGGAGCCTACATTAAAAACCACCACTTTTAAATCAGTTTCTTATACTGCGGTGGCTTGCATGTTTCTATGGTGCTGGAAGCTATGCCACCAGTATTTCAAATACCACCAGAGTCACCCATAGTGGACAAGTTTCAGCACAGCTACCAGACTAAGACTGACTAGGAAGAAGGATGTGGCCAGGTCCACTTTGGAATTTAAGAACAAACAAACAAACAAACTGGGCCACTGAAAATCTTATGAATATCAGGCAAACATTGTATGATATAGCTCCTCTGGAGCCCTTCGGATTGGAAAGCACTCAAAAAGTGACTGAGGAAGAGCTACTTTCTCAAAATACCATTGACCTTAAAGACATGGATGGAGTAAAGCTTTTGAGACCTTCATTTGCTGATGTGGCAAGACTTAAAATGAGAAGAAAAGCTGCAAACATCCATTAATAACTGGAAATGTGTACTATAAGGAGTATGAATCTAAAAAATTGAAAGGTGTAAAAAATGAAATAGAACACATAAAGATTGATATCCTAGGCATAGTGAGCTGAAATGGATTGACATTAGCCAGTTTAAATCAGACAATCATATTGTCTAACATGCCAGGAATGACAATTAAAGAGGAATGATGCTGCATCAATCATCAAAAAGAACATTTCAAGATCTATCCTGAAGTACAATGCTGTCAGTGATAGCATAACATCCATACACCAAGGGAGACCAGTTAATATGATTATTATTCAAACATGTACCAACCGTGAATGACAAATATGCAGAAATTGAAGATTTTTACCAACTTCTGCAGTCTGAAAATGACCAAACATGCAATCAAAATGTACTGATAATTATTGGTGATTGGAATGTGAAAGCTGGAAACAAAAAAGAAGTACTGGTAGCTGGAAATATGGCCTTGGATGTAGAAAAGAGGCTAGAGATTGCGTGATGAATTTTGCAACACCAATAATTTATTCTTTCCTTTTTAAAACTATATAAACAGCAACTATATATGTGGATCTCAACAGATGGAGTACACAGGAATCAAATTGACTACATCCGTGGAAAGAGATAATGGAAAAGCTCAATATCATCAGTCAGGACAAGGCTAGGAGCTGACAGTGGAACAGACCATCAACTGCTCATATGCAAGTTTAAGTTCAAGCAGAAGAAAATTAAAACAAATTCACAAGAGACAAAATATGACCTTCAATATATAACACCTCAATTTAGAGACCATTTGAAGAATAGATTTGATGCATTGAACACCAGTGACCAGAGATCAGACAAGTTGTAGGATGACTTCAAGGACATGAAGAAAGCTAAAGGTCATTAAAAAGACAGGAAAGGGAGAAAAGACCAAAATAGATTTCAGACAAGACTCTGAAACTAGCTCTTGAAGGGAGAGTAGCTAAAGAGAAGGTAGAAATGATGAACTAAAAGAGCTGAACAGAAGATTTCAAAGGGCACTTCAAGAAGACAGAGTAAATTATTATAATGACATGTGCAAAGACCTGGAGCTGGAAAATAAAATGGGAGGAACACATTTGGCATTTCTCAAGCTGAAAGAAGTGGGGGGAAAAAAAATCAAGCGTTGGTTTGTAATTTTAAAGTACTCCATGGGGAAAATATTGAATGATGCAGGAAGCATCAAAAGAAGATGGAAGGAGAGCTGTTACATTGTGGGAAATTGTAGTCAACATCATGAGACAAAATGTGTATGAACTGCTGTATGGAAAATTAATTTGCTTTGTAAACTTTCACCCAAATTACAATAAAAATTTAAAAGGAGAAGAAGAAGATGGGAGGAATACACACAGAGTTACTGTACAAAAAGAATTGGTCAATATTCAACCATTTCAGGAAGTAATATATGATCAAGAACCAATAGTATTAAAGGAAGAAGTCCAAGCTGTACTGAAGGCATTGGAAAAAAAAAAAAAAATGGGTTCTAGGAACTGATGGAATGCTCATTGAGATGTTTCAGCAAAGAGCTGCAGTGCTGGAGATGCTTACTCTCTTATGCCAAGAAATTTGGAAGACAGCTACCAGGCTAATCAACTAGAAGAGATCCATATTTGTTCCCATTCCAAAGAAAAGTGATATAACAGAATGTGGAAATTCTTGAACCACATCATTAATACCAATGACAAGTAGTTTTGCTGAAGGTAATTAAAAAATGGTTGCTGCAGTACATCAATAGGGAACTGTCAGCGGTTCAAGCGAGATTTAGAACAGAATATGGAATAAGGGATACCATTGCTGATGTCAGATGGATTTTGGCTGAAAACAAAATTACCAGAAAGATGTTTACCTGTATATTATTGACTATGTAAATATTTTTGACTGTGTAGATCATAGTAAATTATGGATAACATTGCAAAGAATGGGAATTACAGACAATTAATTGTGCTCCTGAGGAACCTGTACATAGACCAAGAGGCTGTCGTTTGAACAGAACAAGTAGACACTACATGGTTTAAAATCAGGAAAGATGTGGGTCAGGGTTCATCCTTTCACCATATTTGTTCAATCTGTGTGCTGAACAAATAATCCAAGAAGTGGGACTATATGAAGAAGAATGCAGCATCAGGATTGGAGGAAGACTCATTAACAACCTGTGATATGCAGTTGATGCAACCTTGCTTGCTGAAAGTGAAGATGACTTGAAGCACTTGCTGATGAAGATCAAAGACTCAGTCTTCATATGGATTACACAGCAACATTAAAAAAAAAAAAAAAAAACCACTAAAATTCTTGCAACTGGACCAATGAGTAACATCACTTTAAATGGAGAAAAGATTGAAGTTGTCAGGGATTTCATTTTACTTGGATCCACAAACAATGCCCATGGAAGCAGCAATCAAGAAATCAGATGATGTATCACATTTGATACATCTGCTGGAAAATCTAAAGTATTTAAGAGGAAATACGTCACTTTCAAGACTAAGGTGTGCCTAACCCAAGCCAGGGTATTTTCAATTGTGTCATATGCATGTGAGGGTTGGACAATGAATAAGGAAGACTGCACAATAATTGGTGTATTTGAATTGTGGTGTTGGTGAAGAATATCAAATGTACTATGGACTGCTAGTAGGAAATATGGCTGGAATGATCCTTAGAAATGAAAGTGGCCAGACTTTGCCTCTCATACTTTGGTCATATTGTCAGCAGAGGCCAATCCTGGGAGAAGGCTGTCATGCTTGGTAAAGTGGAGTGTCAGTGAAAAAAGGGGTAGACCCTCAATAAGATGGGTTGGCACAGTGGCTGCAATGATGGGCTCAAGCATAGCAATGATTGTGAGGATGGCAATGTTTCATTCTGTTGTACATAGGGTCACTGATAAGTCAGAACCAACTTGGCACCACCTAAGAGCAACACCAACATTTAAAAAAAAAAAAAAAAAGTTGCTATCAAGTCCATTTAAATTCATGGCAAGCCATGTGTGCCAAAGTAAAACAGTGCTCCCAAACAGTTTTCAATGGTTGGTGTTTCACCAGGCCTTTCTTCCAGGGCATCTGTAGATGGACTTGAACTTCCAACCTTTTAGTTAGCAGTTAAGCATTTAACTGTTTGCACTATCTAGGGACTCCAGAGCCTACCTGCTTTGTTTATATTCCTTAATATTCTATCTTTTGTTTTTTTCTAAGTGAACTTTATTCCATATTTCCTTTGTTCATTCTAGGGACAGAGTCATGGATATAAGGGACATAAAGGGAAATGTGCCATTTACATGGAGTGGAACAAACAAAATCACAATAAAAGAAACTGTAGTGAAGAATTACAAGCTCATATCATGAAAATATTTCCAGAATCCTGAATCGTATTTATTTGTCTTGTCTTTGCATTGTGAAGTCCTTGTGCTAGATCCAGACAACCATCTATAGTTTTTAGGAGTGAAAGTCATTAAAAGGAATGGAAAGTCAAACCAATTGCCTTTCCCTTTCGCTGTTCCAGAATGAAGAAAATACAGACATCTAATCTCTATCTCCAAGCCCCAAACTGAAGTAAGGCATGGGGCAGAGAATAGAATTTGGTAGATTTCTCCACCTGCATTCAGTTGTATCAGATCTTTGGATAGTCCACAAAGAAGGGTGATCAGTATTTCACTGCCACTCAAGTGCCTCAAATCCATCAGCCAGACATTCAGCCAACCTGACTGAGCACCTCCTGTGTGTTGGAAATTGTACAAGGCATTAAGGGCATAGCAATAAGCAGCACAGTCTCTTAGGTCCTAAGGAGGGCCTCATTTTGTGGGTGACACAAACATAGAAACAATTGACTTTAATAAAAGACTTTACAATGCAAAGTAGACATGTAAGAATGGTTTGGGAACGTTGTTGAGTTTGTTCTTTCTTCTGGGATAAGGGCAGATTTAAGAAATAAATAGTTCCTGGGTGATGCAAATTGTTAACACATACAGCTACCAAACTAAAAGTTGGTGAATCAATGCACTCAGAAGTGTCTTGGAAGAATGACCTGATAATCTACATCCAAAAAATCAGCCATTGGAAATCCTACTGAATGCGATTATACTCTGATATACATGGGGTTGCTATTAGTTGGAATCAAATTGATGACAACTGGTTTACTGGTTTTCAGAAAGAAAGGCTATGTGAGGTGGATTTTGAAGAATGAATTGGAGCTTTCCAAATGAATGTGTGAAAATGGAATATATTCCAGACATGAGTACCCTATTATTAATTATCTAGTATGTGCTCAATATCATTAAGCAATATCATGGTGGGGAACACAACAACAATTTCTTTCCTCTAGGAACTGATAGTCTAGTGAGGGTGATGATAAATCTTTACAATCTCGGAATTGGGGAGTGAGTTGTGAGTGTAAGAGAGGGAAGATGGATGGAGCTAATTTATTAGCTGAGGAGTGAGATATAACCAGTGAATTATATAAATTGGGCTGGAGAGAAAACCTTGAAGACTGAGTTTCAAAAGTACAACATTTGAATAACTGGATCTTAAAGGATGGCTAGAAAGAATGGTGATTCATAGGTAGAATTCTCACCTTCCATATGAGAGACCAAGTTTTGATTCCTTGCAAATACACCTCATGCACAGAAACTACCCCTCTGTTAGTGAAGTCTTGCAAGTCACTATGATGCTCATCAATGGTTTCAAAGATGGCAAAGATTGCAAGGCTGGTGCAGGACTGGACAGTGTTTCATTCTGTTGTGCATAGGGTTGCTACAAGTCAGAGCCAATTCAACAGCATTTAACAACAGCAAAACCAAATAAACTGAAGAGGTTGGTTTTAGTGGAACATCCAGACTAAGGTACACTAGGGAGAAAGGCCTGGTAACATGCTTCCAAAACTCAGCCAATGAAAGCTAATCCATAACTGATCATGAAGGTGATGGAGGATGGGGCAATATTTTGTTCTGTTGTATAATGGGTCAACATTAATTGGAGGTCATCTTGAAGGCAGCTAGCAACACAAAGGATGAGTAAGACTTACCTGAAGAGAGATGATGAGAAGCCATTCTCGACAGAGACAAGTCCTCAATATGAGCAATTTGTTGGGATGACAACAAATAGACCATTTTGCATGGAATAAATGTTGATGTAAGCAACCAAGCAGTGACAAGTTACACCCTAAAGACACTAACCTTAAGAGCTTGAGGTGAGCTTAACCCTGAAACTTTATAGACTGAGGCACAGAAAGCCTATTTGTTTAAAGGTGAGTAGATTAGAGGTAGAGCTGGCCCTGGGCTTTTAAACCCCAATCCACTGCTCTTCTATTATTGATGAAATATCTCCTACGTATTAGACTATATGCTAATCCTGTGTGATAAATATAATGATAATAATAATAGCAGCAGCAGTAGCCTACTAACATGTGTAGCCATATTAGAAGCACTTTTCATGCATTAACTCATTTTATGAGGCAGCTGCTATTGTTGTTGCTATACATCGTCAAGTTGGACCCAACTCATAGTGACCCTTCCTTGGGTTTCCAAGGTGTTATCACTATGGAAGTAGATTGCCCAACCTTCCTTCCAAGGAGTGGATGGTGGGTTTGAACAGCCAGCCTTTTGGTTAGCAGTCAAGTGCCTTAGGCCCTACAGTAGCTGCTATTATTATCCCTGTTTTACAGATGGCAAAGTTGAGATACAGTGAGGTTAATAACTTCCAGTCACTCATGCAAAAGTGGTTGGGCCAGAATTCAAACTCAAGTTTTCTGAATACAAAGCTCATGTTCTTAGTATGTTACAGTGTTACTATATTATATGTCGTTTTGCATTATAGTATAGTATAATATATGCTTTGCATTAATTAATGTAGGTATCCATGGCAACTACTGGGGTAAGTATCATTATCCCAACTTCATGAATGAACAGACTGAGTCAGATAGGTATGTTACTTGCCAAGACAACCCCGTAGTAAGTAGCAGACCCCCCAGGATTTGGATTGAGCCAGGACTGACCTGAAGCCTAGGTTCCACCCACTCTCCTGGGTTTCTCTCCTATACAGGGTGAGAACCACTGAAGATTTATATATAACAATGAGGTAAAATTTCAAAGTCACTGATTAAAGTCCTCACATAGCTGCATGAAGTACCTCCCCACTCCCATATGGTGTCTGAGTAAATCTATCATAAATAACAGGAAACTAGGAAATTCATTTGCACTCCCTCTAGGCCCATAGTCCCCGAGAAGATACCCAGGATGGAATGAAAAGTCCCTACAATAAGCCTCTGATTATTACTATTGGTAATAATAAAATCTTTGTGAACAATAGCAATCGCTACAATGATAGATTTACAAATGTTGATGAAGTTTTGCTTGTGAGATCTCCTTTCAGCTGAAGATATCAAAGTATGTTGCAAATATTATTTACTCTCTGGGAAATAAATATTATGTCAATTTTATGAAGGGGGAGACTAAGATATAATGAGGGGAAGTGCTTTACAATGGCTCAACCAGTGGCAAAAATTAAATGAAGAGGTAATATTATCCCCAAACACTATGTTATTGTTGTTATGTTTCGTCACATTGGACCCGACTCATAGCGACCCCTCCTTGGATTTCCGAGGCAGTGTCACTACAGAAGTAGATTGCCCCATCTTCCTTCTGAGGAGTGGCTGGTGGGTTTGAACCACCAACCTTCTAGTTAGCAGTCAAGTGCTTTAGGCACTATGCTACCAGAGCTCCCCCCAAACACTATATTTACTTCAAAATCATTTGCCCAAAATAATTGGAATAAGTTCCTCTAAGCATCTATTTTGAGTCTAAAACTCTACTACATTAGGTGAAATATTTAAAATAAACCTTCATATTTATAGTTCCTGCCATCTACTTGGGAAAGGGGAGATATATATACATATGTAACAGGGATAATACCATATCAAAGCTATCATCAAAAAACCAAGCGAATAGAACTCCACACTGGAAGCACACAGAAAGATGTTCCTGGAAAACAAGGTCGATGGAAATACAGAAGTAAAAAGACTTTTCAGATCAAAAGAACACAATTAGCTTATCTATGTGGAAGGCAAAAGCTCTGGTGGTACAGTGGTTAAAACATTGGGCTGTTAAACAGCATATCAGCCTTTTGAACCTACCAGCTGCTCTACAGGAGAAAGATGAGGCAGTCTCCTTCTATAAAGATTTACAACCTTTGGAAACCCTATGGGGCAGTTCTACTCTGTCCTATAGGGTTACTATGAGTCACAATCAGCTCCATGGCAATAATTTGCTGTTATACGGAAACGGAAGTCTCTGCGTGGTGCAAATCATTCACTCATTTAGCTCCTTTCGAGTCCACCCAGAGGTGCCTTGAAAGAAAGTCTTGATGCTCTACTTCTGAAAAACCAGCCATTGAAAATACTGTGGAGTACAGTTCTACTCTGACACAGGTGGGGCCACCAGGAGTCAGGGTCAAGTGGATGGCAAATGGTTTTACGGCAGCAGTTTAGGTTACCATTCAAAAATTTGGGGTCTTATGTGAGGTCTTCATTAGAGGAGAAAATGTTTATTGGGCAACAAGCAGCAGGTGATATATTTTGAGAGGTGACATCAAGCTTAATTACTCAAGTCCTTGACTTTGAACTGAGAAACCTGAACTTGATGCAACAGGTAATCGGCCATTGTTGTTTGGGGAGTGTTCAGATTAGAGGTGAGTTTCAGGGAGTGAGCGAATAGCAGGGTGAGAACCCATGGGCTGGCAGTAGGTCTAGCTTACCCCAGTGTAGGTAAAAAGGGGTGCATTGTTTGTGGAGAATTTAGAAATGCAAATAACACCAACTCAAAGCCAGTCTCCTTATTATCACCTGCAATTAATTATTTAACAATGTCAGTGATTAAGAAACTCCTCACTGAAAAAAAAGATAAACAATTGCTGGAGTTACTGTTGAGTTTTATAATATATATGTAAGCACATTGTTATTAGTTCTTCTTTAACAAGCATTTTACTTACACAGAAATAAATTTGGAGATCCAAGTTAGGGTGTTGGTCTCTGAACTGACTGGACTCAGCAACGTGCATTCACTTGAAAGAAAGTCATAATGGTTCAGAATCATTTGAGCTCACTTTGGGTGAAGTTTATGTCTCTAACTCCTTCATTTAAAGTATAGATTCAACTAGCCCTAAATTAAGCCCCAATTTAGGGCTAGTTGGGGCTTACATGTTGACATGGGTAGGGGTAGGGATATATGGGAAGGATATATGACCACCACGATAAATTGGTAAATGAGAGGACACCAAACTGTGCTCATAAGAGATAGACGACAGATGTTAAAACCAACCAATGTGTCCACAATACCACATTGCTATTAACACCAAACACTGGGCTATACAGATAAACACATAAACACCTGAGATGATCAGACAGGGGTCAGTAAATAGAGGTATATTCTAGACCAAGGATAGACTCAGCTGAGGCTAATCTTGTACAGATACCAGTGATACAAAATACCTGCAGTCCTTACAGAAACAATAGAAGACAGACACAGAGTAATCCCTCACAGACATCCCAACACTATGGGAGAGAGATCCAATACAGCTACTACTTCAGGACCATAGTACTGGGGTACACCAGACTCAATTTGCACAACAAAATACATAAAAGCATTGCTCCATTTCCTACATTGGTGAGTAGCAGCGACTAGGGTCTTAAAAGCTTTCAAGAAGCCATCTAGGATACAGCTAATGGTCTCCTAGCACTGGAAGTGAAGAAGAATGCACCAAAAAAAAAAAAAAAAAAAGAGGGCATTTAGAAGCAATTAACTCTAGGATACAATGGCCCTCAAGACCACAAGAACAGGATGGTGCCCGTCTACCAATGCCAACCACTCAGGAAAAGATCAAATCTGGAGATCCTGGATAGAGTGGGAGGGAAAACGTGGAACAAAATCCAAAAACTCAATAATGATGAGAATTACTGGTCAGATGAAGTCTGGTGAGACTCCCAATACATTCAGGGCCTGAAATAAAACTCACCCCCAGGGGTGGGCTCTCAGCCCAATGGTTAGCGAGATGTACACACAGACCACTCAACCCAGTATGCTGCACCCACACACTCAATGGTAATACATCTCCTAAAGCAATAAACCATGGGACACCAAAGAACCAACATTCAAACTGAGGAAAGGCAAAACAAACAGGAGTGCATAATTATGAAGGGCACAGGGGGAGTGCCGCAGGGTAGAGAGGGGAAGAGACTGGGTTAGGGTTGGACATGGCGAATGGGGAATGAAACTAATGTACACGTGACTTTGAATGTAAAGCAAGCTCTTAAAATAATAAAAAATAAAATAAAATATAGATTGAAAATAGATGGTGATAGGCATTGATCATTAAGATGAAGAAGTAGAATTTGAGGTTCTTTAACTCTAGGTGATCACTTGAAATCTTCCATTTGTGTTTAAAATGTAAAACAATGGAATTGATTGCAAATTGAAACCAAAACCAAACCAAACCCACTTGCCATCAAGTAGATTCCAACTCATAGCAACCCCCATTGGGTTTCCAAAGCTGTAAATCTTTATGGAAATAGATTGCTTCATCTTCCTTCTATGGAGCAGCTTGTGGGTTTGAACCACTGACCTTCTTGTTAGCAGCCAAGTGCCTTACCCACTACTCAACCAGAGCTCCTTTGCAAACTGAAGAGTATATTTTTATTTGGCAAGAACGAATTCTACTTCATACATGGAATATCTCATGGAAGTGTGATCATTAAAATTGAAATTTATTCTTTTTAAAATGGTTATTTTTAAGCTAAAGGGCAAACCAATAAAATAAACATTGTTACTGATTATTACATGATTAGTTCTGAATATGAGGACAGTGATGGGTCAGTGATAGAATTCTCACCTTTCATGCAGGGGACCTGGTTTCACTTACTGTCCAATGCACTGCCTGTGCTGCCACCACCTATTTGTCACCTATTTGGAGGCTTGTGTGTTATTATGATGTTTAAACAGGTTCCAGCAGTGTTTCCAGACTAAGACAGACTAGGAAGAAAGGCCTGACAATCACTTCTGAAAATCAACCGTGACCTTTGCTAACCCTTGAGTTTATCTTGTAGCTAAATAACAATTTGGCTCAGACACAAAAGTATAGCACTCTTAGTACTGAGCTCACTTAAAAAAAAAAAAAAAAAAAAAAAAAAAAAACACCTCTGTGATACCAAATGGTCAACAATTCCTTTAAAACAAAGATGAGAAGGAAAGGAGGCAGGGAAACTCAAACCAAAAACCAAATTCACTGCCATCGAGTCAGTTACGATCAGTTATGACTCATAGCAACCCCCATTGGGTTTCCAAGGCAGATTGCCCAGTCTTCCTTTCATGGAGTGGCTGGTAGGTTTGAACCACCAACCTTCTAGTTAGTAATCAGATGCCTTAGGCACTATGCAACTGGAGAAGGGAAAGTAGGTTAATGGAAATCTAACAAGCAGAATGGAAATCATGAGAATATCCATGCATTGTGAAGAATAACTAATGCCACCGAACAACTTGTGTAGAAATTTTTGAATGGGAACCTAAACTGCTGTGTAAACTTTCTCCAAAAATACAACATAGATAGATGGATAGATGGATAGATAGATAGATAGATAGATTTATGTATATCTTGTGGATCACAATGGGCAGATCTGAAATAGATCATGAAAATGATGCAGGACTGGGCAGTATTTCATTCCATTGTGCATGGGGTCACCACACGCCAGCAGCCAACTCAACCACAGCTAACAACAACAGCAATATTCCTGGAAGTGATTTGTTATATAGATGAGGGAAGTGCTGAAAAAAATGTTCCTACTGGTAGTGAATCCACAAGATTCACTACCAGTAGGGTAGAGAGAGGAGGTGGGTGCAGGGTGGATATGAGGGTTTTGACATTAAATCAGAGGTGAGTTAAGTGATGAAGGCCAGTTCAAGGTGACAGGGAAGGAAAAAAGGGTAATCCAACTTGCTTTGCCTACAGAGATATTGAGACATCAATGGAGAGGGGAAGGCTCCTCCTTGTACTTTGTCTTTTATAATCGGCATGCAATTGTATTCTGAAATGTATTGTTCCTTAATTGTTCTTGCTTACTTCATGAATCTTTCTCTATATATACAATAATATAAGCTCCACAACAGAAACTGCTTTATAAATTTTCTTTATATTTCCTCCACAGTGCCTAGACCAGTGTTGAGTATAATTAACTGAATGATATAATTGTAAAATTATATAATTAAGTAATAGATCTTTTCATGCATTTCCTTGGATGAGTCTTTCCAAACAGTGGTTATTTCTTCTCGAAGTTCTTTGCCTCTCCCCAGAGAAAGCCTTCCCAATTCAAAACCAAGGACTCAATTAAACTGAGTTCATCAACTCTCTCCTCAAGTATTTCATACCCTGCCATGAGCACTGCATTAACTGAGTGTGAAAGAGAAGGATAACATTGCACCAGCCATAAGGAATTTAGAGTCTAGTTGTAAGATTAATTTACAGATATGAAACAACTCAGGCAATACAAAGTGTTGAAGTGAGTGCAAAATATGCTTTCCAACTTTCAGTTCTATGGAATTTCAGGGAGAGCTTCATGAAGATGTGAGTTCCAAGTTAGTCTTAAGAAAGGGTTGGATTTGGAAAGGAGCAGAGAACAGTAGGGGATATAGGATGAGCCAACGCATGGGGGAGCGAATAATACCATAACTGTAAAAACAGCAGATGATTCAAAGTTGATCCTATTGTTGTCATTGTTAGTTGTAATTATTGTTAGTTGCTGTCTAGTCAATGGCAACTCATGGTGAACCCATGTGTGCAAAGTAGAACTTCTCCATAGGAATTTGAAAGCTGTGACCTTTCAGAAACAGATCACAGGCCTGTGTTCTGAGGCACCTCTGAATAGGTTCAAACGGCCAACCTTTTGGTTAGGAGAAGAATGCTTAATCATTTGCACCGTCCAGCCATCTTCAAGAATTCTACAACTCATCTTTTATGTAAAAGGAAATTAATGGAATCCAGTAAGTGCTTTCTGTGTCCTTGTTAAAGGAGCCCAGGTAGACCCTGAAGTACTTAGAAATCCAGGAAAGGAAGGAGATTGGAAAGAAGGATACAAATTATGTCTTGGGATTTATTATTTAAAGCTGTACTTCTGCTCATATTGCAATCAGGGGAGTGGAGAGTACTACTCTTATTCTGTGACTTGTTCGAACCCACATTGAGAGTAAGTGTGGAGAGACACTCAGAGAATATACAGTAAATGATTGAGCATCATCTGTAGGATTGGAAGTCAGGTTTATCAGGAGCTCTGGTGGCATAGTTTCTAAGGCATTCTACTGCTAACCAAAAGGCTGGTGGTTCAAACCCACCAGCTGCTCCTCTGAAGGAAGGTTGGGCAATCTACTTCCATTGTGATATTGCCTCAGAAACCCAAGGAGGGGTCACTATGAGTAGGATCTGACTCCATGGCAGTGTTTGGTTTTGGTTGGTTTCCTCTCTCCTGGCACTGTCTGCTTTTCCACCAGGCACTCTCCCACAACCAAGGCTATGATCTAGCCTTGCTCATCTCCACTTTCAACTCAGCCCAGCAAATGTGTAAAACAGGGACCTGGGATATTAGCTAAAGGCTTAATATGAGGGGCATTTTGCACTTTCAAAGGAATTGTTTGCCATCAAAGAGTGCCCAAGATCACAGAAAAAGGAGGGGTGAGGGTGAACTGATAGCTGGTAGGTCTGATATTTTGGGAAGGGGCCTTTCCTAGTCCTTCTTCAAGTCACATATACACACACACTCTGTTCCCACTCACATACAATTACACACAATCACAAATATGCAATCCCACATACACATTCATACACACACACTCTCACACTCACTCACATTCTAACATGTGAGCAATATTCACAGACATTCACATTCTCAACACTCATATTTACACTCAACCTCATGCACAATCTTGTACACATTCTTAACATACATACTCTCACTTCCACATACGCATGAAAGCTCACACTCACTCACTCATGTGTATACACACACTCACTTGCACATTCCCATTCCCACATATGAGTGAACACACTGTCACATACACTCACAGAAACAGCCTTCTGCTCTGCTTCCCAGGAAGTCTTTAGCGAATGGCCCATCCTCACACTGAAGAAGCGGCTTCTGAATCTCGCACCTGGAAATGCAGAACGTAACCTCCATGAGAGAGTGTCTGTCAGATCTCAGACAACAGGGAGACCTTGCCAGCAGTCCACTGCATCTGGGTACTCCCTGGGGCTCCCTGTCTTTCATGAGCAGCCCAGCCAAAGGCAGAGTGGAGCAGCCAGCTGGTCCGCTCAGCTGGCTCACTGATAGGATCTAGAAGACTTGTTTTTCCAACTGGTTTTTCCCTTTTAATAAGTAGTTGCAACAGGTAATCAGCAGCAGCTTAATAATATTGAAGGTAGATTTCAAAGCCACATGCCATGTTGTTGTTTTGGGTTATTTTCAAATGATCAAAACATCCCAAATCATGGTAATCCCATTCTTATCTGGTGATCACATAGATGCAATACTCTGTGATCAGAAAAGCAACTGAGTAAACATTCAGTATGGGAAACAATGTCCCTAAATACTTGTGTCAGCAAAAGTGCAAGGGTAATAGTAAGAGGAATAGAGACCATGGGCTTCTTCACCTGTTATTCGGCCTTTGGCAATGATGCCAGTGAACATTTTATGCCAGATCATAGTGTTTGACTTCCCCTACAGAAATGATAGCTTTCCAAATGAATTCCATAATTTCATTTTAAGGGTGAAAGTGACTAATACTTCCTGAGCACCAGATGCCATGCCAGGCCCTCTGATGATCCTTCCCAGTTCATATACTCAGGGTCTTGGAGGGTAGAGCTGGTTATACGGATTGAAAGACCATTCTCTGATGTCCAGAATGGAAGTTGCCATACAGATTCTAATAGACATCTTGGGTGTGACAAGATAGCATGTTGTTGTTGTTGTTATGTGCCATCAAGTCAGACCCAACTCATAGCGACCCCTCCTTGGGTTTCCGAGGCAGTATCACTACGGAAGTAGATTGCCCTATCTTCCTTCCAAGGAGTGGCTGGTGGGTTTGAACCACCAGCCTTCTGGTTAGCAGTCAAGTGCCTTAGCCACTATGCTACCAGAGCAGATAGCATGTAGGACCATGAATATTGAAGATGGAGGGAGGTCTCTAGATGTCACTATCAGAAGCTATCAGCTCTTGCCCCCTCCCTCATTTTTAGACTAAGTGATGTCTAAAATACTACCAACATCATCATTATTATTATTTATATGTTTGTATATAACACATTAACTTTTTCAAGCTTTTCCCTTAAGATGAAAACTGTAATATGAGTCCACTTCAGCTAGCAATGATCTATAGTCAATGGGATTATATATACACACACACACACACATATATATATATATATGTGTGTGTATGTATGTGTGTGTGTGTGTGTGT
>NW_006921983.1:1431574-1443540 GCF_000298275.1 Orycteropus afer afer | reverse complement strand
ACATGGAAAAAAGTGTTTCTTACCTTAACTGCCAGGATTGTATAAAGCGATATCAATAGGTCCCTGTCCCTGCTAGTTCTGGGCTCCTATATCCCTACTGACAGTTCACTAAAATCTCTTTTGGGGAATCCAAAGTTCAGAAACTATTAGTGATCCAATGATTGCCTTTCATATAGTAAGCACTCAATGAACATATGTTAAATGAATGGATGGTTAGATAAACAAATGTACAAACTAATTCCTGTTCATTCTGGAGACGAATATGGATAACAGAAGATTCACCACAATGGATGTGACAATGGATGTGACAGAAGGTGCAGGGTCCAGGATAAGGGTTTGAGTCCTGGATCTGGCATTGACCAGAACACTTCTGCGTCCCAAACCATCTCAGCCGCCCCCTCTTCCATTGCCTCCTGAAATAGTCATGGGAGCTCATGGTTTGAACATTAGAGACTTCTACGGACTAGCAAGGAGGCTTGCTGGTATAGTGGTTAAGCCCTTGGTTTCTAGTCAAAAAGTCAGATGTTCAAACCCACCCACTGCTCTGCAGGAGAAAGATGTGGCAGTCTGCTTCCACTAAGATTTACAGCTCTTGAAAACCCCATGTAGCAGTTCTACTCTGTGCTATAAGGCCACTATGAGTAGGAATTGACTTAACAGGCAAGGGCTTTGGGTTTTGGATGGACCAGCAGCTAGAATGTGGGGCATGAAAATCGTAGCAGACACTTGAGAAGTGCCCACCTTTTGTCATCAGAACTGCTCATTTTCTGGAGTTCATGTCTGAAAGTTTAGACAATCTGTAAATAACATCTTCTTGTTCTGGATGCACACTAGAAAGGGAAACCTTGTGTGACTTGATCCAGTCAGCAATGTAGCAATACTAATTAATATATCAATATTTAGGCACATGTGTCAGCTATTATTGCTGTAGTTTTTGCAAAAGCAATATTTTCCTTTTTATGTAATTCTTAAGCCTTCCCTAGTATTAACTTAGCACTCCTGAAGAATGAAGATCCTGCCAAAATGTACCTGTGGATTATACAAGTCTGCTTCTGATCCTGTTTTCAGATACTGCACACTGGAAATAACATGGTTTTGCCTGAGGGTCCACACATGATTACTGCATCTGATCCCTAGCTTCCTAATCTCTGCCAGGTGGGGCAGGAGTTAAGCATCAAAGTTAAACTCTTATACCATTTTATGAGAACTCATATTCCCACATTTGCCCCTTATCTAGGATTTCTCCACCCCAATCATGTCAACACTATTGTTGATTGCACTGTTAACCCCCTCCAACCATAATGGACTTTCTGGAAAGGCAAGCCACCTTTACTCTTCTCTCTGACGCCTTCCACATTTACACAATCTGTTTTCTACAGTCTTGGTAAACTCTTTTTACCCAAGCCTCCATTACTCTTTCATTTCTGAATGCCAGTAGCTTTGAGCTACTAGCTTGGTGTATCCTCAGGAATTTCTCAGACGATGAGAGAACAGCAGGTTCTGGATGTTGACCAATTTTGAACTTATTTATCATTCCTGGATCCTTTCCTAAGATCGAATGAAAACGCTGTCTGTTCTTGCCGATTGCTCAACAAACCATGTCAGTAGGCTGTTCACTCACTTGAGAACACAGGTTTCCTTCCTGAGAAAGCCTACCACTCCACTTCAATCCATCATCTTAAATGCAGTCCCTGAACCAGCCTCTCCCAGAACCCGCCTTCTCCCACATCATATGCCTTTTGCTGTGCCCGAGGTCGTCTCTTTCAATTTCCCAACATTTTCCTTTAATCTTTGCTAACTTTCCTGGTAGACTTTGTAGCAGTAGCCAAGTTGCTCATGTAACATTCTTTTAATGTCCTTCTTTCCCCTATCCAGTCATAATTTCCCCTGGCATTCAGCTATTGTTTGCTTTTAACATTCTGGTCCTAAGCACAGCATCCCAAGTGTGCACATTGGTCCATTGCTTGTGGGCAGTTGCTTTCCATTATCATCATTTCTACTATCATTTATTGACAATGGACAGGTACTTCCACTGCTCATATTGGCATTTCCCCCTGTTTCTCCTTGGTGCCACCTTTTGTGTATTTGGAACACCTCTGGTAAAAAAAACTGGCACAAATAAATAGACATGGTCTTTTATAAGCAGCTGGAATTGGTCAATGCCTCCTTGGCAGGATGTGAGGGCCAGCGGGAAAGCCCACCTTATCCCAGCCCTTGCAGTGACCTCTGAAAGCCCTCTGGGTTAAGGCAGTGCAATCTTCTAACAAAATGAAAATGTTCTCTGGCTGAGAAGTTCATTGGATATTGTTATTGTTGCTTTTAGGTGCTATCGAGTCACCTCCCACTCATAGCAACCCTACAAACAACAGTACAAAACACTGCTCAGTCCTATGCCAGCCTCGCAATCCTTGCTATGTCTGAGCCCATTGTTGCAGCCACTGTGTCATTGGTTATAATCAGTCAATAAATTACTGAAATGAATTCATCAGATCAGCCCTAGTAGAAACATGAGCCCTGAGGCATAGGTAGGGGAAAGACAAGAAGGAAGAATTAGGACTATTTTAGATTAAGGGGAATTGATTTGGAAGAAAAGGCCGCGATAAGCAGACAAGGTAGGACAACTGAGAACATGATGAGGACATCAGGTCACTGGGATAAGGGGAGCCAGGAAAGATGGAGTGCACGTGAGAAGGTTAGAGGAGTCAAAGACAAGCACCTCTCATACCCTAGGATTGCTGGGCCTAGCCTTGAGCTTGTGAGCAAATTGCTTTCCAAAGAGCCCCCAAATTAAAGCACGCATTATATTTTCTGCTCTCAAGAAATCAGTTGATTTTTTTCTACCCTGTTTAAATCAATCAGAGACATCCACAAATGGCAATCTACAAATCTCTCTGTGTCTAGCCTCCACGGTCTGGCTTTCTGCCCAGGCAATCACTCATCTGCATCCTAATCCACTGCAATTCACCCATCCTATTCTCGAGTGGCCCATCTCAGATCTTTAAAATCACTGTTTATCTTGCGCACGTTTTCACCAAACATTCCTCTGCCAAGGCTACATGCAACAAAAGTTTCAAATGTTTCTCATCTGTACACCTACATTTACTTGGCTTCAGCCTGGCTGTCATAAGGAAGTGGAGATCATTGGGGCAGAAGATGCAAATCTCACAGCTTCCTCTCCAGGCTTGGGCCTGGGGAATATGACTTGCTGGGTTCAATGTAATCTAGCTCAACAGGTTATTGCTGAGTGCTTACTCCACACCTGGCCCTGTGAAAGGTATTGTAGGCTCTATTGAAGAGTAATCTAGGCCTCAGGGAGCTTCCAGTCTTATTTGGGGATATTAAAATTGCATGTATTAATCTAGACCAAACTATGGCCCACAGACCAAATCCAGCACAGTGTCTGGGCTTTTATGGTTCACGGAAAAAAGCAAAAGAAGGATATTTCATGACATGAATATATGAAATTCAAGTTTCAGTATCTATAAATAAAGTTTACTGGGACACTGCCATGCTCATTCATTTATAGATAGCCTATGGCTGCTTTGGTGCTTTAATGGCAGAGTTGAGCAGTTGCGACAGAGACCATATGGCCTGCAATGCCTAAAATAGTTATTACCTGGTTCGTTACAGAAAATTAACTTGTGGACTCCTGATCTATTAAATTCATGAAGGCAGGGACCACAACTGTTTCTGGCCACTGTTGAGCCTGCAGAGATTCCACAGGAATTGGCACTAATGGGCACTTTAAATGTTTATTGAATGGTTACCAAAGCTCTTTATCTGTACTAATCTTAAACTTTTAAAGCCTCTTTTGGGTATGAGAATCATGTATATACTAAGGGATTCCTGTGGCCCATTTGCAGATCCTTTTTTTTTTTTTTTCTTTTTCCCCCTTCAGTTTATTTTAAAAGTATTTTCCTTTGGGGATTTCATAATCAAAAGCCAAAGGCTGATCTGAGAGTCATTCAGCAGCTTTCAAATATTAGAAGGAGTATATCCTTGACTCTTATTCTACCCAAGACACTACAGGAGTAACTAATGAACTGGTATTATGCAGTAGCAAGCAGAGAAACATACCCCTAAGAGATGAATGGAATTATTTCAAAGTGAGGACATAAAAATTAGGATTTACTGAGCACTTGTTATATGCCAAGAACTATGTTACTCATACTATGCACTTTACATAAATAATTTAATCTTCACTAAAGTTCTATGAAGTAGGGATTATCACTCTCACTTTGAAGATGAAGAAACTAAGATTCCAGATGTTAAGCAACTGGCCCAAGACCATCCAGCTAGCATTATGGATTGAATGTTGTTATTGTTGTCAGGTGCTGTCCAGTCAGCTCCAACTCATAGCGATCCTACGTACAACAGAACAAAACCCTGCCTGGCCCTGCCCCATCCTCACAATCCTTGCTGTGCTTGAGCCCATCATTTCAGCCACTGTGTTAATCCATCTTGTTGAGGGTCTTCCCCTTTTTCACTGACTCTCTGCTTTACCAAGCATCATCATTCTTCTCCATGGAATAGTCTCTTGTGACAACATAACCAAGGTATGAGAGACAAAAGTTGGCCATTCTTGCTTCCAAGGAGCATTATGTCTGCACTTCATCCAAGATGGATTTGTTCATACTTCTGGGAGCCCATGGTATTTTCAGTATTCTTCACCGACACTACAATTCAAAGGCATCAACTTCTCTTCTTCTTTTTTAATACATTTTATTGAAATATAATTTATGTACAGTGAAATACACAAAACTAAAGTGACATGGGTCAATGCATTTTTTTTTTTTCAGTGTTCTCTCCCCTCCCCTCCCACCCCTGGTAACCAGCAAAGAAAGTTTCCTTCCATATATAAACCTTTCCTTGACTTTTTACAATAATGAACTAACACTGTATTTGTCCTTCTGTGATTGACTTATTTCACTCAGCATAATGTCCTCCAAATTCATCCATGTTATGGGGTGTTTTGCAGATTCTACATTATTCTTTAGTGTTGCACAGTATTCCATTGTTTGTATGTACTATAGGTTGCTTATCCACTCTTCTGTTGATGGGCATCTAGGTTGTTTCCATCTTTTGATTATCGTAAATAGTGCTGCAATGAACATGGGTGTGCATATATCTATTCCTGTCCTGGCTCTCACTTCTTTAGTAATGGGATTGCTGGGTCAAATGGTATTTCTAATTCCAGTTTTTTAAGGAATCATCATACCACTTTCCACAGTAGTTGTATCATTTGACAGTCCTACCAGCAGTGTATGAGAGACTCAATCTCTCCACATCCTCACCAGCATTTGCTATTTTCTGTCTTGTTGAACTTTGCCATTAGTGCTGGGGTGAGATGGTATCTCATTGTTATTTTGATTTGCATCTCTCTGATGGATAGTGATCATGATCATTTCTTCATATATTTGCTGGCCTCCTGAATATCCTCTTTGGTGAAGTGTCTATTCATGTCTTCTGCCCATTTTTTAATCAGATTGTTAATCTTTTTGTCTCTTATCAGATATGTTGTTGCCAAATATTTTTTTGAAATCTGTAGGATCTCTTTTCACTCTTTTGGCAGTGTGATTAATGACAAGTATGAATTTGTTGCTGTCATTTTGTTATGTGCTTTTTCTTGGTCTTGCTGATTTCTTAGTTCCATATAATTTTCTGTGCTGAGCTCATTTTGTTTATGAATCATATTATCACTTCCTTTGTTGTTATTGTTTTGTTGTTATGTGCCATTGAGTCAGACCCGATTCATAGCGACCCCTCCTTGGGTTTCCAAGGCAGTATCACTACGGAAATAGATTGCCCAATATTTGTTCTGGTCCTATTTTTTATTTTGATGTGAAAGTTTATCATTCATCTTTAAGGTTACCCTGTGATTTATAATTTTCTTCCCAAGTTTAGAACAGTCAGTTTTGTTTTCAGTTGTCTTGATTTCCCTACCATTTAGAAATTTTGTAACTACATGATTTTTTTTCCCTCTTTTTGGTTTGTAGTTGTCCTCATTTGTCCTTTGATGTCTCTGGTTCCCTGTTTACAATCTTGTAGGTTTATTTACTTTTGATACTTTCATAACTGGGTTGGTTTCTGAGTTATGTCATGCATGTTAAGGGTCAGGACTAAAGGACTCCCTTTAGCATCTCTTGTAAAGTTGGTCTGGTTTTAACAACTTCCATTAATTTCTGCTTATCTGGAAATGTCCTAATTCCACCATCATATTTGAGGAACAATTTTGCTGGGTATATGATTCTTGGTTGAGAATTTTTTTTTTCTTTCGGGATTTTATTTATACCATCCCATTGTCTTCTCATCTGCATGGTTTCTGCTGAGAAATATGAGCTTAATCTTATTGGTTGCCCCTTGTAAGTAACTTTTCGTTTTTCCTGTGCTGCTTTCAGGATTCTTTATCTTTTGGTTTTGGTGAGTTTGATGATTATATATCCTGGTGATTTTCTTTTGGGGTCTATCCTGTTTGGGGTTCATTGGACTTACTGAATGGATGTATTCTCATCTTTCATCATACCAGGGAAATTCTCTTCCAACAAATCTTTGACATTTTTCTCTGTGGTTTTATTTGCCTCTTCCTGTTCTGGAATTCCAGTTATACACATGTTATTCCTTTTGATGGTATCCCACATGAACCTTAGGCTTTCTTCATTTTCTTTTGATCTTTTTTCTGATTGAGCCCTTTTCAAAGAAGTATTGAGGTATATGTCTTCAATCTCACTAATTCGGTCTTCCATTGATTCAATTCTACTCCTTTGCCCATTCAATGTGTTATCTATTTCTGAAAATTTTATATTAATCTTCTGGATTTCTAGCTATAGATTTTGTATCATTTCTAATTTTTCATTTATTTTGTCATATTGTTCTTGTATGTCTTTCAAAATTGTTCTAAGCTTTTCTCTGTGTTTTCCTAAATTTTTCAGTGTTTTCTTTGACCTATCTCTCAATCCATTAAAGGTACCTTAACATAATTCTTTTGGATTCCTTATCAGGGAGTTCCAATGCTGCTTCTTCCTCAGGGATATGTTCTGGATCTGTAACTTGGTTTCTTGTGTCTCTTCTTCTTTGTGTCGACTGTGGTGCTGTGTTGTCTCCAAGACACTGTGACGTTTTTGTTTTTATATTTAATTGGTGATTGTATGTTGAAGTGACTTGCCTACAATTTTTGTTTTCTTTGGATGTTATATGTAAGTAAGGTATTGTGTTCCTCTATTCACTAGTTGGCAGCACTTATGTACTCACCACCTGTCTCCTTTCCCATTGTCAGCCTCCCGTATGTCCCTGGCATCCTTGGTAAATGGAACTTATTCTTAGGTCCCTGGAATCCAAATGAGAATGCTGTCACTTTAAATATCCAAAATGACCACTGCTTGTAAACACATTCAAAATGGCTGCATTCTCAGTCATTTTAAATATCCAAAATGGCCACCACTTGTAAACAATCAAAATGGCTGTGCCCTCCTGACAGCTAAAATTCCATAGTTCAGGCTGTCTCCCTCCTTGCTGTTCCCTTTCCTAGTCATAGGCCACCAGCACAGTCATGCCTGCAGCCCTTGGCAACCAGGGTTGATCTTTAGGTCAATTCTCAGGTCCCAACACCACTTGGAAATAGTCAGGCTGTTGGTGCCATCAGAGTAGCTGACAGTCCACAGCTCCATCCATCTCTTAATCCACTACTTCCTTTCAAAGCTCAGGGCTCCAGGATTATCTTCTGTATCTCTTTCAATTGGTTTCTCTTTTCTTTGTTGTAGCTGGTCTGCCTATTCTTCCATCTTACCTGAAATTGGCATCAAGTCTTCTTTGTTCTTCATTATTCATTGTCCCACTTTCACATGCATGTGAAGCAATTGAAAATAGCATGGCTTGGGTTAGGATTGAATAGTTCCCCCACCCCCAAAAAAAGAAAAAAATCATATTCATCCAGAATAGAATGTGATCTTATTTGAAAATAAGGTTTTTGTAGTTGTAATTAGTTAAAATAAGGTCATGCTGGATTATGGTGGTACCTAAATCCAGTATGACTAGCATACTTTCATACATAAGAAGAGAAAACACACAGAGACACACAGGGAATAACACCATGTGAAGACGTAGACAGAGATTGGAATGATGCAGAGTCAAAGCATACCAAAGAGTACCTGGAACCAACAGAAACTGGGAGAAAAGCATGGAAGAGATTCTTATCTAGAGCCTTCAGAGGGAGGGTAACCCTGAAAACATCTTGATTTCAGACTGCTAGCCTCCAGAACTGTGAGAGTATAAGTTTCTTTACTTTCATTGGGTTGGGGTAATTTGTTATGGCAGCCCAAGAAAACTAACACAGTTGTCATTTGTGCATCAGAAGCTGAAAGCACCTTTGAATTCAAAGTGAGTGTTCATCCTATTTGACCCTGCCTCACACACTTGATGATGTTTCTAAGCCTCAAGCTTTTGGTATCATGTAAACTAGCTGGATGATCAGCTCATGTTCCTTTGTGATTTGGATGGTCAAGTGCAGCCCAGACTGGGCTGTTGACTCCAAATTGGGATGTGTGCTTTGAGAGATACTGTCTTGTGGTTGAGTCCAACGCAAGATGGCATTCTTAAACATTGCCTGGAAACTTGTTTGAAGTACTTCTGTATGCAATGTAGCCTGTTTTGACTATAAAATTAGTGGATTAGTGATATGTTTATAAGCTTTTAACAATCTGGGAAAAAAAAGAGGTTGTAAGCCACCACAGAAAGAACTGCCACTTGAAGTTGTACAAAGCATTCCAGGTTCCTTGACCTCAGGAGAGCACAGTTTGAAGAGTTTGGCAGGTGCTGAAGCTGAGGTCTGTAAAACTCTAGATTTTTCAAAGGTTATCTATATATGCAGACTGAAAAAGGACCTAAGACTGTCAGTTTCATTTGACAATTTTCAACTCACCTTTTTTCAGTTACATAAAAAACAAATTTAATAAAAGCCAAATTAAAAGAAAAATCTCATTGAGCTATAAATGATATGTTAACAATCTTTGACTCAACCAAGTATAGCAAAAAAACAGTTAGAAATACCCATTTGGAGAAGGGATGGTCTTTTATATCACTTCAAAGTAAGACTATCCATAGTTTTGTAAAGGGATGATGGATTAGGTGTCAGAGGATCTGGATTCAGGCCTGGCTTTCTGTGAACTAATGACTAGGTGTCCCATGTCTCATTTCTCACATTTATAAAAGAGAAATTAAAAATCTGAGTGACCTGGACCTTAGAATTGTTGAGAACATTGATGAGACAATAGATGGGACCTGTTCTCAAAATATCTAAGAGGTTGTACATAATGAAGACATTAAGAGTTCTTAATGGAAAATCCAGAGTATGATTTCAGGGGAGCTCTGGTAGCGTAGTGCCTAAGGCACTTGACTGCTAACCAGAAGGCTGGTGGTTCAAACCCACCAGTCACTCCTCGGGAGGAAGATGGGGCAATCTACTTCCATAGTGATACTGCCTCAGAAACCCAAGGAGGGGTCGCTTTGAGTCAGGTCTGACTCAATGGTACATAACAACAACAACAAATGATTTTAGGAAAATTATTTTACCTTCCTGGGACTCAGTACTCTCATCTTTAACTGATGAGAAGAAATCACATAATCTATTTTTTTTTTTTTAACTTTGTTGTGATTTGGGTGAAAGTCTACAGAGCAAATTGATTTCCCATACAGAAGTTCATACACATTTTGTCTCATGACATTGATTGTAATTCACCACAACGTAACAGCTCTCTTCCCACTTCCTCCCCATATTACCTCTTTCCTATATTCTTCCCTCCTTTGCACTCCTGCCCCCCGAGCTGAATCCCTGTGCCTTCACTTCCCCTCTGTCCTGCCATGATTGATCTCTCCAATGAGTGTATATACCTGATGTAAATGTTCAGCACGTATGCTTTTTTATTTGGCTAGAAGCCACAGGATTGAGTTCAGTTCCAGGTCATAGTCTCAGGGGTTTCACAAGGCTCTCTTTTTTTTTTTTTTTAAATGATTTTGAGTTTTGTTCCACATTGTTCTCCCACTCTATCCAGGATCTCCTGCATTAATCCTCCTCCAAGTGGTTCACAGTGGTAGCCAGGCACCATCTAATTTTTCTGGTCTCATGGTCATATAGGCTGAGGATCACATGGTCTATGAATCCCTTGGACTAATTGTTTCCACTCATCTTTGGACAAGGAGAGACCCATCATTGCATCTAGATGTCTGTTTGCAAGCTTTTAAGATCCCAGTTGCAACTCACTAAAGTAGGATGTTTAACAATGCTTTGTGTAGTATGTTATGCCAATTGAGTTGATGTCACCTGGGACCATAGTCCTGAGCCCACAGGTCCAACTACTCACTCCCTCTGGGTAGCTGGCTGTGGCCAAGAAGTCACCAAAACTTGTCCCTTGTAAGCTTTAACAAACCTTTCAAATATGTCACTCTCAAATATGTAACTCAGAGTCTTCATCAGGAGATGGGGAAGGGTAACATGAAGAAATTCATTTATTTATTCTCTCCACATTATTTTGCCCATTCCTCACTGGCCTAGACTAATTTGTTTTTACCAATTTTGAGGTGAACTCATGCTTTGTGGTAAGGAACTTTAGTGGTACAGTGGTTAAGACATTTGGCTGTTAACCAAAAGGTTGGTTGTTCAAACCCACCAGCCACTCTGCAGAAGAAAGATGAGGCAATGTGTTTCTGTAAAGGTTTACAGCCTGGAAAACCCAGTGGGGGTTGCCAAGAGTTGGAATCAACTTGATAGTAGTGGTTTGTTTTTTTGTTTTCATGCTTTATGACTCTGTAAGGTAACTATTAAAATTTGATGTTTGTGAAGGAAATCACCTGACCAACTTGATTTGTAATTTTTTAATAAAACACAATTTTACCCTAATCAGGAAATTTGGAGATTATAAGATTCTTATAACACAGTACGGTGATCAGGTAACATCTGTTTAAAAACAAAGGGAAAATTTGCTTTGTGAAACATTATAGATGAGTTTTATACTGTGCTCAAAATTATAATAATAATAAAATATATATATTTTGCTGTGCTTGGACCAACCCACCATAGCTATGTGTGTGTTTTAATACATCTTATTTGTTTAGAACAGTTTTAGATTTACAGAAAAATTATGCAACCAGTATGGAGAGTTTCCACAATGCACATTGCCCCCCTTCTCACTCTTTCCCTTATAATTAATACCTTGCATTCTGTGATGCATTTGTTATATTTGGCAAACAAATATTCACAATTATTATTAGCTAAAGTTCATAATACACATTAGGGTTTACTCTTTGTGTCATACAATGCTATGGGTTTAACAAATACATAAGGTCTTGTGTCCACCATTACAGTATCATACAGAATAATTTCTCTGTGCTAAATGTGCCCTGTGCTCATTTATTTTTCCCTATTCACCCCCTCTTTTCCCCTTGAACTCCTGGCAACCACTGATCCTTTTTATTGTCTTTGTAGTTTTGTCTTTTCCAGAATGTCATACAGTCAGAATCATATAGTACATAGATTTTTCAGACTGGCTTCTTTCACTTAGAAATATGCATTTAGAATTTCTCCATGATACTTAATTTCATACCTTGATAGTTCATTTCTTATTACTGTTTAATGGTATAATATAATTTTGTATTATATTACATTAAATATATAATAATAGTTTTTTAATGTATAGATGCACCCCAGTTTATCTATTACTTCCAATTTGTGATAATTTTGTATAAAGCTGCTATAAACATTCACATGTACGTTTTTATATGGACATAAATTTTCAGCCCATTTGGGAAATACCTAGAAGCACAGTTGCTAAATAATTTATCATATACCTATGTTCATACTTCGTACATTCCATGTTCCGATGATTAATGGATGTCTGCAGCTGTTTCTCTTCAATTTGAGTGGTGCCACATCAGCAAATGAAGGTCTCGAAAGCTTTCTCTTTTCCATGCGTAAGGCT
>NW_006921983.1:1422978-1427739 GCF_000298275.1 Orycteropus afer afer | reverse complement strand
GGGTTTGAACCACCAGTCTTCTGGTTAGCAGTCAAATGCCTTAGGCACTACGCCACCACAGCTCCTACCCTATGCTGTTGAGAATATTTTCATATGCTTATTTGCAATCTGTATATCTTGTTTGGAGAGACGGCTGCTCATATTTTATAATTGGGTTGTTTGCTTTCTTATTATTGAGTTTTTAAAATTCTGTTTGTTTTAGATACAAGTTCTTTATCAGATATGAGTCTTGCAAGTATTTTCTCCCAGTCTGTGACTTCTTTTTTCATTCTGTGTGTGGGCTTTTTGTTGTGTAGAATGTTAGAAGAAAGAGACTTCAAACTCCAAATCCCCCCTTGGTTTCATAAGGAATCTCAGGTTCAGAGCTAAGGAGTGACTTGTCCAGAGTCACAAAGCTGTTTAGCAGCAGACCAGGATGTAGTACCATTAGAACCAAGGTTTTCCATTATCTCACATAGTAGTTCCTTCTCTAGGTATTTGTTGAGCCAGATGTGACATTCTTATTATCATTATTATTTTTATGAATTCACATTTTGATATACATTAATAAATTGCAAGGAATCTTTAGTTATGCTTGGAATTTTAGAAATGGATAGAGTACCAGTTGTTTTTCAGTTCTCTATTCTTTTTCATTCTTTGATTTGGTGGAATTTTTTGGCTGTAGCCTTTATCAATTGGAAGGAGATTGCTTTTCTTGATAATAGTGATCTGATTCTGGAGGTCTGGGGCAGAGACTTACTTATTCTCCCTCCATGAGGCTAACCAGATAAATTCATTCGAGTTCAGGCCCTCATTGGTTCAGATTGTATCACTCATTTTATCCAACAGCCTGTGAGGCAAATGACCAATGCTCTGACTGATGCATTAAGCCTGGATTGATGTACCATTACCAGAGTGGACTCTTACACACCAAGCTCTCCCTCTTACCAATCCAGCCCACCTGTTGTCCTTGTCAGTCTTTCCCAACATTGCATTTCTGTTCAAACATTTCAAATCACTTCATATTTGTACTCTTAAATCCAAAATCCTAAGCCCAAGTTGAAGACCATCCACAATAGGTCCTCATCTTACTTTTCTAAACCTTGCCCACCCTTCAAGGTTCTAGATAGTCCCTCATTCTTCATGGGGCAATCCTTGACTTTTATCTTCAATCTTTCTTCCATTCTTACCTCCTCATTATCTCTCCCTCTCTGCACTGTCTTATGTGTCTGTACTTCCTCACAGAGCCTAGCAGGGGACAACTTTCTTAATATCTCTTCATTGATTAATTGGTTTTGAAAGAAGTTCTTCTTGAAGTTCTAACATCTCCCTCTTGGGCAAGTTCTGGGTAAATCTGTGAATGAAGTGCTTCTATAAAGATTTACAGCCTTGGAAACCTTATAGGAGTGGCTAGCTATGAGTCAGAATCAACTCCATGGCAGTGAGTTTGGGCTTTTTTTTTTTTTTTTTAATCCTTCACAAAATGGACTATTCTATGATTTGGGGCTTGGACACTTAGGGGATCTAGAAATTTATAATTAGAATTCTAGCATTTTCTAACTAAGATTACTCTTCCTCAGGTGATTTTCCTAGAGTCCTTTCCCTTAGGCTCACTAGCTTTCATATTTTGCCTTTTTGTTTTATCTCGTTGGTAACTTGTTAGCTGACATATGTCTCTTTCTAGATATGAGTTCCACACATCTGTATTGACATCACAGCAGGCCTAGGAAACAGAGGATAGGCTTGAAATCTCTTAGCATTTAATATACTACACATGAATGAGTTCTTGCTTGTGATACATCTTTCAATTTCTCTTGACTTTATAAATGTTTTTTATCCTTAATTTTATGGAAGGCTCTCTGGAGGCAGTGATGGAAAGGAAAAAAGATGAATTTTAAATAGGCATGGGCTCAGATCATAATCTTACTACTTATTATCTATTAGTATCCTAAGTGGGATAAAAGTACAAAGGTATTACAATTTGAATAAGAATTAGGTGAAACAAAAATGTATACAAAGTACAAAATTCCCAATTTATAGCTCCTCAAGGGCAGAAAACGAAGTCTACTTTTTATTTGTTGCCTTCTACAGCTCTTAGCACAGTGGTTCAAGGAATGTTGAATGTCCATGAACAATTAATAGAACTGAACAAACACTGGAAATAATATCACTAGATTTCACAAATCAAAATAAAATATGCTCAGTTAAATTTGCATTTCAGACAAACAATGATTTTTTTTGGGGGGGTATGTCTCATGTAATATTTGGTACATATGTAAAATAAAAATTATTTGTTGTTTATCTGAAGTTCAGACTTCACCGGACAATCTCTATTTTATCTGGCAACATTAAACGGAAAGGATTTTATATGGGCAGGTAAAAGTAGAGAGTGACTTTAGAATGTCTGCATCTCTTCCCGTTGGAAGACCAGCCAGACAACCTACCAAATATGTGATTCATTATTCTGTATGGGGATTTGCCTCAACTTGTTGACTTAGATCCAACACACCAAAGCAGGAAGTTGTGGGTACACACCTGAGGTTGAAGAAAGAAACCAAAGATCACTCTGTCTGGCACACAATCCTGGCACCTAAAGCAATCCCATTTAAAATTAGGAAATGCTGATATTTATTTCTTATGGTATTTGAAGGTAAATTGAACTAAATTTCATGTGTCAAGTTTCTGCCTAAAATCTGAGGCATTTCATCAATCACTCACTGCCGTCGAGTTAGATCTGACTCAGCGACCCCTCCTTGGGTTTCCGAAGTGGTATGAGTCGGGGCCGACTCGACGGCACATAACAACAACAACAACAACATCCCTACGGAAGTAGATTGCACAACCTTCCTTCCGAGGAGTGACTGGTGGGTTTGAACCTCCAGCCTTCTGATTAGCAGTCAAATGACTTAGGCAGTACACCACCAGAGCTCCTTATTCCAGATATGGTTTGATCTGAACTTATTGCATCTTATACATGTGTAGAAATAAATTATCTAGCCTTTGTAGAAGTAAATATCAGTTTGTTTTTCCAGAAGTTACACTTTAAGGAATAATTTTGAACACCATCTTCTGATTCTTCCTTATTAGCCATTAACACCTTTCTTATTCTCTACATGTCCCTTAAGGTTTCCTGAATCAATCAGCAAAATATTTTTTATTATCATTAATCTTACTCCTTGTTATTCTTTACACTACTTTGTATGCAGCAAAATACTCAAAGACAGAAGCATGAATTAAAAGGCAAAGCAGGCCTCAAGAATTCCTTCTTTGTAATAAGTGATCCATTAAATACCACTTAAGCTTTTCTTGTTTTAAAACTTATGTCAACATAATCTCAAATACTTTTTATAAAGTACTAGTAGTAAGACATTAAAAATGACAAAAATGTCTTTAATCTATTAAAAAAAATTCAATCACCTGAGATACGGTTTGCCTCACAATAAAATAAATATTTCCCAGACTGGTCTATCCAGCTGGCTGCTTCTCTGCAGGGCAAGGAGACAATTATTTTCTAATAGATTATCAATAATAATTGAATCTTCTCATGATTCCTAACACAAGAGTGGTTTGACAATATGTATCCTCCATCTTTTGGAAAAAACAAAGCAACCAACAATAAAAAGTTGTAATATATCTACTCATCAAACAGCAGTCACTGCCTTAAAGATAAAAAGAGACAAAGGAAGAAATAAAGAGGGTGCTTTACAATTTGGATATCTGAGTTCCTGGTATCAATTAAAATATAATTATGAAAATGTAGTCCTCCAATCCATTGACACATCCATCAATCTATAGGTATTTACTGACCTTGTATGTGCTATGAATAACCAAGATCAATGGAATATATTTTCTTTCAGGGAATTTAAAATATTGAGGGAGGAAGCAATGCATGTACACATGAAACAATAACTGAATGTATAATATACATGTTTCTTAGGATGAAATAGAGTGTGAACACTGTAAAAGTGAAGAGGAAGAAAGGATAATATTGACCAGGGCCATCAGGATAACAGCCTTTTGATGTTCCCATTATTTCCATGTATAAGAGTAGTTAGAGTAAAACAGAAATGTTCTACTAAGTTTACCTGAATAATAAAACAAAATCTCCTGGTGAAGCATCTATAAATTGTTTATTCCTGCATGAAAAGTCAATGATATTTCAATATATTAGGCAGGGTTTTTAGGGACTATGTTCTCTACCTTGAGTTAACACCAATGCATCTGAGGACTAAGACACATTCCCCAAGGCCATAGTGGCTCACACTGTCAATAATTTTTTATAGGGGTTCGCAGCCAAAGGAGGGGTAAGGAGGTACATGGTATATTAGTTCAAAAATGACTTCCCAGTGATTCTGACATGCCCCCTTAAAAGGAGTCTCTTAATCCTATCCTCTCCTCTTGATGTTACCTGACATAAAGGCATGTACATATGCTGTTGTTGTTAGGTGCCATCACATCAGCTCCAACTCATAATGACCCTATGCACAACAGAAAAAAACATTGTGCCTGGTCCTGCCCCATCCTCACAATCATTGCTGCTATGCTTGAGCCCATGATTGCAGCCACTGGGTCAATCAATCTCCTTGCGGATCTTCCCCACTTTTGCTGACCCTCTACTTACCAGCAGCTCTGGTGGTGTAGTGCCTAAGGCATTTGATTGCTAACCAGAAGGCTGGTGGTTCAAACCCACCAGCCACTCCTTGGAAGGAAGATTGGGAAATCTACTCCTTTATAGGTACCACCTCAGAAACCCAAGGAGAGGTCACTATGAATTGGACATGA